>NC_135235.1:385219640-385527609 GCF_051348905.1 Ranitomeya variabilis | reverse complement strand
CGATCTGTCACTTTACTGTGATGTCCCCCCCTGGGGCAAAGTAAAAATGTAAAAAAATAAAATTACATGTGTAAAAAAAAAAAAAAAAAATTCCTAAATAAATAATAATAAAAAAAAATATTGTTCCAATAAATACATTCCTTTAGCTAAATAAAAATAAAAAAACAATAAAAGTACACATATTTAGTATCACTGCGTCCGTAACGACCCGACCTATAAAACTATCCCACTAGTTAACCTCTTCAGGGAACACCGTAAAAAAAAAAAAACGACGCAAAAAACAATGCTTTATTATCATACCACTGAACAAAAAGTGGAATAACATACGATCAAAAAGACAAATATAAATAACCATTGTACCACTGAAAACGTCATCTTGTCCCACAAAAAACAAGCTGCCATACAGCATCATGAGCAAAAAAATAAAAAAGTTATAGTCCTCAGAATAAAGCGATGCAAAAATAATTATTTTTTCTATAAAATAGTTTTTATCGTATAAAAGCGCCAAAACATACAAAAATGATATAAATGAGGTATCGCTGTAATCGTACTGACCCGAAGAATAAAACTGCTTTATCCGTTTTACCAAACACGGAACGGTATAAGCGCCCCCCCAAAAGAAATTCATGAATAGCTGGTTTTTGGTCATTCTGCCTCACAAAATTCGGAATAAAAAGCGATCAAAAAATGTCACATGCCCGAAAATGTTACCAATAAAAACGTCAACTCGTCCTGCAAGAAACAAGACCTCACATGACTCTGTGGACCAAAATATGGAAAAATTATAGCTCTCAAAATGTGGTAACGCAAAAAACATTTTGTGCAATAAAAAGCGTCATTTAGTGTGTGACGGCTGCCAATCATAAAAATCCACTAGAAAACTCGCTATAAATAGTAAATCAAACCCCCTTAGTTACGAAAAATTAAAAAAATTAAAAGAATGTATTTATTTCCATTTTCCCATTAGGGTTAGGGTTAGTGCTAGGGTTAGGGCTAGGGTTAGGGCTAGGGTTAGGGTTAGGGTTAGGTCTAGGGTTAGGGCTAGAGCTAGAGTTAGGGTTAGGGCTAGGGTTAGGGTTAGAGCTAGGGTTAGGGTTGGGGCTAGGGTTAGGGCTACAGTTAGGGTTAGAGTTGGGGCTAAAGTTAGGGTTGGGGCTAAAATTAGGGTTGGGGCTAAAGTTAGGGTTGGGGCTAAAGTTAGGGTTAGGGTTTGGATTACATTTACAGTTGGGAATAGGTTTGGGATTAGGGTTAGGGGTGTGTCAGGGTTAGGGGTGTGGTTAGGGTTACAGTTGAGATTAGGGTTAGGGGTGTGTTTCGATTAGGGTTTCGGTTATAATTGGGGGGTTTCCACTGTTTAGGCACATCAGGGGCTCTCCAAATGCGACATTGTGTCCGATCTCAATTCCAGCCAATTCTGCGTTGAAAAAGTAAAACAGTGCTCCTTCCCTTCCGAGCTCTCCCACGCGCACAAACAGGGGTTTACCCCAACATATGGGGTATCAGCGTACTCAGGACACATTGGACAACAACTTTTGGGGTCCAATTTCTCCTGTTACTCTTGGGAAAATACAAAACGGGGGGCTAAAAATAATTTTTGTGTAAAAAAGTTTTTTTTTTATTTTCACGGCTCTGCGTTATAAACTAGTGAAACACTTGGGGGTTTAAAGTTCTCACAACACATCTAGATAAGTTCCTTGGGAGGTCTAGTTTCCAATATGGGGTCACTTTTGGGGGGTTTCTACTGTTTAGTTACATCAGGGACTCTGCAAATGCAATGTGACGCCTGCAGACCAATCCATCTAAGTCTGCATTCCAAATGGCACTCCTTCCCTTCCGAGCCTGCCATGCGCCCAAACGGTGGTTTCCCCCCACATATTGGGTATCAGCGTACTCAGGATAAATTGGACAATAAAGTTTGGGGTTCAATTTACACTGTTTCCCTTGGAAAAATACAAAACTGGGGGCTAAAAAATAATTTTTGTGGAAAAAAAAGGATTTTTTATTTTCACGGCTCTGCGTTATAAACTGTAGTGAAACACTTGGGGGTTCAAAGTTCTCACAACACATCTAGATAAGTTCCTTGGGGGGTCTAGTTTCCAATATGGGGTCAATTGTGGGGGGTTTCTACGGTTTAGGTACATTAGGGGCTCTGGAAATCCAACGTGACGCCTGCAGACCATTCCATCTAAGTCTGCATGTACATCAGGGGCTCTCCAAACACAACATGGCGTCCCATCTCAATTCCAGTCAATTTTGCATTGAAAAATCAAACAGCGCTCCTTCCCTTCCGAGCTCTCCCTTGCGCCCAAACAGTGGTTTACCCCAACATATGGGGTATCAGCGTACTCAGGACAAATTGTACAACAACTTTTGGAGTCCAATTTCTTCTCTTACCTTTGGGAAAATAAAAAATTGGGGGCGAAAAGATCATTTTTGTGAAAAAATATGATTTTTTATTTTTACGGCTCTGCATTATAAACTTCTGTGAATCACTTAATGGGTCAAAGTGCTCACCACACATCTAGATAAGTTCCTTAGGGGGTCTACTTTCCAAAATGGTGTCACTTGTGGGGGGTTTCAATGTTTAGTCACATCAGGGGCTCTCCAAACGCAACATGGCGTCCCATCTGAATTCCAGTCAATTTTGCATTGAAAAGTCAAATGGCGCTTCTCCGCTTCCGAGCTCTGACATGTGCCCAAACAGTGGTTTACCCCCACAAATGGGGTATCGGCGTACTCAGGACAAATTGAACAACAACTTTTGGGGTCCATTTTCTCCTGTTACTCTTTGTAAAATAGAACAAATTGGAGCTGAAGTAATTTTTTTGTGTAAAAAAGTTAAATGTTCATTTTTATTTAAATATTCCAAAAATTCCTGTGAAGCACCTGAAGGGTTAATAAACTTCTTGAATGTGGTTTTGAGCACCTTGAGGGGTGCAGTTTTTAGAATGGTGTCACACTTGGGTATGTTCCATCATATAGACCCCTCAAAATGACTTCAAATTAGATGTCGTCCCTAAAAAAAATGGTGTTGTAAAAATGAGAAATTGCTGGTCAACTTTTAACCCTTATAACTCCCTAACCAAAAAAAATTTGGGTTCCAAAATTGTGCTGATGCAAAGTAGATATGTGGGAAATGTTACTTATTAAGTACTTTGTGTGACATATCTCTGTGATTTAATTGTATAAAAATTCAAAGTTGGAAAATTGCGAAATTTTCTAAATTTTTGCCAAATTTCTGTTTTTTTTTCACACATAAGCTCACTTAATATCAAAGAAATGTTACCACTATAATGAAGTACAATATGTCACGAGAAAATATTGTCAGAATCACCAGGATCCGTTGAAGCGTTCCAGAGTTATAACCTCATAAAGGGACAGTGGTCAGAATTGTAAAAATTGGCCCGGTCATTAACGTGCAAACAACCCTTGGGGGTAAAGGGGTTAAAGACATGTTGTGGACTGTCCCCATTAGTGGACATGTAATGAACACCAAGGGGGAGTATAGAGGGAGGCAGCAATCTCGCGTTGGAGCGTGCGGCCGCAACAGTGTGTGAGCCGCATGAGATGAGGACTGAGACACATGTAACCTCCGGAGGGAGAGCCACAGGAGAGCAGGACCTGAGGCACGTGACCTCCGGGGGAGTGGCTGAAGGGGGAGACAACTCCCATACGCGAGAAAAAATGAATGGGAGCCGGCGGTGCTGGGAGCAAGGTCAGACAAGCCGAGTTCAGTAACCAGAGGGTAGCGCAGTGTCCTAGGGATTAGGCAGAGAAATGGTACGATACAAGCCATAGTCAGAAACCAAAGAGGAGACACAATAACCAGTAGCGCAGACAGGAGGGAAGTCAGAGAACTTAGCCGAAGGTCAGAACCGAAGAATACTAAGAAGTACAGAATCACAATGCAGACACAAACTGAGGGACAAGCCAAATCATACACAGAACAAGCACACAGAGGAACAAGCGGTATACACTAGGGTCACCTTGGTCAGCTACTCAGCCGAGAAGGGATGTATCACTGACAAAGAACCTGGTAGTAGAGCAGGTTAAAATTGCCCTCCCCAAACCAAAAAGAGGCCATGCAGAGTTAACCCAAACAAGCCCAGGACGGGGAGGGAAATCCCGTCCTGAGCCATGACAGTACCCCCTTCTCAATGGGGAGCCATCAGACCCCCAGGCTTCCCAGGATGCCTGACATGAAATGCTGGACTAGACAATCAGCATGTACGGAAAGAGCTGGAACCCATGACCGATCCTCGGGACCATACCCCCTCAAGATACTGCAAGGTACCACGCACCCACCAAGAATCCACTATGCGCCCCATCTTGTACTCCATATGACCATCCACCAATACTGAGGGCACAGCAGATAAAGAACCCTCATCCACTGTTTCCAAAGGCTTCAGAAGAGATTTGTGAAAAACTTTGGAAATCTTAAAGGAGGCTGGAAGACGTAACCTAAAGGCGACCGGATTGATAATCTTAACAATTTCATATGGACTGATAAACTTAGGACCCAATTTAGCAGAGGGAACCTTAAGTATAATGTTTCGAGTGGACAACTGCACCTTCTCCCGTACCCAGAAAGTTGGGCCTGACACTCGCTTTTTATCTGCAAACAACTTATACCTCTTCTGAGCTTTGGTAATGTTTTGACGTACCTCAGTCCATAGCTCCTTCAAACGCTGCACAGCCCCCTCAGCCCCAGGACAGCCGGAGTCCAAGCGTGAAAACTCCTTAAAATGTGGATTAAACCCATAATTGGTAAGAAAGGGCGACATACCAGTGGTCTGACTAACCCGGTTGTTAAAAGCAAACTTAGCCAGAGGCAAGGCATCACACCATTCGTCCTGTCTAGTAGAGGATAAACATCGCAGAATTTGTTCCACCACTGATTCGTAAGTTCGGTCTAACCATTCGACTCTGAGTGATATGCAGAAGAAAAGGACAGGGTAACACTTAATTCTTTACAAAACACCCTCCAGAACTTAGCGACGATTTGAATGCCTCTGTCAGATATCACATTTAACGCACATCATGCAGATGCACCACGTTGCACAAACTGCCTGGACAAGGTCTCTGCAGAGGGCAACGCAGATAAGGGTACAAAATGGGCTTGCTTAGAGAATCTATCCACCACCACCCACACAAAAGTATTACCCCTGGATGAGGGGAGATTGGTGATAAAATCCATGGACAGGTGAGTCCATGGTCTATCAGGAATTGGCAACGGCACTAATTCCCCGGCTGGCCGGCTATGAGAGCTCTTGGTACGAGCATAAACTCCACATGCAGACACAAATTTTCTGACATTGGCAATCAGCAAGGGCCACCAAAAAACCCTAGCCACAGCCCCACCAGTGGCCGAGATCCCACGATGTCCACTCGACATAGATTCATGGAACTCCCGAAGGAGCCTTAGGCGAAATCGTACAGGGACAAACAATTTACCAACCGGTTTGGACCTAGGAGCAAGAGACTGGGCCTCAATGATCTCTCGTTCCAACGCAGATGAGATATCAGCCACAACCACCCCAGGTTGAAGAATGGAGGATGGAGGTTTGGTAGAGGACACTGGATCCCAGCTCCGTGACAATGCATCGGCCTTAACATTTTGAGACCCGGGATGAAATGTAATGGAAAACTGAAACCGGGAAAAAAAAGTGACCACCGAGCCTGGCTAGGAGTTAATCTTTTGGCGGACTCGATGTAAGCTAAGTTTTTATGATCAGTAATCACAGTAATGGGATGAGCCACACCCTCCAAAAAATGCCTCCACTCCTCAAAAGTCAGTTTAACTGCAAGAAGCTCTCTATTGACCACATCATAATTTGTCTGGGCTGGAGAGAACTTCTTGGAAAAGAAGGTGCATGGTCTAAGATTGGCCAGAGTGGCGGGTCCCTGTGACAGCACTGCCCCCACCCCCACCTCAGAAGCATCCACCTCTACGATAAACGGTCTAGACTGATCTGGTTGCTCCAGCACTGAAGCGGACATAAAGCAGTTCTTTAATGCCAAAAAAGATTCCACGGCAGATGTTGACCAATTTTTTACATCAGCACCCTTAAGCGTAAGATCCGTGAGAGGCTTAACCACCTGTGAAAATCCCTTGATGAATTTCCGGTAATAATTAGCGAACCTCAAGAATCGTTCAAAACCTTTCAAATCTTGAGGTTGAACCCAATCGATAATAGCCTGAACCTTCTTGGGATCAATGCGAAAACCCTCCTTAGACACAATAAACCCCAAAAACGACAATTCCTGCACAAAGAACGAACATTTTTCCAACTTGGCAAAAAGTTAATTCTCCCTAAGTCTCTGGAAAATGGTACGCAAATGCCCCAAATGAGCTTGCCTATCTGGGGAATAAATCAGGATATCATCAAGATATATAACCACAAAGCGACCGATGAGGTCAGAAAACACAAAATGTATAAAATTTTGAAAAACAGCTGGAGCGTTTGTCAAGCCAAAGGGCATAACTAGATTCTCAAAGAGACCTGAGAAGTGCCATCTTCCACTTGTCCCCCTCTTGAACCCTGATCAAGTTATAGGCTCCCCATAAATCCAATTTAGAAAACCATTTTGCCCTGGACAACTGGTTACATAGATCGGGAATGAGAGGGAGTGGGTACGTGTTTCTCACCGTGATTTTATTAAGTTCCCTAAAGTCAAGGCAAGGGTGGAAACCACCATCTTTTTTTTTACAAAAAAAAATCCGGTGGGGGGGCGTGTTTTGCGGGGGACAGGAGCAGACATGTTTTTACGTAGCTCCTACTATTCCTCTATTTCAGCTACCTAAAGCATATTAAATTGTGGAATACCTGGTTATAAAACCTACTAAAACATGCCTGGACTGGGTTATAAGAAGAAAAAAGAACATTCAACCAAGAAAATCCCTTTATTAAAATGGAGGGACACCTGGAGAAGATCTAATGAAAGCCTGCTCTCATCTGAGGTAAAGGTGACAAAGCCTTTGCCTCACAATATGGATCCCTGCAAAAATCCAGAGTCACAGCTTCACAACAGTCATATGGCCTGTAAGACATCTGTTATAATACATCCTGCACTGTTATGGTCTGGTGATTAAGGAACGACATGCGACTAGCTCTGGGCAGGTGGTAACTATACCGACCGCAGTTCCTGATCTTAACACAGACACTAGCAGTAGCCGTGGGATGTTCCTGTCACTCCCTGGACACCTCGTCACAGCCGGAGATCTAGCTACCCCTAAAGCAGGAAAGCTATCTTGCCTCAGAGAAAATCCCCAAGGATAGGACAGCCCCCCACAAATAATGACTGTGAGTGGAGAAGGAAATGACATACGTAGTATGAAACAAGATTCAGCAAAGGAAGCCACTACTAGCTAGAAAGAATTAGTACAGGACAGAACACTGTGCAGTCAGTAATAAAAACTAGAAAAAAGTCCACCGCAGAGAAATGCAAAAATCTCCACACCTGACTAAAGGTGTGGAGGGCAAACTCTGCTGCCCAGAGCTTCCAGCTTAGCTGACTAGATACATACTGATAAGCTGGACAAATGAGCAAAACATAGAAAGTGCTAAACAACAAAGTCCACAACAAGTGAACTGCAAAAAGACAAGCAAGGACTTAGCTTTGCTGAAATGGTCAGAGTGACAGGGAAATCCTCAGAGAGCCATGACTCCAAGCTCAACAATTGACAACTGGCATTGAATTAGGGAAAAGGCCAGACTAATATAGCAGAGCCAGAAAGACGATCAGTGAAAACAGCTGCTGATGCTAAATCCAAGAAGCAGCCATACCACTCAAAACCACAGGAGGGAGCCCAAGAGCAGAACTCACAAAAATGCTACTTATGACCACCGGAGGGAGCCCAAGAGCAGAATTCACAACAGTACCCCCCCTTGAGGAGGGGTCACCGAACCCTCACCAGAGCCCCCAGGCCGATCAGGACGAGCCAAATGAAAAGCACGAACCAAATCGGCGGCATCAGAGGACCAATTAGTCACATCAGCGCCCTTCTTCGTCAAATCGGTCAGGGGTTTAACCACACTAGAGAAGTTGGCAATGAAACGGCGATAAAAATTAGCAAAGCCCAAAAATTTCTGAAGGCTCTTCACAGATGTGGTTTGAATCCAGTCATGAATGGCTTGGACCTTAACAGGATCCATTTCTATAGACGAAGGAGAAAAAATAAACCCCAAAAAAGAGACCTTCTGAACTCCAAATAGGCACTTAGACCCCTTCACAAATAGAGCATTATCACGAAGGATCTGGAATACCATCCTGACCTGCTTCACATGAGACTCTTAATCATTGGAAAAAATCAAAATATCATCCAAATACACAATCAAGGATTTGTCAAGATAATTGCGGAAAATATCATGCATAAAGGACTGAAATACAGAAGTAGCATTAGAAAGCCCGAAAGGCATCACCAGGTATTCAAAATGGCCTTCGGGCGTATTAAATGCAGTTTTCCATTCGTCACCCTGTTTAATACGAACAAGATTATATGCTCCTCGAAGGTCAATCTTGGTAAACCAACTAGCCCCCTTAATCCGAGCAAACAAATCAGAGAGCAAAGCTAAAGGGTATTGGAATTTGACCGTGATCTTATTAAGAAGGCGATAATCAATACAGGGTCTCAAGGAGCCATCCTTCTTGGCAACAAAAAAGAATCCCGCTCCCAATGGTGACGAAGATGGCCGAATATGCCCCTTCTCTAAAGACTCCTTTACATAGCTCTGCATGGCGGTATGTTTAGGCACAGACAGGTTGAAAAGTCGGCCCTTAGGGAACTTACAGCCAGGAATCAAGTCAATAGCACAATCACAGTCCCTATGTGGAGGAAGGGAACTGGACTTGGGCTCATCAAATACATCCTGGAAATCTGACAAAAATTCAGGAACATCAGAAGAGGGGGAAGAGGAAATTGACATTAAAGGAACGTCACTATGTACCCCTTGACAACCCCAACTAGTCACAGACATTGATTTCCAATCCAGCACTGGATTGTGTACTTGTAACCATGGAAAACCCAGTACAACAACATCATGTAAATTATACAACACCAGAAAACGGCAATCTTCCTGATGTGCTGGAGCCATGCACATAGTCAGCTGAGTCCAATACTGAGGTTTATTCTTGGCCAACGGTGTAGCATCAATACCCCTTAAGGGTATGGGACTCTGCAAAGGCTGCAAAGAAAAACCACAGCGCCTAGCGAATTCTAAGTCCATTAAGTTCAGAGCAGCGCCCGAATCCACAAATGCCATGACAGAAAAAGATGACAATGAGCAAATCAGGGTCACAGACAGGAGAAACTTAGGCTGCACAGTACTAATGGTAACAGATCTAGCGACCCTCTTAATACGCTTAGGGCAATCAGAAATAGCATGAGCAGAATCCCCACAGTAAAAACACAGCCCATTCTGACGTCTGTATACCCTCTGTTCCGCTCTAGTCAAAATCCTATCACATTGCATGGGCTCAGGACTCTGCTCCGAGGACGCTGCCATATGGTGCACCACTTTGCGTTCGCGCAGGCGCCGATCAATCTGAATGGCCAGAGACATAGATTCGCTCAAACCAACAGGCGTGGGAAACCCCACCATAAGATCTTTAAGGGCTTCAGAAAGACCCTTTCTGAAAATTGCTGCCAGAGCGTCCTCATTCCATTTAGTGAGCACAGACCATTTTCTAAATTTCTGGCAGTATAATTCTGCCGCTTCCTGACCCTGACACAGGGCCAACAGTGTTTTCTCAGCATGCTCTACAGAGTTAGGTTCGTCATACAATAATCCAAGCGATTGAAAAAATGCATCTACATTAAGCAATGCCGGATCCCCTGACTCAAGGGAGAATGCCCAGTCCTGAGGGTCACCACGCAGCAGAGAAATAACTATTTTTACTTGCTGAATGGGGTCACCAGAGGAACGGGGTTTCAGAGCAAAAAACAATTTGCAGTTATTTTTAAAGTTCAAAAACTTAGATCTATCCCCGTAAAACAAATCTGGAGTAGGAATTCTAGGCTCTAAGGCCGGTCTGAACAACATAATCTTGAATACTCTGTACTCTTGCAGCAAGCTGATCCACACGAGAAAACAACCCCTGAACATCCATGCCCGCATCCAAATCCTGAATCACCCAGAGATTAAGAGGAAGGAAAAAGACAAAACAGACTAAAGAAAAAAAAATGGTTCAGAACTCTTTTTCTTTTCCTTCTTTTGAGATGCATTCAGCTCATTTTTGGCCAGTTGTACTGTTATGGTCTGGTGATTAAGGAACGACATGCGACTAGCTCTGGGCAGGTGGTAACTATACCGACCGCAGTTCCTGATCTTAACACAGACACTAGCAGTAGCCGTGGGATGTTCCTGTCACTCCCTGGACACCTCGTCACAGCCGGAGATCTAGCTACCCCTAAAGGTAGAAGCAGGAAAGCTATCTTGCCTCAGAGAAAATCCCCAAGGATAGGACAGCCCCCCACAAATAATGACTGTGAGTGGAGAGGAAATGACATACGTAGTATGAAACAAGATTTAGCAAAGGAGGCCACTACTAGCTAGAAAGAATTAGTACAGGACAGAACACTGTGCGGTCAGTAATAAAAACTAGAAAAAAGTCCACCGCAGAAAAATGCAAAAATCTCCACACCTGACTAAAGGTGTGGAGGGCAAACTCTGCTGCCCAGAGCTTCCAGCTTAGCTGACTAGATACATACTGATAAGCTGGACAAATGAGCAAAACATAGAAAGTGCTAAACAACAAAGTCCACAACAAGTGAACTGCAAAAAGACAAGCAAGGACTTAGCTTTGCTGAAATGGTCAGAGTGACAGGGAAATCCTCAGAGAGCCATGACTCCAAGCTCAACAATTGACAACTGGCATTGAATTAGGGAAAAGGCCAGGCTAATATAGCAGAGCCAGAAAGACGATCAGTGAAAACAGCTGCTGATGCTAAATCCAAGAAGCAGCCATACCACTCAAAACCACAGGAGGGAGCCCAAGAGCAGAACTCACAAAAATGCTACTTATAACCACCGGAGGGAGCCCAAGAGCGGAATTCACAACACTGCACTCTCCGAGACATCAGCTGATGCTGTCCTGCATAGAAACCGGAGGAGATTCTGAGGCAATGAAGAAGCAGCGGAGAGGAGAAAATGGCGACGTGACAACTCCCGCCCTTTCCGGAGCTCCAGCTGACAGATATCCAAAGATGCGCCGAGGGATCACGATTAGTGTTGAGCATTCCGATACCGCAAGTATCAAGTATCGGCCGATATTTGCGGTATCGGAATTCCGATACCGAGTTCCGATATTTACCGCATATTGGATACCGGAATCGGAAGTGCCCAGAATTCAAACTGCACGAATTCAGCCAATGAGGAATGATTACAAGTGTGGGCACATCCTGTTCAGCATGGTGGGCATGTAACTACTGGCAAAGCTGTGATTGGCTGCTGAAATGATGTCATGATGCACTATAAAAAACACTGCCGCCATTTCTGTCTCACTCTGCTGTGATTTCAGTTAGGCATAGGACGCTGTGTTCTGACTGAGGGCCAGTTGAGATAGCAATTTGCTCAATTGTGCTTTTCCCAGGCTAATTTAGCAACCGCTGTGTGTTCACCTTGCTTTTGCCTTGCAGCGCTGTTTTCACAGCGATCTGCAAGGTCTCTGTGTGTGTGTGTGTCCACTCTGTAGTCTGTGTGCAGCCATAGCCGGTTGTATTCAGCTCAGGGTGCTTCACTGCCTCATACTGTTCTATCCATTGTCCTTTTTTGCTAATAGTGCAGCCTGCTGCACATTTATTCCAATAATTCCTATTAGTGGCTTTCCACCCGTATCCATCTAAATTGTGGAAAAACACTACATAGGATAACCTAGAGGAGGATTTTTGGGCCTTGCAGCGCCGTTTACGGCTGTCTGCACGGTCTCCGTGTGAGTGCAGCTCGCCCTGTAGTCAGTTCTGCCAAAACATAAATAAATAAATAATAAAGTTCACCAAACACACCACTTTACAGTTGTGTAGGCCACATTAGCTCATATTAAAGTCTTGTCCACACTTTAGAAAATTAGTGTTTCTTATACCTGTTAGGAGCTGTTCAGGAATAAGCACACTAAGCCCTTAGAACTTTTCTGCTTATCTTTATCAGTCAACCAAGATGAAGAAGGCAGGGAGTAAGGCACGTGGGCGTGGGCGCGGAGCAGGGAGAGGACGTGGGGAGTCTGTGCCTGCTGCGGGCACCGGTGACTCATCATCACCCAGTTTCAGCAGGGAACAGTCCTTCATGCGCAGCTTAGTCAGAGAGCACCGTACACCGCTGCTGCGTGAAGACCAAATTGAAGCCGTTGTCGGATGGATGGCAGCTAACGCATCAACTTCAATTAGTGCCACATCCTCTCAGGTACAGAGCACTCATCTGTGTCTTCACCACCTGTCAAATTGTCCAGGCAGTCAGAGAGCCCAGGACAGGAGCCGTCTCTACTTCTGTTCTCTGAATCTCTTGGCTTGGAAACAGGGAGCCAGCCAAGCAGCATTGGAGAAATGGAAGAAGAGGTAGTGTGCAGTGATGCGCAACAGCTTTGTCTCTCTGACTCTGAAGAGGCGGGTGGGCCAGTGCCTCCGGTCACCACACTGCAGTACGCATCTGATGATGACACTCAGGTGCCACTTTCTGGTGCATGCTGTGCTGCCGAGACTACCCAGGAGGAGCAGTTGGTGGCAGAGGGTAGTGTAGATGATGAGGTCCTTGACCCATCGTGGCGTGAGGAACAGGAAGGTGGTGGGAGCAGCTCTGAGGAAGAGATTCCCCCAACGGGCCAAAGAGGGAGAGGGAGGGGGAAGACTGCGGAGCCTGTAACCTCCACTTCGGCACCCGTTAGGAGCATGTCTCTTCCAAAAGCCAAAAAGGGCGCTCCCAAGACTTGCAGTGCCTGGTCCTTTTTTGACACAGTTGCAGATGACATTTGCTTTGTCAAATGCAAGGTGTGTCATCATAAAATCAAAAGAGGGAGAAATGTCGGCAACCTCAATACCTCAAATATGTGGAAACATGTGCGGACCAGGCACGCGGTGGAGTTACAAAAACACACTGAAGACCTAGGCCAACCAACAGCGGCAGCTACCACCCCTTCAGCTCGTGTTGCCTCTTCCTCCAGCTCACACACAGCTGGTTCGGCTTCCTCCCCGGATCGCCATGGAAGAACCTCTGGCACTGTTGTCCAGAGACCCACTGTAATTCCACCCACAGCACCACGTTCCCAGTCATCCTCACACTCCCAGCCCAGTCTACAGCCATCGGTAGTACAGGCATGGGAGAAAAGGTGGCCCTTCTCGGCAAACCACCCCCCGAGCACAGGCTCTGAATGCTGGCATTGCAAAACTACTGTCCCTTGAAATGCTCTCATTCAGGCTGGTGGAGACTGACAGCTTCCGTGACTTGATGGCATTGGCAGTCCCACAGTACAATGTGCCCAGCCGCTTTTATTTCAGCAGGCAAGCCGTCCCTGCCCTGCACAAGCATGTGGAGGGACACATAAAACACGCGCTACTGAACGCCGTCAGTAGCAAGGTCCACCTCACCACCGATGCGTGAACCAGTCACCATGGGCTGGGGCGATACCTTTCCCTCACTGCTCATTGGGTTAATGTTGTTGAGCCGGGTACAGATCGTGCGAGTAGCGCAGGACGTGTCCTGCCCACTCCAAGGATTGCAGGAATCCAGTCTGTACGCATTGACTCCTCCTCATACACAAGTTCCTCAGAATCATCGCTGCAGGAGCCGTCACAGTCCACCTCCACATGGACCCGTGAACGTTTACCTGTTTCGACCGACATGAGCACAGCCGTGGCCAAACATCAACAGGCCGTCTTGAAATTAATTTCTTTGGGGAATCGAAGCCACACAGCGCAGGACCTCTGGAATGCCATCAAGCAGGAGAGCGACATGTGGTTTGTGCCAGCGAATCTCCAGCCAGGCATGGTAGTGTGTGACAATGGCCGAAATCTGGTGGCAGCTCTGGCCCTCGGCAACCTCACTCACATCCCATGTCTGGCACATGTGCTCAACTTGGTCGTACAGAGTTTTTTGAGGGACTATCCGGATCTTGATGCACTGCTGCACAAGGTCCGCCTAGAGTGTGCTCACTTGCGGCGTTCCAGCACGGCAAGATCGCGCATTGCAGCTCTGCAGCGCCGATTCCGCCTTCCGGAACATCGCATCATATGTGACCTCCCTACCAGGTGGAATTCCACGTTACATACAGTCATGACCAAAAGTATTGTCAATCTGCAATTCTGTCAGATAATACTCAGTTTCTTCCTGAAAATGATTGCAAACACAAATTCTTTGGTATTATTATCTTCATTTAATTTGTCTTAAATGAAAAAACACAAAAGAGAATGAAGCAAAAAGCAAAACATTGATCATTTCACACAAAACTCCAAAAATGGGCCAGACAAAAGTATTGGCACCCTCAGCCTAATATTTGGTTGCACAACCTTTAGCCAAAATAACTGCGACCAACCGCTTCTGGTAACCATCAATGAGTTTCTTACAATGCTCTGCTGGAATTTTAGACCATTCTTCTTTGGCAAACTGCTCCAGGTCCCTGATATTTGAAGGGTGCCTTCTCCAAACTGCCATTTTTGATCTCTCCACAGGTGTTCTATGGCATTCAGGTCTGGATTCATTGCTGGCCACCTTAGAAGTCTCCAGTGCTTTCTCTCAAACCATTTTCTAGTGCTTTTTGAAGTCTGTTTTGGGTCATTGTCCTGCTGGAAGACCCATGACCTCTGAGGGAGACCCAGCTTTCTCACACTGGGCCCTACATTATGCTGCAAAATTTGTTGGTAGTCTTCAGACTTCATAATGCCATGCACACGGTCAAGCAGTCCAGTGCCAGAGGCAGCAAAGCAACCCCAAAACATTAGGGAACCTCCACCATGTTTGACTGTCGGGACCATGTTCTTTTCTTTGAATGCCTCTTTTTTCTCCTGTAAACTCTATGTTGATGCCTTTGCCCAAAAAGCTCTACTTTCGTCTCATCTGACCAGAGAACATTCTTCCAAAAGGCTTTTTCAGGTAAGTTTTGGCAAACTCCAGCCTGACTTTTTTATGTCTCGGGGTAAGAAGTGGGGTCTTCCTGGGTCTCCTACCATACAGTCCCTTTTCATTCAGATGCCGACGGATAGTACGGGTTGACACTGTTATACCCTCGGACTGCAGGGCAGCTTGAACTTGTTTGGATGTTAGTCGAGGTTCTTTATCCAACATCCGCACAATCTTGAGTTGAAATCTCTTGTCAATTTTTCTTTTCAGTCCACATCTAGGGAGGTTAGCCACAGTGCCATGGGCTTTAAACTTCTTGATGACACTGCGCATGGTAGACACAGGAACATTCAGGTCTTTGGAGATGGACTTGTAGCCTTGGGATTGCTCATGCTTCCTCACAATTTGGTTTCTCAAGTCCTCAGACAGTTCTTTGGTCTTTCTTTTCTCCATGCTCAATGTGGTACACACAAGGACACAGGACAGAGGTTGAGTCAACTTTAATCCATGTTAACTGGCTGCAAGTGTGATTTAGTTATTGCCAACACCTGTTAGGTGCCACAGGTAAGTTACAGGTTGTGTTAATTACACAAATTAGAGAAGCATCACATGATTTTTCGAACGGTGCCAATAATTTTGTCCACCCCCTTTTTTATGTTTGGTGTGGAATTATATCCAATTTGGCTTTAGAACAATTATTTTTGTGTTTTTTCATTTAAGACAAATTAAATGAAGATAATAATACCAAAGAATTTGTGTTTGCAATCATTTTCAGGAAGAAACTGAGTATTATCTGACAGAATTGCAGGGGTGTGAATACTTTTGGCCATGACTGTATGTTGGAGCGGTTGTGTGAGCAGCAGCAAGCAGTAATGGAGTACCAGCTGCATTAGGCGCAAAGAAGTCGCACTCCGCGCCGTTCAGACTTCACAACCACAGAGTGTTAAATATTAATTAATTGAATGATTCTTATCTCAATTCAGTACCGAGCACATTGCTTCTTGCTGACATTACAAAGAGCTATTTTTGTGTGTGTATCTCAGAGTATAAGTCAACTCCATATAAAGGGCAACACGTGATCTGAGGACACATATATAAACACAGCTCTTAGGAGGGTGGGGGCCTTTTGTCACTTGGGACTGTCACCTCCTACCTTTACCATCATTCTCCATGGACATCTAACAAGATACACAAGAAGGAAGCAACAGCTGTTAGCTGGCAGCCATGATAACCTTCAGACTTCACACAGACAGACGACTTTTACCATCCAAACTTTGGGAAAGATGAGTATCAAGTGCTGATATCTACACATGGACAATCTGTTTTATGTTTCACTGCAATGTGGTTATTCTGTGGACAATTCAATAAACCACTACCTTTTTTATGAGAATATCATGACATTTTTCTTTAAGAGTAACGCACCTGGTAAATAGTCTTGATTAAATAAATGTGCAAACTAAGCATATTTAACATTGGTCAAGCCAGCCAGTTTTGATTTTTTGTGCTATTTTTGCGTGAATTTCCTTCATTCTTGAACACGGGGGAAGACGGAAGAGTTCGCTAGATATGATATTGTGCAAGTATTCAGAAATTTCACTTCAAAACTTCAAGTCACAAAGATCTCATACAAGAGCCTATGAATTACGGAGACTTTAACAGGTGTCAGATGGATTGACAAGCACTAGCATTGGAAGTGCTGAAGACAGACGTGCTGAAACTAGCCGTGCTGAAGTCCAGAGTCCAGCGTTGAAAAGACAAGCTGAGATATTTCAAAGGAACTCAAGGTAAGAAATGGATTTAATTAATTCATATGCTAAATCAAGTCAGATAGAATTTGTAAGTTTTTATAAATCTAGCTTAGAAATATTTTGGCTTTCTTTATTTGCAGAATGCAAGATAGCAAATCTAAAGTTAGATTCTAAGCCAATGTCTAGGAAAAAAGAAAAAGAGCAACTGAAAAATATATTACATATGGTTTATGTATTTAACGAGTTTGTTACAGAGAAGTCCAAAAAAGATTGTGTAGAAAGAATTTCTAAGGAAATGGAAATTAATGATGTTCCCAAGATTGACTGTGATGTGGAGAGTGAGGAAGAGGTGACGCACATGTCTGTAATGGCGGCCACTCAAGGTGACCTTGACTTTGTGTCTCATGATGAAAAACAAGATGGAGGACATGTAGGAGACATGACAACTGACAAAGATTATGTACAAGAAACAGATGTAGAAGGGCCACTAAAAATAGAAGACGACTCAGAAGCCCAATCCCAAACTAAATCTAGGAAAATCTTGTTAAAATTATACAAAATCATTCCTGCATATGATGACAAAATCCATGTGTGCAGAAATTCAGAGATATTTGAGAGTTTTGCTGATAAGTTTGATTTGACTAATCAGGAGAAAACTCAATTGTTTAAAATTTGGCTTCCAGTAACTTTTATCAGGAAATTCTCATTAAAAATGCAGAATGAAGAGTTCCATGAAGAAATGACTGATGTAGAAAGATTACAAATTTTGATATTTTGTGGATTAACCCCTTAAGCCCCGAGGGTGGTTTGCACGTTAATGACCGGGCCAATTTTTACAATTCTGACCACTGTCCCTTTATGAGGTTATAACTCTGGAACGCTTCAACGGATCTTGGCGTTTCTGACACTGTTTTCTCGTGAGATATTGTACTTCATGTTAGTGGTAAAATTTATTCGATATAACTTGTGTTTATTTGTGAAAAAAATGGAAATTTGGCAAAAATTTAGAAAATTTCACAATTTTCCAACTTTTAATTTTTATGCCCTTAAATCACAGAGATATGTCACACAAAATACTTAATAGGTAACATTTCCCACATGTTTACTTTACATCAGCACAATTTTGGAACCAAATTTTTTTTTGTTAGGGAGTTATAAGGGTTAAAAGTTGACCAACAATTTCTCATTTTTACAACACCATTTTTAAGGGACCACATCTCATTTGAAGTCATTTTGAGGGGTCTATATGATAGAAAATAACCAAGTGTGACACCATTCTAAAAACTGCACCCCTCAAGGTGCTCAAAACCACATTCGAGAAGTTTATTAACCCTTCAGGTGTTTCACAGGAATTTTTGGAATGTTTAAATAAAAATGAACATTTAACTTTTTTTCACACAAAATTTACTTCAGCTCCAATTTGTTTTATTTTACCAAGGGTAACAGGAGAAAATGGACCCCAAAAGATGTTGTACAATTTGTCCTGACTACGCTGATACCCCATATGTGGGTGTAAACCATTGTTTGGGTGCATGGCAGAGCTCGGAAGGGAAGGAGCGCCATTTGACTTTTCAATGCAAAATTGACTGGAATTGAGATGGGACGCCATGTTGCGTTTGGAGAGCCCCTGATGTGCCTAAACATTGAAACCCCCCACAAATTACATCATTTTGGAAAGTAGACCCCTTAAGGAACTTATCTAGATGTGTGGTGAGCACTTTGACCCAACAAGTGCTTCACAGAAGTTTATAATGCAGAGCCGTAAAAATAAAAAATCATATTTTTTCACAAAAATGATCTTTTCGCCCCCAATTTTTTATTTTCCCAAGGGTAAGAGAAGAAATTAGACCACAAAAGTTGTTGTTCAATTTGTCCTGAGTACAACGATACCCCATATGTGGGGGTAAACCACTGTTTGGGCGCATAGCAGAGCTCGGAAGGGAAGGAGCGCCATTTGACTTTTCAATGCAAAATTGACTGGAATTGAGATGGGACACCATGTCGCGTTTGGAGAGCCCCTGATGTGCCTAAACATTAAAACCCCCCACAAGTGACACCATTTTGGAAAGTAGACCCCCTAAGGAACTTATCTTGATGTGTTTTGAGAGCTTTGAACCCCCAAGTGTTTCACTACAGTTTATAACGCAGAGCCGTGAAAATAAAAAATTTTTTTTTTCAGAAAAATGATATTTTAGCCCCCAGTTTTATATTTTCACAAGGGTAACAGGATAAATTTGACCCCAACAGTTGTTGTCCAATTTGTCCTGAGTACGCTGATACCCCATATGTGGGGGGGAACCACTGTTTGGGCACATGGCAGAGCTCGGAAGGGAAGGAGCACCATTTGGAATGCAGACTTAGATGGATTGGTCTGCAGGCGTCACGTTGCATTTGCAGAGCCCCTGATGTACCCAAATAGTACAACCCCCCCACAAGTGACCCCATATTGGAAACTAGACCTCCTGAGGAACTTATCTAGATGTGTTTTGAGAGCTTTGAACCCCCAAGTGTTTCACTACAGTTTATAACGCAGAGCCGTGAAACTAAAAATGCTTTTTTTTTTCAGAAAAATTATTTTTTAGCCCCCAGTTTTATATTTTCACAAGGGTAACAGGATAAATTGGACCCCAAAAGTTGTTGTCCAATTTGTCCTGAGTACGCTGATACCCCATATGTGGGGGGGAACCACTGTTTGGGCGCATGGCAGAGCTCGGAAGGGAAGGAGCGCCATTTGGAATGCAGACTTAGATGGATTGGTCTGCAGGCGTCATGTTGCATTTGCAGAGCCCCTGATGTACGCAAACAGTATAAACCACCCATAAGTGACCCCATATTGGAAACTAGACCTCCTAAGGAATTTATCTAGATGTGTTGTGAGAACTTTGAACCCCCAAGTGTTTCACTACAGTTTACAACGCAGTGCTGTGAAAATAAAAAATGCTTTTTTTCCCACAAAAATGATTTTTAGCCCCCCAAATTTTTATTTTCCCAGAGATAACAAGAGAACTTGGACCCCAAAAGTTGTTGTCCAATTTGTCCCGAGTACGCTGATGCCCCATATGTTGGGGTAAACCCCTGTTTGGGCGCATGGGAGAGCTCGGAAGGGAAGGAGCACTGTTTTACTTTTTCAACGCAGAATTGTCTGGAATTGAGATCGGACGCCATGTCGCGTTTGGAGAGCCCCTGATGTGCCTAAACAGTGGAAACTCCCCAATTGTACCTGAAACTAATCCAAACACACCCCTAGCCCTAATCCCAACTGTAACCCTAACCACACCCCTAACCCTGACACACCCCTAATTCTAATCTCAACCCTAATCCCAACCGTAAATGTAATCCAAACCCTAACCCTAACTTTAGCCCCAACCCTAACTTTATCCCCAACCCTAACTTTAGCCCCAACCCTATCCCTAACTTTATCCCCACCCTAACTTTAGCTCCAACCCTAGCCCCAACCCTAGCCCTAACCCTAGCCCTAACCCTAGCCCTAACCCTAGCCCTAGCCCTAACCCTAGCCCTAACCCTAACCCTAGCCCTAACCCTAACCCTAACCCTAGCCCTAACCCTAGCCCTAATGGGAAAATGGAAATAAATACATTAAATAAATTTTAAATTAAATACATAAATAAATTTTAATTTTATTATTTTTCCCTAACTAAGGGGGTGATGAAGGGGGGTTTGATTTACTTTTATAGTGTTTTTTTATATCGGATTTTTATTATTGGCAGCTGTCTACACTAAAAGACGCTTTTTATAGCAAAAAAGTTTTTGCGTCTCCACATTTTGAGACCTATAATTTTTCCGTATTTTGGTCCACAGAGTCATGTGAGGTCTTGTTTTTTGCGGGACGAGTTGACGTTTTTATTGGTAACATTTTCGGACATGTGACAGTTTTTGATCACTTTTTATTCTGATTTTTGTGAGGCAGAATGACCAAAAACCAGCTATTCATGAATTTCTTTTGGGGGAGGCGTTTATACCGTTCCACGTTTGGTAAAATTAATAAAGCAGTTTTATTCGTCGGGTCAGTACGATTACAGCGATATCTCATTTATATCATTTTTTTATGTTTTGGCGCTTTTATACGATAAAAACTATTTTATAGAAAAAAAAATTATTTTGGCATCGCTTTATTCTGAGGACTATAACTTTTTTATTTTTTTGGTTATGATACTATATGATGGCTCGTTTATTGCGGGACAAGATGACGTTTTCAGCGGTACCATGTTTATTTATATCCATCTTTTTGATCGCGTGTTATTCCACTTTTTGTTCGGCGGTATGATAATAAAACGTTGTTTTTTGGCTCGTTTTTTTTTATTTTTTCCTTACGGTGTTCACTGAAGGGGTTAACTAGTGGGTCTGTTTTATAGGTTGGGTCGTTACGAACGCGGCGATACTAAATATGTGTACTTTTATTGTTTGTCGTTTTTTTTTTAGATAAAGAAATGTATTTTATGGGAATAATATTTTTTTTTTTTCTTCTTTATTTAGGAATTATTATTATTATTTTTTTTTACACATGTTGAAATTTTTTTTTTTAACTTTTTTACTTTGTCCCGGAGGGGACATCACAGATCGCCGATCTGATAGTGTGCACAGCACTCTATCAGATCGGCGCTCTCACTCACATCGCTGCAGGCTGAAGCTTTCATCTGCAGCCTGCTCCGGACCCGGAAGTACTCCCTGCAGGACCCGGATGCAGCCCCGCGGCCATTTTGGATCCGGGGCCTGCAGGGAGGAGACGCTCGGTACAAGGTGAGTACATTCCCTTGTACCGATCGTCTCAGGGAAGCCCGCAGGGAGCCCCCTCCCTGCGCGATGCTTCCCTGTACCTCCGGTACACCGCGATCATGTTTGATCGCAGTGTGCCGGGGGTTAATGTGCCGGGGGCGGTCCGTGACCGCTCCTGGCACATAGTGCCGGATGTCAGCTGCGATAGGCAGCTGACACCCGGCCGCGATCGGCCGCGCTCCCCCCGTGAGCGCGGCCGATCGGCTATGACGTACTATCCCGTCACTGGGAATTAAGTCCCAGGTCACCTTGACGGGATAGTACGTCATATGGGATTAAGGGGTTAAAAGAAAATTATCCAGATCTTGATATTCTTCTAAAATTGAAGATTGGCTGGAAAGAATGTACTTTTACCTTCATGTCCATTTTTGAAAGGGTGTACAAAATGGTCAGTACTAATTCCAATAAACAATCAATGATAAATTATTTTGTAAACAAATTTAGATTCCTAAATCCTGTATCTCGTGTTATTGCTTCACAAAAAGATTCTTTATTTGAATGTGCGCAATCCCTTGATTTTTCTAGAAAACATGAGAATCTTGAAAGGAAAACAAATCATACTAAGTTTTTGAAACCAGGCAGAATTATATCTTATCAGAAGCCAAAATCAAAATCTCCAAAACTGACACAAAATCAAATCTATGTAGTAGTAGTAGTACGAAGAAAATTACATATTTGCTACAAACCCTATGAGTCCATTAAAGAAGTTCCTCTGAAAGGGTTAAAAGCTGAAGGTTCAGATCTCTCTGTAAAGATGGCGGAAATTGACAAACGGAAGCAGGTGAGTATAGGGGGTGAACTAAACACTCCATTATCACAGCTCTTCAAGGAGTCCATAGGGTTAAAGATGACCTTATTAAATAAAGTTTTCCAACAAATTATCGACAGAGAGGTAAATTTTGGTTTAGGAATTGGCTAAAAATGTAATTATATCATGTGTAAATGAGTTATACAATGTATTATTTATTAATATGTAATTATATTATACAATATATTTCTGCAGTTATAGTTATATTTATATATATTAATATAGTATACAGTAAATACTGTAGCATATTTGCATAAGTAGAGATTATATTAACTGCATTTTTATATGCATAGTGAAATAATTAAAATTTACTCCAGTAATAATACTTAGAATTAAATTAATTACCGTATTTTTCGGACTATAGGACGCACCGGACTATAAGGCGCACCCAGGTTTTAGAGGTGGAAAATAGGGAAAAAAATATTTGAAGCAAAAAAAATGTGGTAAAATATTTAATAACATAAATAACATACTATTATATGTGGTGTTATTATATATAATAGTACGTTATTATGTTGGAAGCTGCGGGACCAGTGTGGTGTCTGTAAAGTACTATATGAAGACACTGGAGGGTGAGTATAAGAATGGGGGCACAGGGCTTATAGTGAAAGCACCACTCCAGCACTGCAAAATAACACTGGAGTGCTGCTTTAAAATCCCATGGGAGAACTATAACTCCCAGCATGTCCTGCAGATCCTATGACATGCTGGGAGTTATAGTTCACTAAAGGAGTGGCAGAGTGCTTTATTGTGTTTTGTAAAGACTAACCTCTTAATTGTGGGAGCCAGCCTGTGGTGAGGTAAAAGCTGGAGCATCCCATGGCTGCACACACAGAGCCCTCTCTCTTGTAGCCTTTCCACAGCGCACGCGCAGGACATAAGAGGAAGCTGCAGATTCTAGGTGGGAGTCTGAAGGACCTATGATGATGTCAGAAGAGGGAGGGCTCTGAGCTGCCATGTGATGCTCCAGCCCGCCCACTCCTGACATCACACAGGTCCTGCTTGTGCACCACAGACAGCTCAGCGTCCAGCACAGGCAGGTATGCAGCGATCTCCTGGCCCCTGCTGCTGCTGCCTCCTCCCCTGGACACACAGATTCTCCCCAGAATCAGTGCTGGGGAAACTGTGTGTTGCTGCTTAAGTGCTGCATTCATTTGCTGCTCCCCGCTCAGCTGATCGGTGGGCGGGGAGCCGCTAATGAATATTCACTGCACTTAATCAGCGGGGCCATGTGGTTTTCCCAGCGCTGATTCCAGGCAGCGGGGACATCCTGAAGTGGGATATCATTGCGATCCCACTCGCTGCTGCCCCTGTTGTGAATTAGACTTTTTTGGCTCCCTCTTGTGGTCACTAGTGATATGACTCTGGGATTGTCTTTCCTCAGTTTGGCACCCACCTGGGTCGTTAGTCCAGGGGTGTTGCTATATAAACTTCCTGGATTCTCAGTCCAGTGCCTGGCATCGTTGTAATCAGTTCCTTTCTGTTTGCTCCTGTCTGCTGGTCCTGGATCTTGCAAAATTAAGCTAAGTCTTGCTTCCTTGTTTTTTGGTTATTTGCATTGCTATTATTTTTTGTCCAGCTTGTACTAAATGTGATTCCTGATTCTGCTGGAAGCTCTAGGGGGCTGGTGTTCTCCCCCCGGGCCGTTAGACGGTTCGGGGGTTCTTGAATATCCAGCGTGGAAATTTTGATAGGGTTTTTGCCGACCGTATAAGTCATCTTACTATATTCTGCTATTAGTCAGTGGGCCTCTCTTTGCTAAATATCTAGTTCATTCTTACGTTTGTCTTTTCTCCTTACCTCACCGTTATTATTTGTTGGGGGCTTGTATCCAACCTTTGGGGTCTTTTCTCTGGAGGCAAGGAAGGTCTATCTTTTCCCTTCTAGGGTTAGTTAGTTCTCCGGCTGGCGCGAGACGTCTAGAACCAACGTAGGCACGTTCCCCGGCTGCTGCTATTTGTGGTGCTAGGATTAGATATATGGTCAGCCCAGTTACCACTGCCCTATGAGCTGGTTTTTTGTGTTTGCAGACTTGGTATGTATTTTTGAGACCCTCTGCCATTGGGGTCATAACATGCCCTCCTCCCCACATGCTATATCCGTACTATAAGATGCACCCACACTTTCCTCCCAAATTTGGAGGAAAAAAGTGCGTCTTATAGTCAGAAAAATATGGTACATTTATTAAATATATACATATATACATATGTATAACATATTTAAATAGTTTTGTTTCTGAATAAATATGAAATTAACTTTATCTTTTATTTTTCCTTAGAGCTTTCATTTCAAAGCAGGAATTGAACAAAAACCTCTTTCATGAATTTATGTCTTTATTCACAGGAAGTTATAATAACTGCATGATTTTATATATTTAACACTTAAAAATAAATAATATATAACTAACAATTTAAAATTTGTGGATTGTAATTTTTGTTCTCTAACATAATCTAAAACTTGTTTTTTTTTCCCCACTGCATGGCATAACATGTCACACTTCTGTTTTAATTTAGAGCTGTAAGAAGATACCTCCTAGCGGATTCAGTTGCAGGCCTTGCACGAGATATAGGTTAGAACATAGTGTAATTGTAGATAGTGTTAGATAATATTTGGGGAATATTCAAATAAATATTAGAATACTAAATTTAATAGATTACAATGCGCATTGATAATTAGGATACAATATTTTGGGTTAATATATATGTATTCTTATTCTTTGTATGTGAAATTTGTAGTCTCAACTTCTATGTGTCAGGCAATAGAAGAACAGCGCTCCATCCAGGTGTGTAGTATAAAAAAGCAGCTGCTATATGGCAAAATAAAACTATTTTTTTATACTACACACCTGGATGGAGCGCTGTTCTTCTATTGCCTGAGATTTCTACGGTCCTGGATGGTTCCCTGGACATGGACGGGCGCTCCAGTTAGTGAGTGCTGTCAGCCTTCTGCCTATTGTTTCAACTTCTATGTGTGTCACAGTCTGAGTGACAGATGACAGATTAGTGTATGAGCAGCTGCTAAGAGTGAAGCTAATGTAAGAATGCACTTAACGTAAGAGTGAATAACGTGGAAAATGGAGTGTGGAATGTACAGTATGAAACAGGCCTCTTTCAGTCTATTGATTTATGGTATGTTGAAAAAAAAAAAAACAACTTTGTGTTTAAGAGAAAATAAGATTCAGTTAGATTATTAGAATATTAAGATATATTTAAATATTATTTACTCAACATACAGTATATTTCTTTAGTAATTATTATTTCTTGATTTAGTTAATAATGAATAAGTGCAATAACACATCAATATGGTTTATCAAGAAAATCTACATTTAGAACAACATTTTTACAAATGATATTTTTTTTCATATTCAGTGTTTTTTTTAATGGTTACATAGATGGGTACACATCTTCAAACAAATATATGGCACAAACTGATATGACAGTTATAAAATTGATTATTTTTTAATTTTGGTTTTTACAAATGAATTTTTTTTCATAAAATAATAATTTTTGGTATTAAGGGGGAAATGTGTTTTGATCTTGATTACATCATCACATTTAATCAATATCTCTTTTTCACACATTTTAATAAAGAAGAAATATTAATAAGGTATTATTGGGTATAATAACATTAAGTGTTATAAAAGTCATTTTTTTTCCCCTAATGAAGGATATTATATGCAAAGCTGTATATTTTCAATATTTCAGTAATCCAAGGTTATGACAACATCTAAATGATGGATATATATTAAGGAAATGTGTTACTGAGACATAACCTCAGCATCTATCTTCAACATATAAAGGCCTTATTCTTATTTTTATTCTCAATTTTATTTTTCATTTTTCACTTTTTCTTCAATTTTTATTTTTAATTTTTATTTTTTATCTCAAGAAAAATAAAAATCAATATTTAATAAATTAATGCCTAATACAAGAATATTGCTTTATCAAATAACTTTTCACTGCAAAATTGACAGGAATTGAGATGGGACGCCATGTTGCGTTTGGAGAGAAACTGATGTGCCTAAACATTGAAACCCCAAACAAGTGACAACATTTTGGAAAGTAGACCCCCTAAGAAACTTATCTAGAGGTGTGGTGAGCACTTTTACCCACCAAGTGCTTCACAGAAGTTTATAATGCAGAGCCGTAAAAATAAAACAAAAATTTTTTCCCACAAAAATTATTTTTTAGCCCCCAGTTTTGTATTTTCCCAAGGGTAACAGGAGAAATTGGACCCCAAAAGTTGTTGTCCAATTTGTCCTGAGTACGCTGATACCCCATATGTGGGGGGAACCACCGTTTGGGCGCATGGGAGGCAGGGCCGGACTGGGACTAAAATTCAGCCCTGGCATTTGAAGTTACACAGGCCCACTTGTCACATGGTGACTGTATAATATCTTTGTACACTTGTAGGCAGGGCCGGTTTTAGGCAAAGTGGGGCCCTAGGCAAAGTTTAAAATGGGTCCCCAAATGCTAACATATTGCACATCACACAGAAGCCTTTCTGTTGTATTTACGTGCGCTGAGTTCAGGCCGCTAAACGAGTTTGATCGACAATACTGAAGTTGTTCAACGCTTGTTTCCCGGCCTCTTTCCACCAGCTGAGGAATAATGATGAGACAGAACGATCACTAATAGATCACCATACAGTATCATGTTTTCAGCAGCACATCTACAGTTTACACTGGCAATGTGCTGCTGACAACAAGGCTTTTTGTTCCAGCAAAAACAATCCGAATATGCAGCATTTTACTTGTTTAGTAAAATACACCCCATAGTCCTCCATATATTATAATGTGCTCCATAGTCCTCCATATAGTATAATACACTCCCTATAGTCCTCCATATATTAAAATACACTGCTCAGTCCTCCACATAGTATAATACACTCCTCATAGTCCTCCATATAGCATAATACAATCCTCATAGTCCTCCATATAGCATAATACAATCCTCATAGTGCTCCATATAGTATAATGCACCGCCACAGTCATCCATGTAGTACAATTCACTTCCCATAGTATAATGCACCCCATAGTTCTTCATATAGTATAACGTATTCCCCATAGTCCTCGATACAGTATAATGCAGCCCACATATAGTATAATGCAGCCACCCCAGAGTATAATGCAGCCACCCCAGAGTATAATGCAGCCACCCCAGAGTATAATGCAGCCACCCCACAGAGTATAATGCAGCCACCCCAGAGTATGTAACCCCCATAGAATATAATACAGCCCACCTCCCCATAATATATAATGTAGCCCCCCATAGAATATAATGCAGCCCCCCATAGTATATAACGCAGCCTCCCCCATAGAATATAATATACCCCCACAATAGTATATAACACAGCCACATAGTACATAACATGGCCTCCCCCATAGAATATAATATACTCCCCATAGTATATAGCAAAGCCCGCATATTATATAGCACAAACCGCATAGTATACAGCACAGCCTGCATACTATAGCACAGCTCGCGTAGTAGATAACACAGCCCACACAGCAGTATTCAGCACAGACCACACAGTAGTATACAGCACAGACCACACAGTAGTATACAGCACAGCCCACGTAGAAGTATACAGCACAGTCCACACAGTAGTATACAGCACAGCCCACAGAGTAATATATACAGCACAGCCCACAAAGTAATATATACAGCACAGCCCACAGAGAACTATATACAGCACAGCCCACAGAGAACTATATACAGCACAGCCCACAGATAACTATATAAAGCACAGCCCAGAGTACTATATACAGCACAGCCCAGAGTACTATATACAGCACAGCCCAGAGAGTACTATATACAGCACAGCCCACAGAGAACTATATACAGCACAGCCCACAGAGAACTATATAAAGCACAGCCCAGAGTACTATATACAGCACAGCCCAGAGTACTATATAAAGCACAGCCCAGAGAGTACTATATACAGCACAGCCCACAGAGTACTATATACAGCACAGCCCACAGAGTACTATATACAGCACAGCCCACAGAGAACTATATACAGCACAGCCCACAGAGTACTATATACAGCACAGCCCACAGAGTACTATATAAAGCACAGCCCAGAGTACTATATACAGCACAGCCCAGAGTACTATATAAAGCACAGCCCAGAGTACTATATACAGCACAGCCCACAGAGTACTATATACAGCACAGCCCACAGAGTACTATATACAGCACAGCCCACAGAGTACTATACACAGCACAGCCCACAGAGTATTATATACAGCACAGCCCACAGAGTACTATATACAGCACAGCCCACAGAGTACTATACACAGCACAGCCCACAGAGTATTATATACAGCACAGCCCACAGAGTACTATATACAGCACAGCCCACAGAGAACTATATACAGCACACAGTAGTATACAGCACAGAGCACAGCCCACAGAGAACTATATATAGCACAGAGCACACAGTAGTATACAGCACAGAGCACAGCCCACAGAGAGCTATATACAGCCCACAGCAGTATACAGCACAGAGCACAGCCCACAGAGAACTATATACAGCCCACAGTAGTATACAGCACAGAGCACAGCCCACAGAGAACTATATACAGCCCACAGTAGTATACAGCACAGAGCACAGCCCACAGAGAGCTATATACAGCCCACAGCAGTATACAGCACAGAGCACAGCCCACAGAGAACTATATACAGCCCACAGTAGTATACAGCACAGAGCACAGCCCACAGAGAACTATATACAGCCCACAGTAGTATACAGCACAGAGCACAGCCCACAGAGAACTATATACAGCCCACAGTAGTATACAGCACAGAGCACAGCCCACAGAGAACTATATACAGCCCACAGTAGTATACAGCACAGAGCACAGCCCACAGAGAGCTATATACAGCCCACAGCAGTATACAGCACAGAGCACAGCCCACAGAGAGCTATATACAGCCCACAGCAGTATACAGCACAGAGCACAGCCCACAGAGAACTATATACAGCCCACAGTAGTATACAGCACAGAGCACAGCCCACAGAGAACTATATACAGCCCACAGTAGTATACAGCACAGAGCACAGCCCACAGAGAGCTATATACAGCCCACAGCAGTATACAGCACAGAGCACAGCCCACAGAGAACTATATACAGCCCACAGTAGTATACAGCACAGAGCACAGCCCACAGAGAACTATATACAGCCCACAGTAGTATACAGCACAGAGCACAGCCCACAGAGAACTATATACAGCCCACAGTAGTATACAGCACAGAGCACAGCCCACAGAGAACTATATACAGCCCACAGTAGTATACAGCACAGAGCACAGCCCACAGAGAACTATATACAGCCCACAGCAGTATACAGCACAGAGCACAGCCCACAGAGAACTATATACAGCCCACAGTAGTATACAGCACAGAGCACAGCCCACAGAGAACTATATACAGCCCACAGTAGTATACAGCACAGAGCACAGCCCACAGAGAACTATATACAGCCCACAGCAGTATACAGCACAGAGCACAGCCCACAGAGAACTATATACAGCCCACAGTAGTATACAGCACAGAGCACAGCCCACAGAGAACTATATACAGCCCACAGTAGTATACAGCACAGAGCACAGCCCACAGAGTACTATATACAGCCCACAGTAGTATACAGCACAGAGCACAGCCCACAGAGAACTATATACAGCCCACAGTAGTATACAGCACAGAGCACAGCCCACAGAGAACTATATACAGCCCACAGCAGTATACAGCACAGAGCACAGCCCACAGAGAACTATATACAGCCCACAGTAGTATACAGCACAGAGCACAGCCCACAGAGAACTATATACAGCCCACAGTAGTATACAGCACAGAGCACAGCCCACAGAGAGCTATATACAGCCCACAGCAGTATACAGCACAGAGCACAGCCCACAGAGAGCTATATACAGCCCACAGCAGTATACAGCACAGAGCACAGCCCACAGAGAACTATATACAGCCCACAGCAGTATACAGCACAGAGCACAGCCCACAGAGAACTATATACAGCCCACATCTCTTCTCTTCCTCCCCTCACCTCCTCCGAGAATGGCCCCACAGTCCAGAAAAAAAAACAACTCTCCTCACCTCTCCTCGTGCCCAGCGTTGCTTCCTGGTTCCTGCTCCTGTCTCAGCAGCTGCAGTCTGCCCGGGACACAGCAGGTGCGCGATGATATGACATCATCGCGCACCCGCAGTGTCAGAGGCAGAGCGGGGAATGATGGGAGAGGAGCGTCTGTAGACGCTCTCTCCTCCATCATTGCATTCAACTGTACCGGCGTCTATACGCCGGTATAGTTGAATGCGACGGCGGGGGCGGCGGATTGAGCGGCCCACCACTGGCACCGGCCCTTCTGGCATTTGCCAGAAGTGCCCTATGGCCAGTCCGGCCCTGATGGGAGGGCTCGGAAGGGATGGAGCGCCATTTGGATTGCAGACTTAGATGGAATGGTCTGCAGGCGTCACATTGCATTTGCAGAGCCCCTAATGTACCTAAACAGTAACCCATTTTGGAAAGTAGACCCCCTAAGGAACTCATCTAGATGTTTAAATGAAGAAAAATGGCAGCACTCACTGTTGTGAATTCCGCTCTTGGGCTCCCTCCGGTGGTTGTAAGTAGCACTTTTGTGAGTTCTGCTCTTGGGCTCCCTCCGGTGGTTTTGAGTGGTATGGCTGCTTCTTGGATTTAGCATCAGCAGCTGCTTCCACTGATCGTCTTTCTGGCTCGGCTATTTTAGTCTGGCCTTTTCCCTCAAACAATGCCAGTTGTCAATTGTTCCTGCTTGGAGTCACGGATTTCCCTGACACTCTGACCTGTTCAGCAAAGATAAGTCCTTGCTTGTCCTTTTGCAGTCCTCTTGTTGTGGACTTTATTGTTCAGCACATTCTATGTTTTGCTCATTTGTCCAGCTTATCAGTATGGATCTATTCAGCTAAGCTGGAAGCTCTGGGGAGCAGATTTTGCCCTCCACATCTTTAGTCAGGTGTGGAGATTTTTGCATTTCTCTGCGGTGGACTTTTTCTAGTTTTTATTACTGACCGCACAGTGTTCTATCCTATACTATCTATCTAGCTAGAAGTGGCCTCCTTTGCTAAATCTTGTTTCATTCTACGTATGTCATTTCCTTCTCCTCTCACAGTCATTATTTGTGGGGGGCTGTCTTTCCTTTGGGGATTTTCGCTGAGGCAAGAAAGCTTTCCTGTTTCTACCTTTAGGGGTAGCTAGTTCTCCGGCTGTGACGAGGTGTCCAGGGAGTGACAGGAACATCCCACGGCTACTGCTAGTGTTGTGTTAAGATCAGGAACTGCGGTCAGCAGGGGCGGAACTACCGGGGTCGCAGAGGTCGCGGCTGCACCAGGGCCCGGGCCCAAAAGAGGGCCCGGTGCCGCCGCGACCTCTGCGACCTCGGTAGTCCGCCGTGGGCGCAGCTTACCGGGCCGCCGCCAGGATGAATTGCAGGCTGAGCGGCCGGTCACTCATGCCTGGTCTCAGCTAAGCTCAGCTTAGCTCAGCTGTAGCGCGTCCTGAGTGAGCGGTCATGTGGTACCGCTCATTAAGGCTCATGAATATGCGCATATTCATGAGCCTTAATGAGAGCGGTATCACGTGACCGCTCACGCAGGAAGCAGGAGCTGCGAGCCTGCGCCTGTGCGCCGGGAGTCGGGACAGAGAGCCGGAGGGATGTCGCCGTCGGCGCGCCCGCTTGGTGTGAGACTGTCAGCTGACAGGTGAGTATGAGGGACAGAGGACAGGGGGGATTGAAGGAGGACGGTAAGCCGCCCGTGCCATGGGAGAAGGAGCGGGGAGCGGAGGGGGGTGGTGGAGTGATGAGCCATGCATGGGGGGGGAGAGTGATGAGCCATGCATGGGGGGGGTAGTGGGGAGTGATGAGCCATGCATAGGGGGAATATGAGTCATGCATACAAGAGGTGGGGGGGATATGAGCCATGCATACAGGGGGCGTGGGGGGGGGGTGGATATGAGCCATGCATACAGGAGGTGGGGGGGAAATGAGCCATGCATATGGGGGGGGGGGAATTATGAGCCATGCATACGCGGGGGGATATGAGCCATGCATACAAGATGGGAGGGGGTCATTATACACTATTGAGCATCATATGGGGTCATTATACAGTATGGAGCATCATGTGGGGTCATTATACAGTATGGAGCATCATTTGTGGCCAATATACAGTATGGAGCATCATGTGCGGTCATTATACAGTATGGAGCATCATGTGCGGTCATTATACAGTATGGAGCATCATGTGCGGTCATTATACAGTGTGGAGCATCATGTGCGGTCATTATACAGTATGGAGCATCATGTGCGGTCATTATACAGTGTGGAGCATCATGTGCGGTCATTATACAGTATGGAGCATCATGTGCGGTCATTATACAGTATGGAGCATCATGTGCGGTCATTATACAGTATGGAGCATCATGTGCGGTCATTATACAGTGTGGAGCATCATGTGCGGTCATTATACAGTGTATGGAGCATCATGTGCGGTCATTATACAGTATGGACTAGGGCAGCAGAAACTCTAAATACGGCCCTGACTGTGGGGGCAGGCCGTGCGGCGTCACGTTCCTCGGCTCCTCCTCCTCCTTTTCGCGGGGCTGCCAGGCGCGCGCGCGCTGCCTGGGGGACTTCGAGCGGTGAAGGTACGTGCAGCAACATGTGGGACATGTGGGGGGTGCGACATGTGGGTGCGCCATGCTCTTCCCAGGTCCCGGGCTGCCTGGCGATGCCGATCGCCGGGCCCAGGTATGTCCGGGCGGCAGGAGCCGGTGCCATTATCGTTTAGCTGGGGGGGGGTGCCCTGCATAGTGCTATTGGTCAGCTAGGGGGGGGGTGTTTTTTTTGCAATAGATATTTACTTCTTAGTTTAACATTGTATGCGTGTGTCTGTATATCATTTTTTTTTTTTTTTTTGGGGGGGGGGGGGCCCCATTCAAAAGTTCGCACCGGGGCCCGCAGGACTGTTGTTACGCCCCTGGCGGTCAGTATAGTTATCACCAGCTCAGAGCTAGTCGCATGTCGCTCCTTACTCACCAGTCCATAACAGTACAACTGGCCAAAAATGAGTTGAATGCATCTCAAAAGAAGGAAAAGAAAAAGAGTTCTGAGACATTTTTTTTTCTTTATTCTGTTTTGTCTTTTTCCTTCCTCTTAATCTCTGGGTGGTTCAGGATTTGGGCGCGGGCATGGATGTTCAGGGTTTGTTTACTCGTGTGGATCAGCTTGCTGCAAGAGTACAGAGTATCCAAGATTATGTTGTTCAGACTCCGGTTTTAGAGCCTAGAATTCCTACTCCAGATTTGTTTTATGGGGATAGATCCAAGGTTTTGAACTTTAAAAATAACTGCAAATTGTTTTTTGCTCTGAAATCCCGTTCCTCTGGTGATCCCATTCAGCAAGTTAAAATAGTTATTTCTTTGCTGCGTGGTGACCCTCAGGACTGGGCATTCTCCCTTGAGTCAGGGGATCCGGCATTGCTTAAAGTAGATGCATTTTTTTCAATCGCTCGGATTATTGTATGACGAACCTAACTCTGTGGATCATGCGGAAAAAACCTTGTTGGCCCTGTGTCAGGGTCAGGAAGCGGCAGAATTATACTGCCAGAAATTTAAAAAATGGTCTGTGCTCACTAAATGGAATGAGGACGCTCTGGCAGCAATTTTCAGAAAGGGTCTTTCTGAAGCCCTTAAAGATGTTATGGTGGGGTTCCCCACGCCTGTTGGTTTGAGCGAATCTATGTCTCTAGCCATTCAGATTGATCGGCGCCTGCGCGAGCGCAAAGTGGTGCACCATATGGCAGCGTCCTCTGAACAGAGTCCTGAGCCTATGCAATGTGATAGGATTTTGACTAGAGCAGAACAGAGGGGATACAGACGTCAGAATGGGCTGTGTTTTTACTGTGGTGATTCTGCTCATGCTATTTCTGATTGCCCTAAGCGTATTAAGAGGGTAGCTAGATCTGTTACCATCAGTACTGTACAGCCTAAATTTCTCCTGTCTGTGACCCTGAGTTGCTCATTGTCATCCTTTTCTGTCATGGCATTTGTGGATTCAGGCGCTGCCCTGAACTTAATGGACTTAGAATTCGCCAGGCGCTGTGGTTTTTCTTTGCAACCTTTGCAGAGCCCTATTCCTTTGAGGGGTATTGATGCTACACCGTTGGCCAAGAATAAACCTCAGTATTGGACTCAGCTGACTATGTGCATGGCTCCAGCACATCAGGAAGATTGCCGTTTTCTGGTGTTGCATAATTTACATGATGTTGTTGTACTGGGTTTCCCATGGTTACAAGTACACAATCCAGTGCTGGATTGGAAATCTATGTCTGTGACTAGTTGGGGTTGTCAAGGGGTACATAGTGACGTTCCTTTGATGTCAATTTCCTCTTCCCCCTCTTCTGATGTTCCTGAATTTTTGTCAGACTTCCAGGATGTATTCGATGAGCCCAAGTCCAGTTCCCTTCCTCCGCATAGGGACTGTGATTGTGCTATTGTCTTGATTCCTGGCTGTAAGTTCCCTAAGGGCCGACTTTTCAATCTATCTGTGCCAGAGCATGCCACCATGCGGAGCTATGTAAAGGAGTCTTTGGAGAAGGGGCATATTCGGCCGTCTTCATCACCATTGGGAGCGGGTTTCTTTTTTGTTGCCAAGAAGGATGGCTCCTTGAGACCCTGTATTGATTATCGCCTTCTTAATAAGATCACGGTCAAATTCCAATACCCTTTACCTCTGCTTTCTGATTTGTTTGCTCGGATTAAGGGGGCTAGTTGGTTTACCAAGATTGACCTTCGAGGGGCATATAATCTTGTTCGTATTAAACAGGGTGACGAATGGAAAACTGCATTTAATACGCCCGAAGGCCATTTTGAATACCTTGTGATGCCTTTCGTGCTTTCTAATGCTCCTTCTGTATTTCAGTCCTTCATGCATAATATTTTCCGCAATTATCTTGATAAATTCTTGATTGTGTATTTGGATGATATTTTGATTTTTTCCGATGATTGGGAGTCTCATGTGAAGCAGGTCAGGATGGTATTCCAGATCCTTCGTGATAATGCCCTATTTGTGAAGGGGTCTAAGTGCCTATTTGGAGTTCAGAAGGTCTCTTTTTTGGGGTTTATTTTTTCTCATTCGTCTATAGAAATGGATCCTGTTAAGGTCCAAGCCATTCATGACTGGATTCAGCCCACATCTGTGAAGAGCCTTCAGAAATTTTTGGGCTTTGCTAATTTTTATCGCCGTTTCATTGCCTACTTCTCCAGTGTGGTTAAACCCCTGACCGATTTGACGAAGAAAGGCGCTGATGTGACGAATTGGTCCTCTGCGGCTGTGGAGGCCTTTCAGGAGCTTAAACGCCGATTTACTTCTGCCCCTGTCTTGCGTCAGCCGGATGTTTCTCTTCCTTTTCAGGTTGAGGTTGACGCTTCTGAGATTGGGGCAGGGGCCGTTTTGTCACAGAGGAATTCTGATGGTTCCTTGATGAAACCATGTGCCTTCTTTTCCCGAAAGTTTTCGTCTGTGGAACGCAATTATGATGTCGGCAATCGGGAGTTGTTGGCTATGAAGTGGGCATTTGAGGAGTGGCGACATTGGCTTGAGGGAACCAGGCACCGCGTTGTGGTCTTGACCGATCATAAGAATCTGATTTACCTCAAGTCGGCCAAGCGGCTGAACCCTAGACAGGTTAGATGGTCCCTGTTTTTCTCCCGTTTCGATTTTGTGGTTTCATATCTTCCGGGATCTAAGAATGTTAAAGCGGATGCCCTCTCTAGGAGTTTTTTGCCTGATTCTCCTGGAGTTCTTTAGCCGGTTGGCATTCTTAGGGAAGGGGTGGTTCTTTCTGCCATCTCCCCTGATTTACGGCGGGTGCTTCAGGAATTTCAGGCTGATAAACCTGACCGCTGTCCTATGGGGAAGCTGTTTGTTCCTGATAGATGGACAAGTAAGGTAATTTCTGAGGTCCATTGTTTGGTGTTGGCCGGTCATCCTGGGATTTTTGGTACCAGAGGTTTGGTTGCTAGGTCCTTTTGGTGGCCTTCCTTGTCGCGGGATGTGCATTCTTTTGTGCAGTCCTGTGGGACTTGTGCCCGGGCTAAGCCTTGCTGTTCCCGCGCTAGTGGGTTGCTTTTGCCTTTGCCTGTCTCTGAGAGGCCCTGGACGCATATGTCGTAGCTGTTTTTGCTCTGACCCAACGTCAGCTGACAGATCACCAGTGAGGCCTAATTGTGGAATTATGCCCGCCATTTTACAAGCGCGCTTGGAGACAAAAGACACCTCACACATATCCTGTGAGCAAGTCACTTTTATCTGATATATTAAAAGCCAAAGCAATGTTTTATACCATTTACACAAATGCATTTCAATGTAAGTCATGTAGCCCCCACCATCACCCAGGGTCATCCTCTATTTACCATAACCCAGAACATGTTGTTGCTGACTATTAAGAACATACATTGATAAGAAGTATAGTCTCCTTGAAAGGAGACCATCAGACTACTGCATCAACAGATTCTAGTAATTCTAACACTTAAAGGCAAGAGGCACTTAAAGGCAAGGCAGTTAAAGGCAAACTATTAACCCTTCTATAACAATTTCCCCCTTTTGTAAATGGTATAACCTTTGCTACGGGGTCAGCTGATGCCCACAAAGGAGCTACTGTCTCATGGGTCTAGTACCCACAAGGGGGCTTTCTACCTGCTTCGCCCATCCACCCTCAGTGTGGACACTCAACTCCCCCGTCAGCAGTGGCCATACGGGGCCTATGAAATACTACACAAGGTTCAGCCTTAGGTAATACATATATTAGCGCTTTTACGGCTACATAAAACAATAAGCAAAGCAACAAAATTTGCATACAAGTCTGAAAAATACCAAAAATAATCCATCCTGCTAGGCCGCTAAGCCAATCGGCTGGATTTAAAAAGGAGTCTCTATATTGTATTAGTCTCATTAAGAGCCTTAAGGAACCTAGAAAATCTGAGTCCAAGTCTCATTGGGTATGCTGTGTGGGGTTAATACCTTCCTTGGCTCCAGAGGTAAAGGCTAAGTACAGCATAGCCCTTACAAATACTGGGCTGTGTATACAGATCCAACAGTCCAGCAGTTTTTGTCTTTCCGCGTCGTTTGTAAGAAAAGCAAGATGCTGAATAAGTTTGTTGTCCTTGTCAACACTTAAAAGTTTATCCAGTGTCTCTGTAAGGGTACTGTCACACATTGGCACTTTGATCGCTACGACGGTACGATCCGTGACGTTCCAGCGATATCCATACGATATCGCTGTGTCTGACACGCAGCAGCGATCAGGGATCCTGCTGAGAATCGTACGTCGTAGCAGATCGTTTGGAACTTTCTTTCGTCGCTGGATCTCCCGCTGTCATCGCTGGATCGTTGTGTGTGACAGCGATCCAGCGATGCGTTCGCTTGTAACCAGGGTAAACATCGGGTTACTAAGCGCAAGGCCGCGCTTAGTAACCCGATGTTTACCGTGGTTACCAGCGTAAAAGTAAAAAAAAAAAAACAGTACATACTCACATTCCGGTGTCTGTCCCCCAGCGTTCTGCTTCTCTGCACTGTGAGCGCTGGCCGGCCGGAAAGCGAGCACAGCGGTGACGTCACCGCTGTGCTTTCCGGCTGGCACAGACACAGTGGAGAGAAGCAGAACGCCGGGGGACAGACACCGGAATGTGAGTATGTACTGTTTTTTTTTACTTTTACGCTGGTAACCACGGTAAACATCGGGTTACTAAGCGCGGCCCTGCGCTTAGTAACCCGATGTTTACCCTGGTTACCCGGGGACTTCGGCATCGTTGGTCGCTGGAGAGCTGACTGTGTGACAGCTCCCCAGCGACCACACAATCACTTACCAACGATCACGGCCAGGTCGTATCGCTGGTCGTGATCGTTGGTAAATCGTTTTGTGTGACAGTACCCTAAGGTGCAGACATCCTACCACTGCCAGCAAGGTGATTAGAACAACAGTCTTTCTGCTAGTAAAAAGATCTTTTTGCAGTGACTGGCATGGATCCAGGTGGGCGTTCCCTCAATTGAATGTGGTCAGCTGGACTTTACAACGGGCCGTCAAACCATGGATATAGGCTCCTTCTCACGTGTCTGTGTATGACCACCCAATCACCTGGATTCAGCAGATGTACGTCTGCACTGGCATTAAGATCTGGAATGGATGAAAACACATTTTTATGCACCACATTAAGTCTTTTCTGCAAGGCCTGGACATGGGCTGTCATAGCACCGTGTTGCATTTGTAGCACCTGTGGGAAGTACAGACCAGTCTTTGGCAAACTGCCAAACAGGACTTCAAAAGGAGACGCAGACGAGCCTGTCTTTCTATTTGGAGTGTGTCTGACTGAAAAGAGTGCAAGAGACAAGCACTCTACCCCGCTCTTTCCTGTGTCTGCCATGGCCTCTGAATTTTCAGTTTAAGTGTCCCATTTAGGCTCTCTACTTTCCCACTACTTTTTTGTCTATATGGTGCATGAAATGCTTGCTGTACTCCCAGGGCCTGCAAGTGTGTGCCCCTATCGCTCTCTATGGTTTCTGGGACACCATACCTGCAGATCAGTTCTTTCATCAGTTTGTCTGCAGTCACTTTAGCATTTGCACATTTTTACCAGATAGGCTTCCAGCCAACCAGAGAAGAGATCTACACATACTAGGACATTTTTCACACACTCCTACCTTGGGTAGCTGTATGTAGTCAGTCTGCAGTCTCTGAAACGGGTAGAGAGGCCTGGGTGTCGCTTTCTTAAGGATTTTTACTGTTTTACCAGGGTTGTGCTGTGCACAGATGAGGCATGACCGTACGAGCTTTGCTGCTGCGTAACTGAAACCAGGAGCGATCCGGAAGGCATCTACCATGGACACATGTGACATTTTGAGGTGTGAGTGGGGCCAGGTGTTGCTTGCGCCATTATTAGGAACAGGGACTTTGGTATATACAATTTATCCTTATTCTCCCAAAGCTCCTTTTGAGTTCAGTTCAGCTCCCATTCTCCCCCGTGTTCCTTCTCTGTTTGGGCAGCTGGAGGGATTTCAGGACATCTAGGCTCAGTGTGGCTGGAATACGCTGACTCTCCGCCACCGTCCACTGCTCCCTAGGCCGCCTTGCTGCTACTTTAGCAGCCTCGTCTGCCCTTCTGTTGCCCTCTACCTCCACAGAGTCACCGTCCGTGTGTGCTGTTACCTTGACGATGCCAACCTGGACAGCTCTGCATTTTTAATGGGCTTACCGTCTGATGTAAGAAACGTTCTGCTTCTCCAGACAGAGTGATAATCATGGGATATTCCCCATGCACAATTCGAATCTGTGTAAATATTAGCGACTTTACCTGCAGCAGCTCTACACGCCTCAGTGAGTGCCTTCAACTCTGCCTCCTGCACCGACATGTGAGGAGGGAGTGGTTCAACTCGGATTACCTCATGTGAGGATACTACTGCATGTCCAGTGTAGAATCGCCCATCCTGGTGGTATCTGGAGCCATCTACAAAAATAAAAACTTCAAAATATGCATTAGGAACAGGTTTTTCATGAACATATGTAAAACTGTCTCCTGACTCATCAGTTCCTATGCAGTCATGTTTGTGTGTCATGTCAACGTACCAGTGTACTTTTTTTTTTTTTTTTCTAATGCTGTCACCAATTCCCCCTTTTCTGAATCCACAAGCAGAAGAGTGGCTGGATTCAGAACATTGTACCTTTTGAGGGTGACGTATTCATTAAATTAGTATTAGAGCACATTCAAGTTTGATCTGTCTAGCTCTGTCTAGCCATAACTGTTTTGGTTAAACTTGTATGAGTATGGCATTAATGTCATGTGGGGAACAAATTGTCAAAAGAAAAAGTCAGTGTGAAGCAGACCTTATCCAAGGCCTACAGTAGGTCACCAAACCTAGGAAAATGCGTAGATGCTGGTGTGACCTGGGTAAAGGGAGATTTTGTATTGCCTGTTTTCTGTCTTCAGTCAGGTGTCTTGTACCTTCAGAAAAAACAATGTCCTAAAAATGTCACCTTTTGTTTGCACTACTGTAATTTGTCACGTGAGACCTTGCAACCCTTCTCTGCCAAAAAACACAGCAAGGAAACTGTAGCTTCCTTGCAGGACGTCTGCAAGAAGCAGAGCAAGAAGTCATCCACGTACTGCAATAGTACATCCACGTACTGCAATAGTACAGTCTGTGGATGAGGTGGTTGGTTGCCACTGCTCAAGAATCCCTGCCATCACTGTTGAATAGATGGTTGGGGAGTTCTTTCCCCCTTTTGGGAGGACCGTCCAACAGTATTGTTTACCTTCGCGAGTAAAAGAGAAAAGATGCTGTCAGTCAGGGTGCAGGGGTACAGAGAAGAATGCATTTGCCAAATTAATGACTATTAAAACATTTTGTGACCGTACGGTGTGTGTATTAGGGACAATTTGAGATCACACTCACTGTAACATCATTAATGGCCTGTAAGTTATGAACTATTCTGTTTCAGGGGAACCCTTGGGTCCTTTTTCTTCTTAATTGGATACAAAGGGGTGTTGCAGGGGGAAGATCTTTGCACCAGAACCCCTGCCTTAACATACTCTTTAATATCCCTGCTCAGGGCCATTGATTTGACTAGACTTAAGGGGTATTGCTTTTACCAAAGAGGAGTGGTTCCTTCTTTTAATTTAATCATGACAAGGGGAATGGGCAGCCGACCCACATCAGATTTTCCCCTTGCCCAAACAGTGTCTGGTACCTGACTCTTTTCCCTGTCCTCAGATATTCTGGTGTCAGGTATGACTTTCACTACTCTTGCCATATACACCAGTTCTGCAATATTACACAAGTGTTTATAAAAGTCAGACACTAATGTCCAAATATTATTTATACCCGTATTTGATTGGGTAGAGTACCTCTTAAGAAACCTAAATTTGATTCACAGAATATGTTACCAAAAGAAAATTATATATATGAAAATATATATATTTACGAAAGATACTGAGTCGTAAAATGGGAGAGCACAATGCCATAGGCCACAGCAAAGCACAAGCTTATTTTAAGAAGGTAGTAGCCCTATGTAAATCCATAACTAACAGTTCCAAATACAAAAAGAAGGGATTTGAAAAATACCAAATATCAATACCAGTTGCTTGCGATAAGGTATAAGAAGTGGAAAGGACAAATAAACAGTGATTATGGTTTGAGCCAATATAATGAATGGCTAAAAAACTTATATATCATATGAAGACAACCTAGAAATACATGGTAACTATACCATCTTGTGTAAGGAAACTACTAAACTGGCAAATGAATGGAATTAAGTGTAACTATAATAGGGCATGATTTACCTGTGGTATAATGTGCACGTGGAAGACCCTGGCGTCCCTCTGCCCCAAGTGTTTATATGAAAGGGGACTTGTGACTGTAATACCCTCAGGAGAGTACTGTATGGTGGTCTAGGCAGCACTCAACTCTGCTCCCAGCAAATTCATAGGGGTATTGTCACTAACAGTAAAGGTACCTTCACACGAAACGACTTTACAACGAGAACGACAACGATCCGTGACGTTGCAGCGTCCTGGATAGCGATATCGTTGTGTTTGACACGCAGCAGCGATCTGGATCCTGCTGTGATATCGCTGGTCGTTGAATAAAGTTCAGAACTTTATTTGGTCGTCAGACCTGCGTGTATCGTCAGGTTTGACACCAAAAGCAACGATACCAGCGATGTTTTACGCTGGTAACCAGGGTAAATATCGGGTTACTAAGCGCAGGGCCGCGCTTAGTAACCCGATGTTTACCCTGGTTACCAGCGTAAAAGTAAAAAAAACAAAGTACATACTCACCTGTGCGTCCCCTGCCGTCCGCTTCCTGCTCTGACTGAGCGCCGGCTCTAAAGTGAAAGTAAAAGCACAGCGGTGACGTCACCGCTCTGCTGTTAGGGCCGGCGCTCACACAGTACAGGAAGCGAACGCCGGGGGACGCGCAGGTGAGCATGTACTGTTTGTTATTTTTACTTTTACGCTGGTAACCAGGGTAAACATCGGGTTACTAAGCGCGGCCCTGCGCTTAGCAACCCGATGTTTACCCTGGTTACCCGGGGACCTCGGCATCGTTGGTCGCTGGAGAGCGGTCTGCGTGACAGCTTCCCAGCGATCAAACAGCGACGCTGCAGCGATCGGCATCGTTGTCGCTATCGCTGCAGCGTCGCTTCGTGTGAAGGTACCTTTAGTTTGTAAGCACCTCTTGGCTGTCTCGTGATTCTAGTCTTATTTGTTTAGTCATAGGGGCTTCAGTCGCTTGTCCTTCTACACTCACGCATTCCACAGTCTCGTCAATAATCATGTCTGGCATTATCAAGTCTTTGTGTACCACAGTTCCGGCTGCCCCAGTGTCAATCAAGAATTCTGTCTCTCTCCCTCCCGGCATTGGTATGGTGGTCATCAAGGCAGGACCAGGTCCGGAGGGAACAAGAACAGGGCACACATTTGTCACTGGATTGTCAGTTTCCTAGTCTGAAGGTGAGGGAGGTGGTAAATTGGTCTGAGTGTCCATTTTCTCCACAATTTCAGCACTTTACTGTTTCTAAGTCCTTAGGTCCCTCACTATGTCTCTACTGTCTTCCTTGTACTCCAGCATACATGACACGTCGTCTTATTGTCCTAGTTTGTTCAACTCCTTTAGGAACCTTCAGGTCTTTTGGATCTACATTTCTCCATTTAGGTCTGGCTCTCTGTATTTGCGTCTCGTAAGTCTTTGGTCATACCGTCAATGAATGTATTTACCAATACTTTCACATCAAGTGGGTTTACTGGACTGTACCCCATGTCTTCCTATTTCAGCTGTAATCGTCCAAAGTACATCTCTACACTCTCTTCTTTTGTCACATCTGTATGTGTCTTAATTTGCATCCTAGTACGTCACCTGCTTTTGTGCTCACTAACTCCCTAGGCCTGCCCAGGTGCACTTATACGTCCATCATATTGTCTTTGTCTGAAAAATGGGAAAGGTTGGTTCTCAGGGTCAGCCAATTGTTTTAGTGTAGCTAGCTAGTCAGAGGGCCTCCAGGGATAATACTCCTGTATCTGTTTTACCCTGCCTGATGTGGTTGGTTCTCTGGTGGTGGGGGTGACTAGATGAAAGGTGGGGGTGACTAGACATGCTGGTCAATAGCTCCTTCCCAAAAGGATTACTGTCAGCCTACTCCCAAAAGTTAATGTCCCCACTATCCACCAACCACAATCCTGTGTCAGCTTCTTATGTCACTACATGTGATCTTGTCTGGACAGGATTCAGTGCAATTCTTAGGTCAGGTTGCAGCACAGATCATACAAATATTTCTCCAGTCTGGGTTTGTCTGACCACAGTCCATCTGTCTTGTCTGGGTCTCTAGTTATACAAAGGTATGACCGTAGCAGTAATGTGTCAGTCATAGTCGGACTTTTAAGCATCAAAACATTCATAATACACCTTACTTCCGTCCTGCTGCACTCTCTCAGACGCCATTTATTCACTTGCTATTTTCATCCCTTGTCTGTGCCTTTTTGTACATCCAAACATCCACACACTGGCATTTTTTTTTTGCCTTTCTCAATATTGGTTTCATATCTTCCACTGCTTCCTTTTTCCAATCTGTACAGCGGTTTTGGATCCCATTGGGGGCCCTGACTGCACACAGAATAAGTTGCCCATGGCTTAAACTTATCCGCTCAACAACACCAAGCAGGTTACACCACCTACCACTCGATAAATCAGCTGGCTAGCACAGCTCCATGGACGGCAAGTTACACCACCTAATGCCGTAGACTGACTGTAGCAGGTTACACCACCTATACTACATCAGCCGTGCAGTTGGCTACCTCCTCTGTTGATCCTCAATTTGCTATATCAATCACTCAACTTGAAGCAGGTGAATCTTTTACCAATCTTTTCAATCACTTATAAGTTTTCCTCTAAAATAGGTTTCACTTTCAATTTCATACAGTACTTATTGCTTTAAACACAAATCTCTCAGCGTGTACTAAACCAAGGACAGAGAAACTTAGAATGCAATACATGCCCCCCTTCCTCTGGCCCACAGCGCAAAGGGGAGAAAATTCTAGCAAGTCGCACAGGGGTTTGTCCTTCCCTCCTCCCATCTGGTATTTTGCACAGATAAGAGCTTGGTGTCTTCTACACAGAAACGGATTGCAGCAGTTTTCAGACTTAATCTCTACAAAACATTCAAACATTCATCCTCTAGGAATTAAAAACAATTTCTCTATACAGGCAAATCACTGCATAACTTGAAGAAGCTGACTCTGACCGCGTCTGGCCAAAACACACATAGACACACATAGAAACCTATCCAGTGTCAAACCATATATAACACAGGTTTCACTGAATCTCAGATGTAAATTAAATTTACATTAAAAATATCCACAACTCATTCATCCTGGACCTTCAACAACAGTTAGATAAGTAATGATACTTTTGTGATCACTCATTCATACGTGCTCAGGGATTGTTTTTTTTCTTTTCCTTTCACTTTTTAGTTGATTTTACAAGAAGAAAATCCCTTATCTCAATCAGAGCTTCTCATGGACATACATACAAGGTTCACACAGCCTGCCTATTTTGCACTTTGGAATTAACACAACTCTATATAAATAAAACTGCAGCAGTGTCCACTGACACTCTGAAAACACTTTAAGGCCAAACAACAAAAACCACAGCCTTACACAAAATACAGCTTCATATAATGTACTGCCAATCCAAAATGACCAAAATAACAACACTGCACAGAGTCTATCCCAGCTCTTGTATTACACACACACACTAAACAAATACATAACCAATTAGGATATTGACAAATAATACAGATAACAATTATCACAATTATCATCTTATTACTCTATTATTCAACTCTCATACGGACATAAACAGACAAAAACACAAAAAACTCACTGGTGATGTGGATTCTTTGAACCGTGTTGTTCGCAGCCTTTTACCCAGAGGTATGGAGAAATCCGGAAGAGAGATTGCAGGTGCAAACAGATTGTAAGAATAACATTTCTCACCTTGCTGCAGCTGTTGTTTGCATTGTCCAATCTCTCAGGAAGCTCCCACATACGGATTCCGAATAAGGCGGCTGGTTACATGGCCCCCGTTCGGGCGCCAAACTGTCGTAGCTGTTTTCGCTCTGACCCAACGTCAGCTGACAGATCACCAGTGAGGCCTAATTGTGGAATTACGCCCGCCATTTTACAAGCGCGCTTGGAGACAAAAGACACCTCACACATATCCTGTGAGCAAGTCACTTTTATCTGATATATTAAAAGCCAAAGCAATGTTTTATACCATTTACACAAATGCATTTCAATGTAAGTCATGTAGCCCCCACCATCACCCAGGGTCATCCTTTATTTACCATAACCCAGAACATGTTGCTGACTATTAAGAACATACAGTTAGCTCCATATATATTCGGACAGAGACAACATTTTTCTAATTTTGGTTATAGACATTACCACAATGAATTTTAAGCAAAACAAAACAAAACAATTCAGATGCAGTTGAAGTTCAGACTTTCAGCTTTCATTTGAGGGTATCCACATTAAAATTGGATGAAGGGTTTAGAAGTTTCAGCTCCTTAACAAGTGCCACCCTGTTTTTAAAAGGACCAAAAGTAATTGGACAATTGACTCCAAGGCTATTTCATGGACAGGTGTGGGCAGTCCCTTCGTTATGTCATTCTAAATTAAGCAGATAAAAGGCCTGGAGTTGATTTGAGGTGTGGTGCTTGCATTTGGAAGGTTTTGCTGTGAAGTAAACATGCGTTCAAAGGAGCTCTCCATGCAGGTGAAACAAGCCATCCTTAAGCTGCGAAAACAGAAAAAAAAAACATCCGAGAAATTGCTACAATATTAGGAGTGGCAAAATCCTGAGAAAGAAAGAAAGCACTGGTGAACTCATCAATGCAAAAAGACCTGAGCGCCCATGTAAGACAACAGTGGGGGATGATCGCAGAATAATCTCCATGGTGAAGAGAAACTTCTTCACAACAGCCAACCAAGTGAACAACACTCTCCAGGAGGTCGGCGTATCAATATCCAAATCTACTATAAAGAGAAAACTGCATAAAAGTAAATACAGAGGGTTCACTGCACGGTGCAAGCCACTCATAAGCATCAAGAATAAAAAGGCTAGACTGGACTTTGCTAAAAAAACAACTAAAAAAGCCAGCACAGTTCTGGAAGAACATTCTTTGGACAGATGAAACCAAGATCATCCTCTACCAGAATGATGGAAAGAGAAAAGTATGGCGAAGGTGTGGTACGGCTCATGATCCAAAGCATACCGCATCATCTGTAAAACACGGCGGAGGCAGTGTGATGGCTTGGGCATGCATGGCTGCCAGTGGCACTGGGTCACTAGTGTTTATTGATGATGTCACACAGGACTGAAGCAGCCGAATGAATTCTGAGGTATTCAGACCCACACTGTGTGCTCAGATCCAGCCAAATGCAGCCAAACTGATTGGTCATCATTTCATACTACAGATGGACAACGACTCAAAACATAAAGCCAAAGCAACCCAGGAGTTTATTAAAGCAAAGAAGTGGAATATTCTTGAATGGCCAAGTCAGTCACCTGATCTCAACCCAATTGAGCATGCATTTCACTTGTTAAAGACTAAACTTCAGACAGTAAGGCCCACAAACAAACAGCAACTGAAAACCACCGCAGTGAAGGCCTGGCAGAGCATCAAAAAGGAGGAAACACAGCGTCTGGTGATGTCCATGAGTTCAAGACTTCAGGCAGTCATTGCCAACAAAGGGTTTTCAACCAAGTACTAGAAATGAACATTTTATTTAAAAATATTTAATCTGTCCAATTACTTTTGGTCCCTTTAAAAACAGGGAGGCACATGTTAAGGAGTTGAAACTCCTAAACCCTTCATCCAATTTTCATGTGGATACCCCCAAATGAAAGCTGAAAGTCTGAACTTCAACTGCATCGGAATTGTTTTGCTTAAAATTCATTGTGGTAATGTCTATAACCAAAATTAGAAAAATGTTGTCTGTGTCCAAATATATATGGACCTAACTGTACATTGATAAGAAGTATAGTCTCCTTGAAAGGAGACCATCAGACTACTGCGTCAACAGATTCTAGTAATTCTAACACTTAAAGGCAAGAGGCACTTAACCCCTTAGTGACGGAGCCAAATCTGTGAAATCTGACCAGTGTCCCTTTATGTAGTAATAACTCTGGAACGCTTCAACATATCCCTGTGATTTTGAGATTGTTTTTTCGTGACACATTATACTTTATGATAATGGTAAATTTAGGTCAATATGTTGTGTTTATTTATAAAAAATATTAGAAATTTGAGAAAATGTTAAAAAAATTTGCAATTTTCAAACTTTCAATGATTATCCCTTTTATTCAGATAGTCATACCACAGCAAAACATTAATAAATAACATTTCTATCATGTCTGTTTTACATCAGCACCATTTTCAAACTGTTCTTTTATTTTGTTATCATTTTAGGAGGTTTAAAAATGTATCAGTAATTGTTCATTTTTTCAGGGAAATTTTCAAAATTTCTTTTTTTTAGGGACCTATCCATGTTTGAAGTGACTTTAAGGGTCACATATATTGGTAAACCCCAAAAAGTTCTACCATTTTAAAAACAGCACCCCCTGACATATTGAAAACTTTTATCAAATAGTTTATTAACCCTTCAGGTGATTTTCAGGAATTAGTGCAAAGTGGCATGACAGAAATGAAAAAGTGTATTTTTACCACCTAAATGTTGCTGACTTCTGAACAGGTTATAACAGCTGTCAGACACTAAGGCCTCTATTTGGCCGTGAATTGTCAAGACAAACATCAGGACCTCACAATCATGATCTCAGAGTGCCGATGGGGATAAAGAGGAAGCCCCTACACTCTATTAACCATTTATATGATGTAGTCACTATTGACAGCAGCATCTAAGGGGTTAAACAGATTTGGACGGTGCAAACAATGATCGGGCTAATGCAGCAAGTTGTCAGCTATAGTGTACAGCCAACAGCTGCTGGATTGTCCCCTGTATGGGGAGGCTATTCTCTTATATCTCAGGTCAGTTAAAAGGCATATTGGCGGTCATTAAGGGGTTAAAGGCAAGGCAGTTAAAGGCAAACTATTAACCTTTCTATAACACATATTTCCATGGATTTTATTTCGGATCTTCCTGTGTCCCAGAGGATGTCTGTTATCTGGGTGGTTTGTGACCGGTTCTCTAAAATGGTCCATTTGTGTTGTGAATTCCGTTCTCGGGCTCCCTCCTCTGGTCATGAGTGGTACTGTGTGAGTTTGTTCTTGGGCTCCCTCTGGTGGCCTTTAGCGATATGGCTGGGCTCAGCTGCTTCATTTCCTTCTATGCTGGGCCTATTTAACTCACCTGGACCTTCATTTGTTGCCTGCTGTCGGTGTATTCAGTCCTGATTCTGAGCTCTCCTGAATATTCCTTGTGACCAGTCTCCTGTTGGAGAAGCTAAGTTTGCTTGTTCATTTTGCTCATTATTTCCTTGAAAAGTTTCTCAGTATATGATGAGTTTAGTCCAGCTTGCTTTTATGTGATTTTTTGCTTGCTGGTTAGTTTTGGGGTGCAGAGTGCGCCCCTCACATCGTGAGTCGGTGTGGGGGTTCTTGTATTCTCTGCGTGGTTTACTGTTGTGAATTTGGATTCTGGGCTCCCCCGGTGGCTACTGGTGGAATTGAACTGGTGTCTTCATCTTCTCTGTTCACCTGTTCCCATCAAGATGTGGGAGTCGCTATATAACCTTGCTGCTCTGTTAGTTGCTTGCCGGTCAACAATGTTATCAGAAGCCTCTCTGTGCTTGTTCCTGCTCCTAGACAACTACTAGATAAGTTGGACTCTTGTCCATGTTTGTTTTTGCATTTTTGTTCCAGTTCACAGCTGTAGTTTCGTTACTGTGTCTGGAAAGCTCTTGTGAACAGGAATTGCCACTCTGGTGTTATGAGTTAATGCCAGAGTTTTAAAGTAATTTCTGGATGGTGTTTTGATAGGGTTTTCAGCTGACCATGAAAGTGTCCTTTCTGTCTTCTGCTATGTAGTAAGTGGACCTCAAATTTGCTAAACCTATTTTCATACTACGTTTGTTATTTCATCTTAATTCACCGCCAATACATGTGGGGGGCCTCTGTCTCCTTTCGGGGTATTTCTCTAGAGGTGAGCTAGGACTAATATTTTCCTCTGCTAGCATTATTTAGTCCTCCGGCTGGTGCTGGGCATCTAGAATCAACGTAGGCATGCTACCCGGCCACTGCTAGTTGTGCGTTAGGTTTAGTTCATGGTCAGCTCAGTTCCCATCTTCCAAGAGCTAGTTCCTATATATGCTTATGCTATGTTCTCTTGCCATTGAGATCATGACAGTTTGACCGGCCCACTAAAGGGTTAAAATCCTTGGCTGAGAAAGGAGAGAAATAAGTAGTCTGCTGAAAATTTTTTTTTTTTTTTCTCTCCTTCTAATCTTTGAATGGCTCTGTGTCCACCTGTTTGTAATGGATCTTCAGAGTGTAACTGCAGGTTTGAATAATCTCGCCACGAAGGTACAAAATTTGCAAGATTTTGTTTGTCATGCACCTGTATCTGAGCCGAGAATTCCTTTGCCGGAATTTTTCTCGGGGAATAGATCTGGGTTTCAGAATTTTCGAAATAATTGCAAATTATTTTTGTCCCTGAAATCTCGCTCTGCCGGAGACCCTGCACAGCAGGTCAGGATTGTGATTTCCTTGCTCCGGGGCGACCCTCAAGACTGGGCTTTTTCATTGACACCAGGGGATCCTGCGTTGCTCAATGTGGATGCGTTTTTTCTGGCCTTGGGGTTGCTTTATGACGAACCTCATTTGGAGCTTCAGGCAGAAAAAACTTTGATGTCCCTATCTCAGGGGCAAGATGAAGCGGAAATTTACTGCCAAAGATTCCGTAAATGGTCTGTGCTTACTCAGTGGAATGAGTGCGCCCTGGCGGCGACTTTCAGAGAGGGTCTCTCTGATGCCATTAAGGATGTTATGGTGGGGTTCCCTGTGCCTGCGGGTCTGAATGAGTCCATGACAATGGCTATTCAGATCGATAGGCGTTTGCGGGAGCGCAAACCAGTGCACCATCTGGCGGTGTCCACTGAGAAGTCGCCAGAGAGTATGCAGTGTGATAGAATTCTGTCCCGAAGCGAGCGGCAGAATTTTAGACGGAAAAATGGGTTGTGTTTCTATTGTGGTGATTCTACTCATGTTATATCAGCATGCTCTAAGCGCACTAAAAAGCTTGGTAAATCTGTTTCCATTTGCACCTTACCGTCTAAGTTTATTCTATCTGTGACCCTGATTTGCTCTTTGTCATCTATTACCACGGACGCCTATGTCGACTCTGGCGCCGCTTTGAGTCTTATGGATTGGTCCTTTGCCAAACGCTGTGGGTATGATTTAGAGCCTTTGGAGACTCCTATTCCTCTGAAGGGGATTGACTCCACCCCATTGGCTAATAATAAACCACAATACTGGACACAAGTAACTATGCGTATTAATCCGGATCACCAGGAGATTATTCGCTTTCTGGTGCTGTATAATCTACATGATGATTTGGTGCTAGGATTGCCTTGGCTGCAATCTCACAACCCAGTCCTCGACTGGAGAGCTATGTCTGTGTTGAGCTGGGGATGTAAGGGGGCTCATGGGGATGTACCTGTGGTTTCCATTTCATCATCTATTCCCTCTGAAATTCCTGAGTTCCTGTCTGACTATCGTGACGTCTTTGAAGAATCCAAGCTTGGTTCATTACCTCCGCACCGAGAGTGCGATTGTGCCATAGATTTAATCCCGGGTAGTAAATACCCAAAGGGTCGTTTATTTAATCTGTCTGTGCCTGAACATGCTGCTATGCGAGAATATATAAAGGAGTCCTTGGAAAAGGGACATATTCGTCCATCGTCATCTCCCTTAGGAGCCGGTTTTTTCTTTGTGTCAAAAAAAGACGGCTCTTTGAGACCATGTATTGATTATCGGCTTTTGAATAAAATCACTGTTAAATATCAATACCCATTGCCGTTGCTGACTGATTTGTTTGCTCGCATAAAGGGGGCCAAGTGGTTCTCTAAGATTGACCTTCGTGGGGCGTATAATTTGGTGCGAATCAGGCAGGGGGATGAGTGGAAAACCGCATTTAATACGCCCGAGGGCCACTTTGAGTATTTAGTGATGCCTTTTGGTCTTTCTAATGCTCCGTCAGTTTTCCAGTCCTTTATGCATGATATTTTTCGCGATTATTTGGATAAATTTATGATTGTGTATCTGGATGATATTCTGATTTTTTCGGATGACTGGGACTCTCATGTCCAGCAAGTCAGGAGGGTTTTTCAGGTTTTGCGGTCTAATTCTTTGTGTGTGAAGGGTTCTAAGTGTGTTTTTGGGGTACAGAGGATTTCCTTTTTGGGATATATTTTTTCCCCCTCTTCCATTGAAATGGATCCTGTCAAGGTTCAAGCTATTTGTGATTGGACGCAGCCCTCTTCTCTTAAGAGTCTTCAGAAATTTTTGGGCTTTGCTAACTTTTATCGTCGATTTATTGCTGGTTTTTCGGATATTGCTAAGCCATTGACCGATTTGACTAAGAAGGGTGCTGATGTTGCTGATTGGTCCCCTGATGCTGTGGAGGCCTTTCGGGAGCTTAAGCGCCGTTTTTCCTCTGCCCCTGTGTTGCGTCAGCCTGATGTTGCTCTACCTTTTCAGGTTGAGGTCGACGCTTCTGAGATCGGAGCTGGGGCAGTGTTGTCGCAGAAAAGTTCTGACTGCTCCGTGATGAGGCCTTGTGCCTTCTTTTCCCGTAAATTTTCGCTCGCTGAGCGGAATTATGATGTTGGGAATCGGGAGCTTTTGGCCATGAAGTGGGCTTTTGAGGAGTGGCGCCATTGGCTTGAGGGGGCCAGACATCAGGTGGTGGTATTGACTGACCACAAAAATTTGATTTATCTTGAGACCGCCAGGCGCCTGAATCCTAGACAGGCGCGCTGGTCATTATTTTTCTCTCGGTTTAATTTTGTGGTGTCATACCTACCGGGTTCTAAGAATGTTAAGGCGGATGCCCTTTCTAGGAGTTTTGAGCCTGACTCGCCTGGTAACTCTGAGCCCACAGGTATCCTTAAGGATGGAGTGGTATTGTCAGCCGTTTCTCCAGACCTGCGGCGGGCCTTGCAGGAGTTTCAGGCGGATAGACCTGATCGTTGCCCACCTGATAAACTGTTTGTTCCTGATGATTGGACCAGTAGAGTCATCTCTGAGGTTCATTCTTCTGCGTTGGCAGGTCATCCTGGCATTTTTGGTACCAGGGATTTGGTGGCAAGGTCCTTCTGGTGGCCTTCCCTGTCACGAGATGTGCGAGGCTTTGTGCAGTCTTGTGACGTTTGTGCTCGGGCCAAGCCTTGTTGTTCTCGGGCTAGTGGATTATTGTTGCCCTTGCCTATTCCTAAGAGGCCTTGGACGCACATCTCGATGGATTTTATTTCAGATCTGCCTGTTTCTCAGAAGATGTCTGTCATCTGGGTGGTGTGTGACCGTTTCTCTAAGATGGTCCATTTGGTTCCTCTGCCCAAGTTGCCTTCTTCTTCCGAGTTGGTTCCTCTGTTTTTTCAAAATGTTGTTCGTTTGCATGGTATTCCTGAGAATATCGTTTCTGACAGAGGGACCCAATTCGTGTCTAGATTTTGGCGGGCATTCTGTGCTAGGATGGGCATAGATTTATCTTTTTCGTCCGCTTTCCATCCTCAGACGAATGGCCAGACCGAGCGGATTAATCAGACCCTGGAGACATATCTGAGGTGTTTTGTGTCTGCTGACCAGGATGATTGGGTTGCTTTTTTGCCATTGGCGGAGTTCGCTCTTAATAATCGGGCCAGCTCTGCCACTTTGGTGTCCCCGTTTTTCTGTAATTCGGGGTTTCATCCTCGATTTTCCTCTGGTCAGGTGGAATCTTCGGATTGTCCTGGAGTGGATGCTGTGGTGGAGAGATTACATCAGATCTGGGGGCAGGTGGTGGACAATTTGAGGTTGTCCCAGGAGAAGACTCAGCTTTTTGCCAACCGCCACCGTCGTGTTGGTCCTCGGCTTTGTGTTGGGGATTTGGTGTGGTTGTCTTCTCGTTTTGTCCCTATGAGGGTCTCTTCTCCTAAGTTTAAGCCTCGGTTCATCGGCCCGTATAAGATATTGGAGATTCTTAACCCTGTTTCCTTCCGTTTGGACCTCCCTGCATCCTTTTCTATTCATAACGTTTTTCATCGGTCATTATTGCGCAGGTATGAGGTACCGGTTGTGCCTTCCGTTGAGCCTCCTGCTCCGGTGTTGGTTGAGGGTGAGTTGGAGTACGTTGTGGAGAAAATCTTAGACTCTCGTGTTTCCAGACGGAGACTCCAGTATCTGGTCAAGTGGAAGGGATACGGCCAGGAGGATAATTCTTGGGTGAATGCATCTGATGTTCATGCCTCTGATCTGGTTCGTGCCTTTCATAGGGCCCATCCTGATCGCCCTGGTGGTTCTGGTGAGGGTTCTGTGCCCCCTCCTAGGGTGGGGGGTACTGTTGTGAATTTGGATTCTGGGCTCCCCCGGTGGCTACTGGTGGAATTGAACTGGTGTCTTCATCTTCTCTGTTCACCTGTTCCCATCAAGATGTGGGAGTCGCTATATAACCTTGCTGCTCTGTTAGTTGCTTGCCGGTCAACAATGTTATCAGAAGCCTCTCTGTGCTTGTTCCTGCTCCTAGACAACTACTAGATAAGTTGGACTCTTGTCCATGTTTGTTTTTGCATTTTTGTTCCAGTTCACAGCTGTAGTTTCGTTACTGTGTCTGGAAAGCTCTTGTGAACAGGAATTGCCACTCTGGTGTTATGAGTTAATGCCAGAGTTTTAAAGTAATTTCTGGATGGTGTTTTGATAGGGTTTTCAGCTGACCATGAAAGTGTCCTTTCTGTCTTCTGCTATGTAGTAAGTGGACCTCAAATTTGCTAAACCTATTTTCATACTACGTTTGTTATTTCATCTTAATTCACCGCCAATACATGTGGGGGGCCTCTGTCTCCTTTCGGGGTATTTCTCTAGAGGTGAGCTAGGACTAATATTTTCCTCTGCTAGCATTATTTAGTCCTCCGGCTGGTGCTGGGCATCTAGAATCAACGTAGGCATGCTACCCGGCCACTGCTAGTTGTGCGTTAGGTTTAGTTCATGGTCAGCTCAGTTCCCATCTTCCAAGAGCTAGTTCCTATATATGCTTATGCTATGTTCTCTTGCCATTGAGATCATGACAGTTTACTTTTGATAGTTTTTGTACTGACCGCACAGATTCCTATCTATTTTCTGTCTATCTAGTGTTAGCAGGCCTCATTTGCTAAACCTGTTTCATTTCTACGTTTGTATTTTCCCCTTAACTCACCGTTATTATTTGTGGGGGGCTGTCTATAACTTTGGGGTTATTTCTCTGAGGCAAGTGAGGTCTTTGCTTTCTCTCTAGGGGCAGTCAGTTTCTCAGGCTGTGAAGAGGCGTCTAGGTTTTTAGGTAACGCTCCACGGCTTCCTTTAGTGTGTTGGATAGGATCAGGATTGCGGTCAGTATAGCTTCCACATCCCCAGAACTTGTCCTAACATTCTGGTTGTATGTATCAGGTCAGTTTTGAGATCCTACCACCGGATCATAACAGTACAGCAGGCCCAAAAGTGTTAGTGCAGCAGAAGAGGGAGAAGAGAAATCTTGAAGTCATTTTTTTTTTCTTCTTCTCCGCACTGTGTTTAAGCCTCTCTCCTCCCCTTAATCTCTGGGTGGTTCTGAACTCAGCTGCGGATATGGACATTCAGAGTCTGTCTTCTAGTGTGGATCATCTCACTGCAAGGGTACAGGGCATTCAGGATTATGTAGTCCGCAGTCCTATGTCAGAGCCTAAAATACCAATTCCTGAGCTGTTCTCCGGAGATAGATCTAGGTTTTTGAACTTTAAGAATAATTGTAAGTTATTCCTTTCTCTGAGACCTCGCTCCTCTGGTGATTCTGTTCAGCAAGTTAAAATTGTTATTTCTTTGTTACGTGGTGACCCTCAAGATTGGGCATTCTCTCTGGCGCCAGGAGATCCTGCATTGCTAAATGTGGATGCGTTTTTTCTGGCGCTTGGAGTGCTTTATGAGGAACCTAATCTGGTAGACCAAGCAGAGAAGGTTTTGCTGGCTCTCTCTCAGGGTCAAGATGAAGCAGAGGTTTACTGTCAGAAGTTTAGGAAGTGGTCTGTGCTCACTCAATGGAATGAGTGCGCCCTGGCGGCGATTTTCAGAAAGGGTCTTTCTGAAGCCCTTAAAGATGTTATGGTGGGGTTCCCCACGCCTGCGGGTCTGAATGAGTCAATGTCTTTGGCCATTCAGATTGATCGGCGTAAACCTGTGCACCATCTGGCGGTATTTTCTGAGCAGAAACCTGAGCCTATGCAATGCGACAGGATTCTGACCAGAGTTGAACGGCAAAACCACAGACGTCAGAATGGGTTGTGCTTTTACTGTGGTGATTCTACTCATGTTATCTCAGAGTGTTCTAGGCGCACAAAAAGGTTCGCCAAGTCTGTCACCATTGGTACTGTACAACCTAAATTCATTTTGTCTGTTACTTTCATTTGCTCTCTGTCATCCTACTCAGTTATGGCTTTTGTGGATTCAGGTGCCGCCCTGAATTTGATGGATTTGTCATTTGCCAGGCGCTGTGGTTTTATCTCGGAGCCTTTACAATTCCCTATCCCACTAAAGGGAATTGATGCTACGCCATTGGCCAAGAATAAACCTCAGTACTGGACCCAAGTGACCATGTGCATGGCTCCTGCACATCAGGAGGTGATTCGCTTTCTTGTGCTACATAATTTGCATGATGTTGTAGTGTTGGGTCTGCCATGGCTGCAGGCTCATAATCCAGTCCTGGATTGGAAAGCAATGTCTGTGTCGAGTTGGGGTTGCCAGGGAATTCATGGCGATGCTCCTTTGGTGTCAATTGCTTCTTCTACTCCTTCTGAAGTCCCTGAATTTTTGTCGGACTACCAGGATGTATTTGATGAGCCCAAATCCAGTGCCCTACCTCCTCATAGGGATTGTGATTGTGCTATAAATCTGATTCCTGGTAGTAAGTTCCCTAAGGGACGACTTTTTAATTTATCTGTACCAGAACATGCCGCTATGCGGAGTTATATAAAGGAGTCCTTGGAGAAGGGGCATATTCGCCCGTCCTCGTCCCCTTTGGGTGCGGGGTTCTTTTTTTTGGCCAAGAAGGATGGTTTTCTTAGACCCTGTATTGATTTTCGCCTTCTAAATAACATCACGGTCAAATTTCAGTACCCCTTGCCACTGTTGTCCGATCTGTTTTCCCGGATTAGGGGGGCCAGTTGGTTCACCAAGATAGATCTTCGAGGAGCGTATAATCTTGTGCGCATAAAGCAGGCGATGAATGGAAAACAGCATTTAATACGCCCGAAGGCCATTTTGAGTACTTGGTGATGCCTTTTGGGCTTTCTAATGCCCCCTCTGTGTTTCAGTCCTTCATGCATGACATCTTCCGAGAGTATCTGGATAGATTTATGATCGTGTACCTGGATGATATTTTGGTCTTTTCTGATGATTGGGAGTCTCATGTGAAGCAGGTCAGGATGGTATTTCAGGTCCTGCGTGCCAATGCCTTGTTTGTGAAGGGCTCTAAATGTCTCTTCGGAGTCCAGAAGGTTTCCTTTTTGGGCTTTATTTTTTCTCCTTCTACTATTGAGATGGATCCAGTCAAGGTCCAGGCTATTTATGACTGGACTCAACCTACATCTGTGAAAAGTCTTCAGAAGTTCTTGGGTTTTGCAAATTTTTACTGTCGTTTCATCACTAATTTTTCTAGTGTGGTTAAGCCTTTGACGGATTTGACCAAGAAGGGTTCTGATGTGACGAATTGGTCTCCTGCGGCCGTGGAGGCCTTTCAGGAGCTGAAACGTCGATTTTCTTCGGCTCCTGTCTTGTGCCAGCCCGATGTCTCTCTTCCCTTTCAGGTCGAGGTTGATGCTTCTGAGCAGGGGCTGTCTTGTCGCAGAGAAGCTCTGATGGCTCTGTGATGAGACCATGTGCTTTCTTTTCAAGAAAGTTTTCGCCTGCCGAGCGGAATTATGATGTTGGTAATCGTGAGTTGTTGGCAATGAAGTGGGCATTTGAGGAGTGGCGACATTGGCTTGAGGGAGCCAAGCATCGTGTGGTGGTCTTGACGGATCACAAGAATTTGACTTATCTCGAGTCTGCCAAACGGTTGAATCCGAGACAGGCTCGATGGTCGCTGTTTTTCTCTCGTTTCAATTTCGTGGTTTCATATCTTCCGGGTTCGAAAAACGTGAAGGCTGATGCCCTTTCTAGGAGTTTTGTACCTGACTCCCCGGAAGTTTCTGAACCGACTGGTGTCCTCAAAGAGGGGGTGATTTTGTCTGCCATCTCTCCTGATCTGCGACGGGTGTTGCAGGAGTTTCAGGCCAATAGACCTGACCGTTGTCCACCGGAGAGACTGTTTGTCCCGGACAGATGGACCAGTAGAGTTATTTCCGAGGTTCATTCTTCGGTGTTGGCGGGTCATCCTGGGATTTTTGGTACCAGGGATTTGGTGGTGAGGTCCTTTTGGTGGCCTTCCTTGTCGCGGGATGTGCGTTCCTTTGTGCAGTCCTGTGGGATTTGTGCTCGGGCCAAGCCTTGCTGTTCTCGTGCCAGTGGATTGCTTTTGCCTTTGCCTGTCCCGAAGAGGCCTTGGACGCATATTTCCATGGATTTTGTTTCGGATCTTCCTGTCTCTCAGAGGATGTCTGTCATCTGGGTGGTTTGTGATCGTTTTTCTAAAATGGTCCATTTGGTACCTTTGCCTAAGCTGCCTTCCTCCTCCGATTTGGTGCCACTGTTTTTTCAGAATGTGGTTCGTTTACATGGTATTCCGGAGAACATTGTGTCTGACAGGGGATCCCAGTTTGTGTCCAGATTTTGGCGGTCCTTTTGTGCTAAGATGGGCATTGAATTGTCTTTTTCGTCGGCCTTCCATCCTCAGACGAATGGCCAAACCGAACGAACTAATCAGACCTTGGAAACTTATTTGAGATATTTTGTTTCTGCTGATCAGGATGATTGGGTGACTTTTTTGCCATTGGCTGAGTTCGCCCTCAATAATCGGGCTAGTTCTGCTACTTTGGTTTCACCTTTCTTTTGCAATTCTGGTTTTCATCCTCGTTTTTCCTCGGGTCAGGTTGAGCCCTCTGACTGTCCTGGGGTGGATTCTGTGGTGGATAGGTTGCAGCAGATTTGGAACCATGTGGTGGACAATTTGACGTTGTCCCAAGAGAAGGCTCAGCGCTTTGCTAACCGCCGTCGCTGTGTGGGTCCCCGACTTCGTGTGGGGGATTTGGTGTGGTTGTCTTCTCGTTATGTCCCGATGAAGGTTTCCTCTCCTAAGTTCAAGCCTCGTTTCATCGGTCCTTATAAGATTTTGGAAATCCTCAACCCTGTGTCATTTCGTTTGGACCTCCCAACATCGTTTGCCATTCATAATGTGTTCCATAGGTCATTGTTGCGGAGATATGTGGTGCCTGTGGTCCCTTCTGTTGATCCTCCTGCTCCTGTCTTGGTCGAGGGGGAGTTGGAGTATGTGGTGGAGAAGATCTTGGATTCTCATATTTCGAGACGGAAGCTTCAGTACTTAGTTAAATGGAAGGGCTATGGTCAGGAGGATAATTCCTGGGTTGTCGCCTCCGATGTCCATGCGGCCGATTTGGTTCGTGCCTTTCATTCGGCTCGTCCTGATCGGCCTGGGAGCTCTGGTGAGGGTTCGGTGACCCCTCCTCAAGGGGGGGGTACTGTTGTGAATTCCGTTCTCGGGCTCCCTCCTGTGGTCATGAGTGGTACTGTGTGAGTTTGTTCTTGGGCTCCCTCTGGTGGCCTTTAGCGATATGGCTGGGCTCAGCTGCTTCATTCCCTTCTATGCTGGGCCTATTTAACTCACCTGATTATACTGGTAGGGAAGGTGCTCACTGCATATAGATGCTTATTTAATATAGGTGCTCAGGAAAAAATACTGATACTATACAAAAACTCCGGCACACTACTTGACAATAGAGAAACTTCTCATTCTTCAATTATTTTTTTATTGCAAAAAAGAATATGGTGAATTTCCAAAAAATAAGAATATTAGTTCATTTTTAACACAGCAAATGGGATCTCCCAAATTGTTGTTTTCACAATCCGTATGAAATGATAAATGCTTTACGTCTCAATTCCTTGTATCTCAACGTTTCGGCTATAAAGCCTTTTTCAAGAGAACTAAGGTCCCTCTGCAATACATGTAAAATATATACGTCAAAATAAAAGTGAACATAACATAGAACATACAGAATAATACAACATGCTCCCCTTTTTTTCTTTGTTAGTTTCACAAAATTCACCTTCTAAATGTCATAGGACGACAATCTCATATTGTATATAAATTTGGGAGTAGCATCGCACAATAAGTTGTTTTAAAAGTCGATTTATCTGTAAACTAGTCAAACTAGTTATCTCCGGAGAAAAAACTAGGTAGAAATCGCTATTTATGTGACTATATATCAAAGTGTGACTGCATATGATAACATTGTAACATCTATTTGTATCCAATCTCATGGCAAGCGGACCAATTAAGTACCCCTTTGTGTAGAGACATAAAGAAAACTAATATACAAAGATATAAATAAAATAAAAAAATAATAAAAAAAATAATAAATAATAAAAAGGACACAGTCCGCATACTTGCAACTCATAAGAAGCCGGATAGGGAAACCCACTGTGGGAACAGATTAAATCTTAAGTCCGAATACAGCAGATGCAATAAGACGTGCCGCGCTTGCAATCATCAGGTCCATTAATTACCTTAATCTTGTGGAGACGCCGTGTACATGCTAAAGCCCGAAAAGGGGGGAACCGCTGAACTGCAGGCATTGTGTGTCTAATGTGCGGCCGGCATTTTATCCTGTGCCTGTGCGCGTGCTCGTAAGAGTACTTCCGGGTGAGAGTGCAAGTGACGGCCGTGCGAAGGAAAAACCCGAACAGCCGAAGAAAGCCGAAGGAGTGCGTCTGCGCAGAAGAGCCCGGGTCCGGACTCTAATTTCCACCCGAAGGCTGTAACAAGACAGGGAAAGGGGGATAATTAGTTACAAAGTCAATGCAATAATAATACCATACAGGTACAACAGCCAACACTTATATACGATATCTTATTATATATCATGGAAAGTTTTTTATTATTAAGAAAACCGTGGCGGACTAAAATAAGATAGACTATAAAATATAGTGGAGGCCGGATGACCATAGAGAGAGGTGAAATATATGTAAAAATAAATAAGAATGGTTAATCCATATATTCACATACCAATGGACATTTCACATGCCACACAATTTATCAAATAGGAGGAAAAGTGTCATAAAAAGAAAAGGAAAAGGAAAAAAAAGAGAATACCCTGTAAGACACCAATTAATAAGAGACCTCGTATTCTCTGTTCAAACCATATGGAGATAGAGTCTGCAACGTGTGAATCCAATAGGATTAAAAAATTGAAGGAACGGGAATCCTATCTCCACCCCTCCTAGAAGCAGGTACGTCGTCGATGACCTGAAACCTGAGTTGGGCCACACTATGCTTATTTTGTATAAAGTGAGCAGGAACAGGTAAAAGGGTCCTACCACACCTAATGGTGGATTTATGGTGGAGACATCAGACATCGGGAAATGTCATGTTCTCAATGGCAAGAGAACATAGCATCAGCATATATAGGAACTAGCTCTTGGAAGATGGGAACTGAGCTGACCATGAACTAAACCTAACGCACAACTAGCAGTGGCCGGGTAGCATGCCTACGTTGATTCTAGATGCCCAGCACCAGCCGGAGGACTAAATAATGCTAGCAGAGGAAAATATTAGTCCTAGCTCACCTCTAGAGAAATACCCCGAAAGGAGACAGAGGCCCCCCACATGTATTGGCGGTGAATTAAGATGAAATAACAAACGTAGTATGAAAATAGGTTTAGCAAATTTGAGGTCCACTTACTACATAGCAGAAGACAGAAAGGACACTTTCATGGTCAGCTGAAAACCCTATCAAAACACCATCCAGAAATTACTTTAAAACTCTGGCATTAACTCATAACACCAGAGTGGCAATTCCTGTTCACAAGAGCTTTCCAGACACAGTAACGAAACTACAGCTGTGAACTGGAACAAAAATGCAAAAACAAACATGGACAAGAGTCCAACTTATCTAGTAGTTGTCTAGGAGCAGGAACAAGCACAGAGAGGCTTCTGATAACATTGTTGACCGGCAAGCAACTAACAGAGCAGCAAGGTTATATAGCGACTCCCACATCTTGATGGGAACAGGTGAACAGAGAAGATGAAAACACCAGTTCAATTCCACCAGTAGCCACCGGGGGAGCCCAGAATCCAAATTCACAACAGTACCCCCCCCTCAAGGAGGGGGCACCGAACCCTCACCAGAACCACCAGGGCGATCAGGATGGGCCCTATGAAAGGCACGAACCAGATCAGAGGCATGAACATCAGATGCATTCACCCAAGAATTATCCTCCTGGCCGTATCCCTTCCACTTGACCAGATACTGGAGTCTCCGTCTGGAAACACGAGAGTCTAAGATTTTCTCCACAACGTACTCCAACTCACCCTCAACCAACACCGGAGCAGGAGGCTCAACGGAAGGCACAACCGGTACCTCATACCTGCGCAATAATGACCGATGAAAAACGTTATGAATAGAAAAGGATGCAGGGAGGTCCAAACGGAAGGAAACAGGGTTAAGAATCTCCAATATCTTATACGGGCCGATGAACCGAGGCTTAAACTTAGGAGAAGAGACCCTCATAGGGACAAAACGAGAAGACAACCACACCAAATCCCCAACACAAAGCCGAGGACCAACACGACGGTGGCGGTTGGCAAAAAGCTGAGTCTTCTCCTGGGACAACCTCAAATTGTCCACCACCTGCCCCCAGATCTGATGCAATCTCTCCACCACAGCATCCACTCCAGGACAATCCGAAGATTCCACCTGACCAGAGGAAAATCGAGGATGAAACCCCGAATTACAGAAAAACGGGGACACCAAAGTGGCAGAGCTGGCCCGATTATTGAGAGCGAACTCTGCCAATGGCAAAAAAGCAACCCAATCATCCTGGTCAGCAGACACAAAACACCTCAGATATGTCTCCAGGGTCTGATTAGTCCGCTCGGTCTGGCCATTCGTCTGAGGATGGAAAGCGGACGAAAAAGATAAATCTATGCCCATCCTAGCACAGAATGCCCGCCAAAATCTAGACACGAATTGGGTCCCTCTGTCAGAAATGATATTCTCAGGAATACCATGCAAACGAACAACATTTTGAAAAAACAGAGGAACCAACTCGGAAGAAGAAGGCAACTTGGGCAGAGGAACCAAATGGACCATCTTAGAGAAACGGTCACACACCACCCAGATGACAGACATCTTCTGAGAAACAGGCAGATCTGAAATAAAATCCATCGAGATGTGCGTCCAAGGCCTCTTAGGAATAGGCAAGGGCAACAATAATCCACTAGCCCGAGAGCAACAAGGCTTGGCCCGAGCACAAACGTCACAAGACTGCACAAAGCCTCGCACATCTCGTGACAGGGAAGGCCACCAGAAGGACCTTGCCACCAAATCCCTGGTACCAAAAATGCCAGGATGACCTGCCAACGCAGAAGAATGAACCTCAGAGATGACTCTACAGGGCCAATCATCAGGAACAAACAGTTTATCAGGTGGGCAACGATCCGGTCTATCCGCCTGAAACTCCTGCAAGGCCCGCCGCAGGTCTGGAGAAACGGCTGACAATACCACTCCATCCTTAAGGATACCTGTGGGCTCAGAGTTACCAGGCGAGTCAGGCTCAAAACTCCTAGAAAGGGCATCCGCCTTAACATTCTTAGAACCCGGTAGGTATGACACCACAAAATTAAACCGAGAGAAAAATAATGACCAGCGCGCCTGTCTAGGATTCAGGCGCCTGGCGGTCTCAAGATAAATCAAGTTTTTGTGGTCAGTCAATACCACCACCTGATGTCTGGCCCCCTCAAGCCAATGGCGCCACTCCTCAAAAGCCCACTTCATGGCCAAAAGCTCCCGATTCCCAACATCATAATTCCGCTCAGCGGGCGAAAATTTACGGGAAAAGAAGGCACAAGGCCTCATCACGGAGCAGTCAGAACTTTTCTGCGACAACACTGCCCCAGCTCCGATCTCAGAAGCGTCGACCTCAACCTGAAAAGGTAGAGCAACATCAGGCTGACGCAACACAGGGGCAGAGGAAAAACGGCGCTTAAGCTCCCGAAAGGCCTCCACAGCGTCAGGGGACCAATCAGCAACATCAGCACCCTTCTTAGTCAAATCGGTCAATGGCTTAGCAATATCCGAAAAACCAGCAATAAATCGACGATAAAAGTTAGCAAAGCCCAAAAATTTCTGAAGACTCTTAAGAGAAGAGGGCTGCGTCCAATCACAAATAGCTTGAACCTTGACAGGATCCATTTCAATGGAAGAGGGAGAAAAAATATATCCCAAAAAGGAAATCCTCTGTACCCCAAAAACACACTTAGAACCCTTCACACACAAAGAATTAGACCGCAAAACCTGGAAAACCCTCCTGACTTGCTGGACATGAGAGTCCCAGTCATCCGAAAAAATCAGAATATCATCCAGATACACAATCATAAATTTATCCAAATAATCGCGAAAAATATCATGCATAAAGGACTGGAAAACTGACGGAGCATTTGAAAGACCAAAAGGCATCACTAAATACTCAAAGTGGCCCTCGGGCGTATTAAATGCGGTTTTCCACTCATCCCCCTGCCTGATTCGCACCAAATTATACGCCCCACGAAGGTCAATCTTAGAGAACCACTTGGCCCCCTTTATGCGAGCAAACAAATCAGTCAGCAACGGCAATGGGTATTGATATTTTACAGTGATTTTATTCAAAAGCCGATAATCGATACATGGTCTCAAAGAGCCGTCTTTTTTTGACACAAAGAAAAAACCGGCTCCTAAGGGAGATGACGATGGACGAATATGTCCCTTTTCCAAGGACTCCTTCATATATTCTCGCATAGCAGCATGTTCAGGCACAGACAGATTAAATAAACGACCCTTTGGGTATTTACTACCCGGGATTAAATCTATGGCACAATCGCACTCTCGGTGCGGAGGTAATGAACCAAGCTTGGATTCTTCAAAGACGTCACGATAGTCAGACAGGAACTCAGGAATTTCAGAGGGAATAGATGATGAAATGGAAACCACAGGTACATCCCCATGAGCCCCCTTACATCCCCAGCTCAACACAGACATAGCTCTCCAGTCGAGGACTGGGTTGTGAGATTGCAGCCAAGGCAATCCTAGCACCAAATCATCATGTAAATTATACAGCACCAGAAAGCGAATAATCTCCTGGTGATCCGGATTAATACGCATAGTTACTTGTGTCCAGTATTGTGGTTTATTATTAGCCAATGGGGTGGAGTCAATCCCCTTCAGAGGAATAAGAGTCTCCAAAGGCTCTAAATCATACCCACAGCGTTTGGCAAAGGACCAATCCATAAGACTCAAAGCGGCGCCAGAGTCGACATAGGCGTCCGTGGTAATAGATGACAAAGAGCAAATCAGGGTCACAGATAGAATAAACTTAGACGGTAAGGTGCAAATGGAAACAGATTTATCAAGCTTTTTAGTGCGCTTAGAGCATGCTGATATAACATGAGTAGAATCACCACAATAGAAACACAACCCATTTTTCCGTCTAAAATTCTGCCGCTCGCTTCGGGACAGAATTCTATCACACTGCATACTCTCTGGCGACTTCTCAGTGGACACCGCCAGATGGTGCACTGGTTTGCGCTCCCGCAAACGCCTATCGATCTGAATAGCCATTGTCATGGACTCATTCAGACCCGCAGGCACAGGGAACCCCACCATAACATCCTTAATGGCATCAGAGAGACCCTCTCTGAAAGTCGCCGCCAGGGCGCACTCATTCCACTGAGTAAGCACAGACCATTTACGGAATCTTTGACAGTAAATTTCCGCTTCATCTTGCCCCTGAGATAGGGACATCAAAGTTTTTTCTGCCTGAAGCTCCAAATGAGGTTCGTCATAAAGCAACCCCAAGGCCAGAAAAAACGCATCCACATTGAGCAACGCAGGATCCCCTGGTGTCAATGAAAAAGCCCAGTCTTGAGGGTCGCCCCGGAGCAAGGAAATCACAATCCTGACCTGCTGTGCAGGGTCTCCGGCAGAGCGAAATTTCAGGGACAAAAATAATTTGCAATTATTTCGAAAATTCTGAAACCCAGATCTATTCCCCGAGAAAAATTCCGGCAAAGGAATTCTCGGCTCAGATACAGGTGCATGACAAACAAAGTCTTGCAAATTTTGTACCTTCGTGGCGAGATTATTCAAACCTGCAGTTACACTCTGAAGATCCATTACAAACAGGTGGACACAGAGCCATTTAAAGATTAGAAGGAGAAAAAAAAAATAAAAAATTCTCAGCAGACTTCTTATTTCTCTCCTTTCTCAGCCAAGGATTTTAACCCTTTAGTGGTCCGGTCAAACTGTCATTTTCTCAATGGCAAGAGAACATAGCATCAGCATATATAGGAACTAGCTCTTGGAAGATGGGAACTGAGCTGACCATGAACTAAACCTAACGCACAACTAGCAGTGGCCGGGTAGCATGCCTACGTTGTTTCTAGATGCCCAGCACCAGCCGGAGGACTAAATAATGCTAGCAGAGGAAAATATTAGTCCTAGCTCACCTCTAGAGAAATACCCCGAAAGGAGACAGAGGCCCCCCACATGTATTGGCGGTGAATTAAGATGAAATAACAAACGTAGTATGAAAATAGGTTTAGCAAATTTGAGGTCCACTTACTACATAGCAGAAGACAGAAAGGACACTTTCATGGTCAGCTGAAAACCCTATCAAAACACCATCCAGAAATTACTTTAAAACTCTGGCATTAACTCATAACACCAGAGTGGCAATTCCTGTTCACAAGAGCTTTCCAGACACAGTAACGAAACTACAGCTGTGAACTGGAACAAAAATGCAAAAACATACATGGACAAGAGTCCAACTTATCTAGTAGTTGTCTAGGAGCAGGAACAAGCACAGAGAGGCTTCTGATAACATTGTTGACCGGCAAGCAACTAACAGAGCAGCAAGGTTATATAGCGACTCCCACATCTTGATGGGAACAGGTGAACAGAGAAGATGAAAACACCAGTTCAATTCCACCAGTAGCCACCGGGGGAGCCCAGAATCCAAATTCACAACAGGGAAATGAATGAGAAATTTCTCGTTAGGGGGTACCCAGATCATGTTCTCACACGTAGTAGAGACACCACTACACCGAACAGACTTTCCCAAACCCCTAGGATGGCTTTTGTTAGTACTTTTCATCCCTTAAACTATCTTTTTAACAAGTGTGTCCTCCAACATTGGGATATCTTGAAAAAAGCATATCCACAAGTCAAGGAATTTGAGTCCCAACCAATAATGTGCAGCAAACGCTGCTCCAACATTAAGGACCACTTGGTTCGAGCGGATGTTGGCCCTAGCTACAAGGGTCCAGTGCAAACGGTTTTGTCTGCACCTCGCAATGGCACGTTCCCTTGTATAAGCTGTAACCAGTGCTCTAATGTGTTGAAAGGCGAGTCATTTACACATCCACGTTCGGGGAAGAGATTTCCTATCAGGGGACAGTTTACCTGTAATTCATCTTACGTTATATATTTGATAAAGTGTCCGTGCGGTCTCGGGTATGTTGGGGAAACCACCCAGCATATCCGAGACCGCATCTCTAAACATAAATCCACCATTAGGTGTGGTAGGACCCTTTTACCTGTTCCTGCTCACTTTATACAAAATAAGCATATTGTGGCCCAACTCAGGTTTCAGGTCATCGACCACGTACCTGCTTCTAGGAGGGGTGGAGATAGGATTAAAAAATTGAAGGAACGGGAATCCTATTGGATTCACATGTTGCAGACTCTATCTCCATATGGTTTGAACAGAGAATACGAGGTCTCTTATTAATTGGTGTCTTACAGGGTATTCTCTTTTTTTTCCTTTTCCTTTTCTTTTTATGACACTTTTCCTCCTATTTGATAAATTGTGTGGCATGTGAAATGTCCATTGGTATGTGAATATATGGATTAACCATTCTTATTTATTTTTACATATATTTCACCTCTCTCTATGGTCATCCGGCCTCCACTATATTTTATAGTCTATCTTATTTTAGTCCGCCACGGTTTTCTTAATAATAAAAAACTTTCCATGATATATAATAAGATATCGTATATAAGTGTTGGCTGTTGTACCTGTATGGTATTATTATTGCATTGACTTTGTAACTAATTATCCCCCTTTCCCTGTCTTGTTACAGCCTTCAGGTGGAAATTAGAGTCCGGACCCGGGCTCTTCTGCGCAGACGCACTCCTTCGGCTTTCTTCGGCTGTTCGGGTTTTTCCTTCGCACGGCCGTCACTTGTACTCTCACCCGGAAGTACTCTTACGAGCACGCGCACAGGCACAGGATAAAATGCCGGCCGCACATTAGACACACAATGCCTGCAGTTCAGCGGTTCCCCCCTTTTCGGGCTTTAGCATGTACACGGCGTCTCCACAAGATTAAGGTAATTAATGGACCTGATGATTGCAAGCGCAGCACGTCTTATTGCATCTGCTGTATTCGGACTTAAGATTTAATCTGTTCCCACAGTGGGTTTCCCTATCCGGCTTCTTATGAGTTGCAAGTATGCAGACTGTGTCCTTTTTATTATTTATTATTTTTTTTATTATTTTATTTATATCTTTGTATATTAGTTTTCTTTATGTCTCTACACAAAGGGGTACTTAATTGGTCCGCTTGCCATGAGATTGGATACAAATAGATGTTACAATGTTATCATATGCAGTCACACTTTGATATATAGTCACATAAATAGCGATTTCTACCTAGTTTTTTCTCCGGAGATTACTAGTTTGACTAGTTTACAGATAAATCGACTTTTAAAACAACTTATTGTGCGATGCTACTCCCAAATTTATATACAATATGAGATTGTCGTCCTATGACATTTAGAAGGTGAATTTTGTGAAACTAACAAAGAAAAAAAAGGGGAGCATGTTGTATTATTCTGTATGTTCTATGTTATGTTCACTTTTATTTTGACGTATATATTTTACATGTATTGCAGAGGGACCTTAGTTCTCTTGAAAAAGGCTTTATAGCCGAAACGTTGAGATACAAGGAATTGAGACGTAAAGCATTTATCATTTCATACGGATTGTGAAAATAACAATTTGGGAGATCCCATTTGCTGTGTTAAAAATGAACTAATATTCTTATTTTTTGGAAATTCACCATATTCTTTTTTGCAATAAAAAAATAATTGAAGAATGAGAAGTTTCTCTATTGTCAAGTAGTGTGCCGGAGTTTTTGTATAGTATTTAACTCACCTGGACCTTCATTTGTTGCCTGCTGTCGGTGTATTCAGTCCTGATTCTGAGCTCTCCTGAATATTCCTTGTGACCAGTCTCCTGCTGGAGAAGCTAAGTTTGCTTGTTCATTTTGCTCATTATTTCCTTGAAAGTGTTTCTCAGTATATAATGAGTTTAGTCCAGCTTGCTTTTATGTGATTTTTTGCTTGCTGGTTAGTTCTGGGGTGCAGAGTGCGCCCCTCACATCGTGAGTCGGTGTGGGGGTTCTTGTATTCTCTGCGTGGTTTACTTTTGATAGTTTTTGTACTGACCGCACAGATTCCTATCTATTTTCTGTCTATCTAGTGTTAGCGGGCCTCATTTGCTAAGCCTGTTTCATTTCTATGTTTGTATTTTCCCCTTAACTCACCGTTATTATTTGTGGAGGGCTGTCTATAACTTTCGGGTTATTTCTCTGAGGCAAGTGAGGTCTTTGCTTTCTCTCTAGGGGCAGTCAGTTTCTCAGGCTGTGAAGAGGCGTCTAGGTTTTTAGGTAACGCTCCACGGCTGCCTTTAGTGTGTTGGATAGGATCAGGATTGCGGTCAGTATAGCTTCCACATCCCCAGAACTTGTCCTAACATTCTGGTTGTATCAGGTCAGTTTTGAGATCCTACCACCGGATCATAACACATTTGGTACCTTTGCCTAAATTGCCTTCCTCCTCTGATTTGGTTCCATTGTTTTTTCAGCATGTGGTTCGTTTGCATGGCATTCTGGAAAATATTGTGTCTGACAGAGGTTCCCAGTTTGTTTCCAGGTTTTGGCGGGCCTTTTGTGCTAAGATGGGCATTAATTTGTCTTTTTCTTCGGCGTTCCATCCTCAGACAAATGGCCAAACTGAGCGAACTAATCAAACCTTGGAAACCTATTTGAGATGCTTTGTGTCTGCTGATCAGGATGATTGGTGTTGTGAACTCTTTTTTTGGGCTCCCTCTAGTGGTCACAAGCGGTACTGTGTAGTGTTGTCTTTCTGCAGGTTGCAGCATCAGCTGGTTCGTTATCCTTGGTTGGTTTCCTATTTAGCTCACCTAGATACTCAGTTCCTTGCCTGCTATCAATGTATTCAGTGCTCTTCAGATTCCTTGTGTCTACCTTGCTCCCAGTCTCTCCAAGACAAGCTAAGTTTTTGTTTGATCATTTTTTGATTTTCAGTGTTCATTATGTTTTAGTCCAGCTCGCTAAAATGTGATTTCCTCGCTTGCTGGTTGCTCTAGGGGACTGAGGTTCTCCCCCCACACCGTTAGTTGGTGTGGGGGTTCTTGAAATCTCAGAGTGGATATTTTGTAAGGGTTTTTTACTGACCGCAGAGATTCCCTTTTCTATTTTCTGCTATCTAGTATTAGTGGGCCTCATTTGCTGAATCTGCTTTCACCCCTGTGTATGTGCCTTCCTCTTACCTCACCGTTATTATCTGTTGGGGGCTTCTATATCTTTGGGGATTATTTCTCTGGAGGCAAGAGAGGTCTTTTCTTTCTCTCTAGGGGTAGTTAGTTCCTCAGGCTGGCTCGAGACGTCTAGGATTTTTAGGCACGTTCACCGGCTACTTCTAGTGTGTTTGGATAGGTTCAGATTTGCGGTCAGTCCAGTTTGCCACCTCCCTAGAGCTTGTCCTATGTTTGTTACTTAGCTGGAGTAATTTGTGATCCTCAACCACTAAGGATCATAACAGTATAGCAGGCCAAAAAGTGTTTAATGCATCGCAGAAGTGGGATAAAAAGAAGACCTGAGTACATTTTTTTTTTTTTTCCTCCCGCTTTTCCTTTGCTGCAGTCTGTTTAGCTTCTTTCATCCCCTTGAACTCTGGGTGGTTTTGAGCTCAGCTGCAGACATGAATGTTCAGACTCTGACTTCTAGTGTGGATCATCTTACTGCACGGGTGCAAAGTATTCAGGATTTTGTTATTCGTAACCCTATGTCAGAACCAAAGATACCCATTCCTGAGTTGTTTTCTGGAGATAGATCTAGGTTTCAAAATTTTAAGAATAATTGTAAGTTATTTCTATCTCTGAGACCTCGTTCCTCTGGTGATTCCGCTCAGCAAGTTAAAATTGTTATCTCCTTGTTGCGTGGCGACCCTCAAGATTGGGCTTTCTCTCTGGCGCCAGGAGATCCTGCATTGCTTAATGTAGATGCATTTTTTCTGGCTCTTGGACTGCTTTATGAGGAGCCTAATCTTGAGAATCAGGCAGAAAAAGCGTTGCTGGCTATCTCTCAAGGTCAGGATGAAGCAGAGGTGTATTGTCAAAAATTTCAGAAATGGTCGGTGCTTACTCAATGGAATGAGTGTGCCCTGGCTGCAAATTTCAGAGAAGGTCTTTCTGAGGCCGTTAAGAATGTTATGGTGGGGTTTCCCACCCCTACAAGTCTGAGTGATTCTATGGCTTTAGCCATTCAGGTTGATCAGCGTTTGCGGGAGCGCAAATCTGCTCATCCTTTGGCGGTATTTTCTGGACAGAGACCTGAGTCTATGCAATGTGACCGAACTCTGACCAGAATTGAGCGACAAAGTCATAGACTTCAAAATGGGTTGTGCTTAGTGTTGAGCATTCCGATACCGCAAGTATCGGGTATCGGCCGATACTTGCGGGTATCGGAATTCCGATACCGAGATCCGATACTTTTGTGGTATCGGGAATCGGTATCGGGATTAATATCAATGTGTAAAATAAAGAATTAAAATAAAAAATAGGGATATACTCACCTCTCCGGCGGCTCCTGGACTTTACCGCCGTAACCGGGAGCCGTTGTACCTAAGAATGCGCGCTTGAAGGGCCTTAGATGAGGTCACTGCGCTCTGATTGGTCCGTAGCGGTCGCGTGACCGCTACGCGACCAATCACAAAGAAGTGACGTCACCTAAGGTCTTTCAAGCGCTTGAAATACCTTAGAAGACGTCACTGCTTTGTGATTGGTCGCGTAGCGGTCACGCGACCGCTACGCGACCAATCAGAAGCTGCGGACGTCTTCTAAGGTATTTCAAGCGCTTGAAAGACCTTAGGTGACGTCACTGCTTTGTGGGGGTACTGTTGTGAGACGCGACCCCCCTGTGAATGGTGTAATAGGTGCTGTTTGACGCCTGGGGGCACGATGCACCTCTTCCGTCAGGCTCAGCAGTAACTCTGCCTCACTATAGGTATCCGCTAGTGTGTGTAGCCCTACCCCCGCCATAAAACCTAGGGGTCCTATTTCGCATGGTCGTTCACACTCTAAAGTGTTCAGGGCTGATGGGCTGTTGCGGAAATGTGTATATAAATGAAATTTATGAATGGATTTAAATAAATCAATTTTAAACTCTGCCAGGTCGAAATCTTTAAGGCCCCGTCACACTTAGCGAGATCGCTAGCGAGATCGCTGCTGAGTCACAAGTTTTGTGACGCAACAGCGACCTCAGTAGCGATCTCGCTATGTTTGACACGTACCAGCGACCAGGCCCCTGCTGTGAGATCGCTGGTCGTGTCGGAATGGCCTGGACCTTTTTTTGATCGTTGAGGTCCCGCTGACATCGCTGAATCGGTGTGTGTGACACGGATTCAGCGATGTCTTCACTGGTAACCAGGGTAAACATCGGGTTACTAAGTGCAGGGCCGCGCTTAGTAACCCGATGTTTACCCTGGTTACCATCGTAAATGTAAAAAAACCCAAGCACTACATACTCACATTCCGGTGTCCGTCAGGTCCCTTGCCGTCTGCTTCCCGCACTGACTGACTGCCGGCCGTAAAGTGAAACCACAGCACAGCGGTGACGTCACCGCTCTGCTGTTAGGGCCGGCGCTCAGTCAGTGCAGGAAGCGGACGCCGGGGGATGCGAAGGTGAGTATGTACTGTTTGTTATTTTACATTTTACACTGGTAACCAGGGTAAACATCGGGTTACTAAGCACGGCCCTGCGCTTAGCAACCCGATGTTTACCCTGGTTACCCGGGGACCGGCATCGTTGGTCGCTGGAGAGCTGTCTGTGTGACAGCTCCCCAGCGACCACACAGCGACTAAACAGCGATGCTGCAGCGATCGGCATCGTTGTCTGTATCGCTGCAGCGTCGCTAAGTGTGACGGGGCCTTTAGGAATGCAATAATTCAAGCCCTTTGCAAGTAAAGAAAGGTGCGCAGTATTTAATGTGTGGTTGGTCAAATTAACTACATGTTGCTCATGGAGTTCCTTCATCGCCTCTGCCTCTGGTTTTGGACCTCTGGTACCTGCAGGTAGTCGGCACGGCAATGGGGACTCCGGCAGCTTGTACTTTCGCTAATTTGTACTTAGGCTACTTTGAGGAGATATACATGTATTCCCATCAGAATCCCTACTTCAAGCATATCAGGATGTACTTACGGTACGTCGATGATATGTTCTTTGTGTGAGATGGGCCGCAGGACCTTTTTGGACACTTTGTTACTTACCTGAATGATAACACTATGGGTATGTCGTTTACATCAACTTTTGGAGGATCACATTTAGAATTTTTGGATGTGTCAGTCGATATAGTAGATGGGGAGGTTAATACCTCTCTGTATCGAAAACCGGTATCCACCAATGCACTGATGCACTTTAACAGTTACCATCCGGGCCACACCAAGCGGTCACTACCTTATGGTCAGCTAGTACGAACTAGTAGGGCCAATAGCACATGAGAGGGGTTTGAAGTACAAGCATTAGAACTGGAACAGAGATTAAAATATGGAAGATACCCTGACGTATTTGGCAGGATGCATGGAGGAAAATGTGTAGTAGAGACAACAGAGGGAACAGGGCACAGAACTCCACTGATAAAAGATTTACATTCTGTTTCCAATATGGCCCCATGGATTAGGTCCACTATTAAGAAAAACTGGCATCTACTGGATAGGGATATGGAGCTAGCCGAAGTGGTGGCTAAAGGTCCCCTAATTTCAAATAGAAGGAGTACTAGAGTGAGAGACATATTGGTACAAAACCGGGTTGTAGAGAATAGGACCGATAACTGGTTGGGGCGTAATACCCCGATGGGGAATTACCGGTGCGGGCACTGCACATACTGTAGGCAACATATGACAGATAGAATTTTACACATTGGACCGGTCGAACATAAGGTGATGCAGTTCATTACGTGTCAAACGAAAAACGTGGTTTATGTGGTTGGGTGCCCATGTGGACGATACTACTTGGGCAAGACTATCAGGTGCTTATATGTACGTTTTAGAGAGCACTGTAGATCTGTTACTACAGGGAAGGGAGTACCTAGACTCATTGGCCATATACGTGAAGTGCATGGAGGGAACGCAGAGGTAATGACGTTCGCAGGCATAGAACAGGTTAAGATGTCCAAAAGAGGGGGTGACCATCATAATGACTTGTTAAGATGTAAAGCGGTGTGGATTATGCGGACAGGAGCCACGGGCCCTGCAGGACTTAACGACAAGATTGATATGTCTATATTTTTGTGATCGGTATATGAGTATTGGCTGCGGCATAAGGTTGGTTTACGCTAGTAGTGTGATCTGGAGTGTGTCTGTCCAGGAACCGCTGGTGAGCCCGTAATAGTCAGAATGGGGGGTTTGAGAGCACTATCTCTAGCATGCTATACCTTGCTGTTGTGTATGGGGAACTGCAGCAGGGTGCACGATCACGTGAGGATCTGAGCTGTCTGGAATAGTTTTGGAACGATAGTAGACATGGTAAGCTAGTAGCGCTATAAAAATCTTATAGTATTGGAGCGCCTAAAGATTATTGTTCATGCCGGTAATCATAGGTATTGTTTTAAACAAGTTTTGTACCGTGGGAGGACGGATGTTGGCGTGGGGGAGGAGCGCTGGTGGTGCTCGTTACTTCAGGCGTCACATCCGTCTACCCATTGAACCCGTTGAAGCGCCAGGTGGGCGCGAAACGGCCGTCGTTCGGCTGCCACATTCTTATGTAAATACACCCCCGTGCCGTGAAGATTTGTCACAATAAAGAAACCTGTATGCGATTGGTGAGTGCTGCCGTTTTTCTTCATTTAAGTATCTACGATAGCTGTCTCTCTGGCTGAAGCACCCAAAATCTGTGGGCTGGCTGCGGTTTGATGGCCTGAAGTGTTCACGGTCTGCTGAAGCGGTGGTGCGGTCGGCTGTTTTCTATTTCATTTATTACTCATCCAGATGTGTTGTGAGAGCTTTGAACCCCCAAGTGTTTCACTACAGTTTATAACGCAGAGCTATGCAAGTACAAAATATTTTTTTTTCCACAAAAATTATTTTTTAACCCCTAGTTTTGTATTTTCCCAAGGGTAACAGGAGAAATTGGACCCCAAAAGTTGTTCTCCAATGTGTTCCGAGTACGCTGATACCCCATATGTTGTGGTAAACCCCTGTTTGGGCGCACGGGAGAGCTCGGAAGGGAAGGAGCACTGTTTTACTTTTTCAACGCAGAATTGGCTGGAATTGAGATCAGACGCCATGTCGCGTTTGGAGAGCCCCTGATGTGCCTATACAGTGGAAACCCCCCAATTATAACTGAAACACTAATGCAAACACACCCCTAACCCTAATCCCAATGGTAACCCTAACCACACATCTAACCCAGACACACCCCTAACCCTAATCCCAACCCTATTGCCAACCGTAAATGTAATCCAAACCCTAACCCTAACTTTAGCCCCAACCCTAACCCTAACTTTAGCCCCCACCCTAAATGTAGCCTTAACCCTAACCTCAACCCTAGCCCTAACCCTAGCCCTAACCCTAGCCCTAGCCCTAACCCTAGCCCTAACCCTAACCCTAATGGGAAAATGGAAATAAATACATTTTTTAATTTTTTTTAATTTTTCCCTAACTAAGCGGGTGATGAAGGGGGGTTTGATTTACTTTTATAGCGGCTTTTTTAGCGGATTTTTATGATTGGCAGCCGTCACACACTGAAAGACGCTTTTTATTGCAAAAAATATTTTTTGCGTTACCACATTTTGAGAGCTATAATTTTTCCATATTTGAGTCCACAGAGTCATGTGAGGTCTTGTTTTTTGCGGGACGAGTTGTCATTTTTATTGGTAACATGTTCGGGCACGGGAGATTTTTTGATCGCTTTTTATTCCGATTTTTGTGAGGCAGAATGACCAAAAACCAGCTATTCATGAATTTCTTTTGGGGGAGGCGTTTATACCGTTCCGCGTTTGGTAAAATTGATAAAGCAGTTTTATTCTTTGGGTCAGTACGATTACAGCGATACCTCATTTATATCATTTTTTTATGTTTTGGCGCTTTTATACAATAAAAACTATTTTATAGAAAAAATAATTATTTTGGCATCGCTTTATTCTGAGGACTATAACTTTTTTATTTTTTTGCTGATGATGCTGTATGGTGGCTCGTTTTTTGCGGGACAAGATGACGTTTTCAGCGGTACCATAGTTATTTATATCCGTCTTTTTGATCGCGTGTTATTCCACTTTTTGTTTGGCGGTATGAGAATAAAGCGTTGTTTTTTGCCTCGTTTTTTTTTTTTTACTGTGTTCACTGAAGGGGTTAACTAGTGATTTAATTTTATAGGCGGGGTCGTTACGGACGCGGCAATACTAAATATGTGTACTTTTATTGTTTGATTTTTTTTTATTTAGACAAAGAAATGTATTTATGGGAATATTTTTTTTTAATTTATTTATTTAGGAATTTTTTTATTTTTTTTTACACATGTGGAAATTTTTTTTTAAACTTTTTTACTTTGTCCCAGGGGGGGACATCACAGATCGCTGATCTGACAGTTTGCACAGCACTCTGTCAGATCACCGATCTGAGTTCCAGTGCTGCAGGCTTACCAGAGCCTGGTCTGCACCCGGAAGTAATCCCTGCAGGACCCGGATGCAGCCCCATGGCCATTTTGGATTCAGGGCCTGCAGGGATAGGAGGTAAGAGACCCTCGCAGCAACACGATCACATCGCGTTGCTCCGGGGGTCTCAGGGAAGCCCGCAGGGAGCCCCCTCCCTGCGGGATGCTTCTCTGTACCGCCGGCACGCTGGGGGTTAATGTGCCGGGGCGGTCCATGACCGCTCCTGGCACATAGTGCCGGATGTCAGCTGTGATAGGCAGCTGACACCCGGCCGCGATCGGCTGCGCTCCCCCCGAGAGCGCGGCCGATTGCGCTGGACGTTCTATTCCGTCCTTGGGAAGTAGGGCCCACCCCACATGGACGGAATAGTACGTCCAATGGCAGAAAGGGGTTAATAAAGTTTTAGTAATAAAACACTTGTTACATAAAAGACACACTGACATCTATGGGTTTAAAAAGAAATTACACATACGACATAAAAATGTCCTATCACATAAAGAATATGGTTAATAATATATATTATCATTTATTATTATTATTTTATTTTTCCAAATATAAATTCCATATTAATATTCTGATAATAATTATATGGATATTATTGAGTGCTATAGTAAGCTATGATATTATAGGTTAGGAAAATTACCAGATTTGGTATAGAATAGGGAATGAAGACTTCAATCAAGATCCCGAAAGTTACGTTCATAAATAGTTTTCATATTTCTAAATTCAATTAAAAGTTGCAAGAAGAAAAAGTCGTTATCCAGAAGTTCCACAAGGTAACAATGCTATGATTTCTGAGTAATAATAGACTGTGTCAAATACAATTCATGTCATCACTCACAACTACAGCATCCATCACTGACAAGTATGAGTACAGTATCTAACCTGACTATCACAATTGGGACGATGATCCTATGTTGCTAAGATGAACTGTGTTATCATGTTCCAGTGGTTTCCTATCACCTATAAGACTTCCATGAAAGCTGGTGAACAATCAGGTAATTATCAGGACGCTACAACCCTGACGTGTCCTGTGCACTAAAGACTGGTTATGGTGCTATGTTTAGCAGGGAAGAGTCAATGTAACCCTTGCTATGCCGACCAAAGATGTCACACCTGTTCCAAGACCACTGCGGATGATATGGAGATTCCAGATGATTTTCAAGGCGAGCCAATGTAAGTCCAGGTCTCTAAAGGTGACACTGCACAGATATTAAAGCTACATTTCATCTATGAACTTTGTTTTCTTATCAACATTTGGATTTATGGACTTTAATTGACACATGACACACAGTCTCTACAATATCTACATGACATCATCTATTTCAAAAGAATTATAATAAAGATTGTTTTAAAAGAACCAAGAAGAAGACATCAAGATGACCAGATGACATCAGATGACACCAGACCTGAGATGCTTCAAGTAGATATAGGGAAGTATAATTATATATTTTATATGAATATTAGTCACAGCTTACCATAACATGAATTTACATATCATTATATTATTGAGTATGTATAACAATATTATTATTATTATTATTATTATTATTGATATTATGAACATTAAATTATTTTGCCAAAGAAGAAGAAAAGAAGAAAGATGTCACGGGGAGACTAGGTGGGCATGAGCTAATAACCCGGGCCCCTGCAATTTCCCTCAGACTAGGGAAATCCTGACTGACCCTCTACCTAGAGTTTACACTGATGGTGTGTATGTCTAGGCCTCGACCCTCGCCCTGTCTCCTGTTTCAACCCTAGGCTGAAACCACCACCCACCACCCAGTGAAAAGATAATACACCAATACCCACAGTAAGAACAGACAAGTATAACGGAAAATATACACCACGCCGCAGTCACTCAGGAATACACTATAAGTGCGCAGGGCAAAATAAATACAAATATAGGAAGGAGTAAATAAGACAAAGGGAAATACACCACCAGCAATGATACTCCAACTACTAGCTCACCACTCCAGACCGAGATAACAACGCACAAGACAGAAGCTATAATCGGCGATGCCCAATGTTCAGGAGAACTATTTAAAGGCAATGGGCATGGCACAGCTTCCAATCCGAGCATCAGGTAAATTAACCCCAGACCAGCTAGATAAAATCTAGCCGACGCCAATGAGCACATAGTGGTCAAAAGCAGAATTACCGCTGTCTGTCGAACGACCTGGTCTGAACAGCGTCCGACATGACAGTACCCCGCCTTCTACGAGGGACCCCAGGGCCCTCACGGCTTATAGGACCCGGCTTGTCCGGATGGCAACGGTGAAAAAACCTGACCAGCCGATCCGCATGAATGTCCGAGGCTGGTACCCAGGACCTCTCCTCAGGCCCATAACCACGCCAGTGTACCAAGTACTGTAAAGTGCAGCGCACTACACGAGAGTCAACCACCTTGGAGACTTCAAATTCCAAATTACCATCCACCAAGACTGGAGGTGGCATAGGCGCCGCGTCCACAGAACCCACCACCTTCTTTAAAAGAGACCTGTGGAACACGTTGTGTATCTTATACACCGTAGGAAGCTCCAATCGGTACGCTACTGGGTTAATGACGGCGGTGACCCTAAATGGACCAATGAACCTTGGACCCAATTTAAGGGATGGTATTTTGAGTCTTATGTTTTTTGTGGATAACCACACCCAGTCATCCACACTCAGGTCCGGACCTGGCACACGCCTACTGTCAGCCACACGTTTGTACCTAGCACCCACACTCAACAGGCGCTGTTTAACTCTCCTCCATACTGATGACAATTGTGCTCCTAACTGTTCCTCCTCCGGAACGCCGGAAGAGCCCCTCTGACTCAAAGTACAAAATTGAGGATGTAGCCCGTAAACACAAAAAAGCGGAGACTCCACAGACGACTCCTGGCGGTGATGATTGATGGCAAACTCAGCCAAGGGAAGAAAGGTAGACCACTCCTCCTGGTTATCAGAGACAAAGCAGCGTAAGTACTGTTCCAAATGTTGGTTCATACGCTCAGTCTGACCATTTGACTGAGGATGAAACGCCGAAGAACGAGACAACTTGATCCCCAGCCGTGAGCAAAATGCTTTCCAAAATTTTGCCACAAACTGAGTACCCCTATCAGACACGATGTCAGATGGAACCCCATGAAGTCTGACCACCTCCTGCACAAATACCTGAGCCAGAGTCTTAGCGTTAGGCAACGAAGGCAAAGACACAAAGTGTGACATTTTTGAAAACCGATCAACAATCACCAAGATGACCGTGTTCCCAGCTGAGGAGGGCAAATCAGTGATGAAATCCATGGAGACTTCCGTCCATGGCTTACTAGGTACCTCAAGAGGAAGTAGTGTGCCAACAGGATGGGAGCGGGGCGTCTTAGCCCTAGCGCACGTGGTACAAGCTGACACGTATGAGACCACGTCCTGTCGGATCTTGGGCCACCAAAACTGACGTGACACCAACTCCAAGGTACCTCTAACCCCTGGGTGGCCAGCCAGGACAGCATCATGATGCTGCGCCAAAACCTTTAAGCGGAGATGAAGCGGTACAAACGTTTTGTTGACGGGAAGCTCAGATGGTACCTCCTCCTGAGCCTCGGCAATCTCAGCCTCAACCTCGGTAGTAAGAGCCGAAACAACAACACCCTTTTGGAGGATGGGTACTGGATCCTCCCAAGGTTCCCCCCCCAGAAAACACCTGGACAGAGCATCCGCCTTAGTGTTTTTAGACCCCGGTCTGTAAGTGACAACAAAATTGAACCGCGTGAAAAACAATGCCCAGCCAGCCTGCCTGGGGACAGACGCTTGGCTGACTCCAAATACAATCCTGATGTACCGGCCCCTCCAAGAAGTGTCGCCATTCCTCAAAGGCCAACTTGATTGCCAACAACTCCCTGTTGCCGATATCGTAGTTACGTTCGGCGGACGACAGTTTCTTGGAGAAATAGGCGCATGGACACAAATCACTCAAAGATGAGCCTTGTGATAGTACCGCCCCCACACCAACCTCAGACGCATCGACTTCCACAACAAAACGTCTGGCTGCACAAGAATGGGGGCTGAAACAAAACTGTTCTTAAGAAATTCAAATGTGCGCACAGCAGCCTCAGGCCAAACGGAGAAATTGGTACCCTTTTTAGTCATGTCAGTTAGCGGTTTAGCAATGATGGAAAAATCCTTGATAAATTTCCTATAGTAGTTAGAAAACCCAAGGAACCGCTGAAGTGCTTTCAGGTTATCAGGCCGTTCCCAATGCAGCACCGTTTGCACCTTAGCGGCGTCCATTTTAAAACCAGAAGCAGACACAATATAACCCAAGAAAGGCAACTCTTGAACAGAAAATACACATTTCTCAAGTTTAGCATACAGCTTATTCTCTCTGAGAAGCTGTAACACCTGCCTGACATGATCTAAATGAGTATCACGGTCGCAAGAATATATGAGAATGTCATCTAGGTACACGATAACGAATTTCCCCAAAACATGCGAAAACACATCATTAATGAAATGTTGGAACACTGCAGGTGCGTTAGTCAACCCAAATGGCATCACCAAATTTTCAAAATGACCCTCAGGGGTATTAAAAGCCGTCTTCCACTCATCACCTTGACGGACTCTTATGAGGTTGTACGCCCCCCTGAGGTCAAGCTTGGTAAACCACTTAGCACCTGCCACCTGGTTGAACAAATCTGGTATTAGTGGCATAGGGTATGGATCACGAATAGTGTTGAGCGATACCTTCCGATACTCAAAGGTATCGGTATCAGATGGGATCGGCCGATATCCAAAAAATATCGGATATCGCCGATACCGATACCCGATACCAATGCAAGTCAATGGGACACAAGTATCGGAAGCTATCCTGGATGGTTCCCAGGGTCTGAAGGAGAGGAAACTCTCCTTCAGGCCCTGGGGTCCATATTTATGTAAAAAATAAAGAATTAAAATAAAAAATATGGATATACTCACCCCTCCGGCGGCCCCTGGACCATAGCGATGTTACCGGCAGTCTCCGTTCCTAAGAATGAGGAGTGAAGGACCTTCGATGACGTCGCGGCTTGTGATTGGTCGCGTGACCGCTCATGTGACCGCTCACGCGACCAATCACAAGCCGCAACGTCATCGCAGGTCCTAAACTCACTGCATTCTTAGGAACGGAGGCTGCCGGTTACATCGCTAAGGTCCAGGGGCCGCCGGAGGGGTAAGTATATCCATATTTTTAATTTTAATTCTTTATTTTTTACATGAATATGGATCCCAGGGCCTGAAGGAGAGTCTCCTCTCCTCCAGACCCTGGGAACCATACACTGGGAACTTCCGATTCCGATTTCCGATATCAAAAAAATATCGGAACTCGGTATCGGAATTCCGATACAGCAAATATCGGCTGATACCCGATACTTGCGGTATCGGAATGCTCAACACTAATCATGAACAGTAATCTGGTTCAATTCCCTGAAATCCAAACACGGGCGTAATCCGCCATCTTTCTTCTTCACGAAGAAGAACCCTGCTGCCACAGGCGAGGATGAAGGCCTGATGTGCCCTTTGCTCAAACTTTCAGCAATGTAATCCTTTAATGCTTGTCTCTCCGGACCGGAGATGTTAAACATCCTTGCTTTAAGCAATTTGGCCCCTGGTTTAAATCTGATAGTACAGTCATAGGGGCGATGTGGCGGCAACTCTGAACAACCCTTCTCAGAGAACACTTCCACAAAATCCAGAAGTGACTCCGGAACGCTTGAAGTCACAGCAGACACACATGTGGCCAGGCAATTCTCCTGGCAGAATTCGCTCCACTGAATTATGTCCTGAGTTTTCCAGTCAATTACCAGGTTGTGCATAGACAACCATGGAAAACCCAAAACCACCTGAGCAGGAAGATTCCTGAGCACCTTACATGTAACCTGCTCGGAATGTAGAACCCCAGTGTGGAGTTTCACCTCAGCCACAAATTCAGTAATCTCCCCCTGTGAGAGAGGAGCAGCATTGATGGTGACCACGCGGATAGGATGAGGCAGTCTTTCAATCCTAAAACCTGCTGTGCGCGCAAACTCCTCATCAATGAGATTTGTGGCTGAACCACTATCCACAAACACAGTAATAGGCAGCTCACTGCCAGCGATTATAACCTTAGCAGTGTGAAGAGCAGAACAAAAATGGTTACCTCAGTGAACCATTTTAAAAAGAATTTGTGATAAATATTGACCTGTCCATTCAAGGACATTTTAGCTATAGTATGAAATCCTGTTTTTCTTGTCTGTGGAATTGCCTTTGTACTGTTTGTTGTGAAACTGCCGCCCACGAAACTGTTTTTTCTTTCTTTCCTGTTTTGTCTCTTTGTTTAAACATGCAAAACTTGTATAACCACTGAACCTACCGATACAACTATATAAAGAAGGGATAGCACCTTGAAGGCAGGCGTGCTTCAGAGACTTCCCAGTGATACACTATACAAGACGTGTCTTGTGTATTATTTCTGGTGATTCCCCACTTCCAAAGGCTACTCCGACTGAGTGTGATCCTGACATTTCCTGGTGCCCGAACAGGGACCCGAGGTCTGTGTATTCCTTCAAGAACACCGGCAGAATACGAACGAAAAGAGAATCTGGGATAATGGACGGCAGATGAACAAAAACCTGGCCAGGTAAGAGACACTGTTAGATCTCTTATATCTGCCCTGCACTGTCCGTAAGATTTTCTGTGTCGTGTTCTTTAGCGGGTAGTTCTAGTAGAGGAGGATACCTATAGCTCGGGTTCTTGAACTATTTAGGAATTGATCACCTCACGGAGTACGGCATTGAATGAGAGTGAATGTGAATAAAAGGTGTGTGGAAGTTGGGAATAGCCCTATAAGCCGCCCAGGGTGTTGAAACAGAAGAAGTGACTGTCCCACTGGGCAACGTGGTTGCGTCCTTTCGGGGAGACCTCCGCGCCTATGGTTCAATCTCTGACCCTGTCTTTGACAAAAACCTGGTGACGGATAAGTGTATGATAGTATGAGCCCAGGACAGATAAATTAGCCTGGGACAAGAATACGTTGTGTATGATAGTATGAGCCCAGGACAGATAAATTAGCCTGGGACAAGATACGTTGTATGTTCTTTTTCTTTTTCTGTCTGGTTGCATTTGTGTTGTTTGCTATAGGTGTAGGAATCAGGATTTTCTTACATCAACACAGTTTAAACATCCTAGCTCCTTAGGAAGAAGGTAACGAGGTATTCTCATACCCAAACGCCACCTAGGGCAAGAAAGCTCAGGATAAGAAAATGGGGAATAAGCAAACAAAGTCGGAACCAGAAGAATTAGATATCTATACTATCATAAAGGAGAGAAGTGGTGAAGATGCCACTAAGGGGCTGAGAAAGATTTTTAGTAAGTTTGGAGTTACTAGGGCAGAAGCTTTTAGTAGAAAACTATGGGAAGGAATTCAGGAAAGAAAAAAAGGCATAATCAGAGACAAGAAATGGATAGATCAGATCCAAGCATTGATTGATGTCTCTAGGGTAGCAGAAAATGAGGGATGGACATATAATCAACAGAGTAAAAAGTGGTGTATTAGACCCGCAGGCTGTGGAGAAAAACAAAATGTGGAATCTAAAAATACCCCACCCCTATACCTTAACCCACATGCCCCATCTTTTCTCCAAACACCACCTCAAAGTTTAGCCGGACCAGGAGGATGGGTATGTCCGCACTGTGGACAACAAAATCCAGACTGGAGAAATGATTGCCTAGCCTGTGGTACACCTAGACATGGCGCTGTACTTGCCCCTGTTAGGGTAGTACCAAGACCCTTTAGGGAACCTGGTGCTGACGGAGTAATGGGAACTAGATACCACCAAACTCGACAATATTTCCCTTGGTCCCCCGCTGAAGGCATGTCTCTCTTGCATAATGCACCAGATCCCACCCAGTGTCCAGTTAGATTTGCACAATATATACAGCAAATTATGCAGACTCACGCAGGAGTTTGGGCAGATGGAGAAGAATTATGTAGAATGAAAATGACTCCTGGACTCTTCCAGGAGCTATTAGCAAATCTACAGGTACATAGGCCCCAAGCAGGAGATGGTGCCTTACAAACGATAGAATCAGGTACGCAATTTGTAGATCACTTAATGGTTTTCATGAGGGAGAGACAGAGGCAGAGAGGAACAACGGGAGTGGTGGCTCAGAAATCTGGACAATCAGTAGACGAATATTATCTAAGTGTAGAAAATAATTTCAGAGATGAAGGCATGGATCTAACCGCTCCAGGAATGATGAGGTTAGTTACAAAAACCTTTATAGATGGATTGTCTCCAAAAGTGAAGGAAAAGCTTAAGGCCGCAACCCCTGATTGGAGAACCTTGGAAGACCCACACCTGGCTAGACAGAAAGCTGTAGGGATAGAAATGGACTTAAGCAACTGTTAATTTCTTAATTTTCCTAGCGCAAGAAGGCTGTAAAGTAAATAGACAGAAACTCCAGGCTTGTCAACAAACAGTCGTGTTTTTAGGTCACTGCATATCACAGGGCATCAGACACCTCACACCTCAACGTACGGAAGCCATACGTAACATGCTTGAACCCAGGAATCACAAACAGCTGCGTGCTTTCCTAGGTATTGTTTCACACTGTAGACAGTGGATCATACATGCAAGTCAACTCATGCAGCCTTTATATGACTGTATTGCCAACACACCATATTCACTCAGTGAAGAGGCTAAACAGTCATTTTCCTCTTTGAAAACAGCACTGGTATCAGCTCCGGCTTTGGGACTCCCAGACTACACTAAACCTTTTCAATTGATGGCAGCTGAGATATCCTCACATGCTACAGGGGTGCTCACACAAAAACATGGAAACAAACAGAGACCTGTGGCATACATATCAGCTCATCTGGACCCTGTAGCTAGAGCCGCACCTTCTTGTGTAAGAGTAGTAGCCGCAATTTCACTGTTATTAGATAAAGCTTCTGAGATTGTTCTTGATCACCCACTTCTAGTTCAGACCACTCATGATGTACATGGCATTCTTAACCAGGTCCAACCTAAACATATTTCAATGGCCAGACACCTCCGTCTCCAATGTTCCCTACTACTGCCGCCCAACATTTCCTTTGCCAGGATTCAGACTCTTAATCTCGCGTCTTTGCTCCCTTTAGAGTCTGAGGGGGGTACCATACCTGAGGAAACTGCACTCTCCAACTCCTTTGACCCATCAAAGTCAATGCATGATTGTGTACAATTAATGGAACAAGAGACTCAGGGCTTATGTAATGTACGTGACAAGCCACTCTGTAATGCTACATTTGAACTTTTCATAGATGGCAGTAGATATGCAGATATGAATGGACAATTTCATACAGGTTATGCGGTAGTAACTCAGCATGAAGTGCTGAAAGCAGAACCTCTCCCTGCTAATCAGTCTGCACAAGAAGCAGAACTTACGGCATTGGTTGTAGCTCTAAAAATAGCCAAAGATCAGACAGCAAACATATACACTGATTCTAGATATGCACATGGCATTATTTTCGATTTTGGCGTAATATGGAGAGCCAGAGGTTATATGACTGCTTCAGGCCAACCTGTTAAACATGCCTCCCTCATTAGACAGATTCTGGAGGCAGCACAAGAAACTAAAGAAATAGCGGTGATAAAGGTAGCTGCACATGTGAGACTCGACACCGAGGAAGCCAGGGGTAACGATAAAGCCGACAAGGCAGCAAAACAGGCAGCACGTAAACCCTTACATCATGCCCACACACTAGATAGCTCTGAAGATGATGAGGAGAGATTGAAGGAAGCTCAGAAACAGGTAGACGACGAAGAACGAGGGCAGTGGCAGAAAAAAGGGGCAGAAGATCAGCAAGGATTATGGAAAAAAGGAACTTTGTTGTGTTTACCCAGAGCCTGGTACCCCGCAGTGGCAAGTGACCTCCACCTACCCACGCATGTGTCGGCAAATGGTATGACGCTCAAGGTAAAAGAAAGGTGGTTGGCTCCAGGCTTTGGTAATTTTGCTCGGAACATGTGTGCTGCATGCGCTATATGCCTGGCACACAATCCAGGCCAGACCATTAAAACCCCAACCAAGCATCATGTAAGACCACTGTATCCCTTTCAAAGACTCCAGATCGACTACATCCAACTTCCTAGGTACAATGGATACGAATATGTGCTTGTGTGTGTGGACATGTTCTCAGGGTGGCCAGAGGCTTATCCAGTTCGTAAAGCCTCAACAAAAACTACTGCCATTAAAATAGCACATGAACTGATACCCCGTTACGGCATGCCTGAGGTGATCGAGTCAGATAGGGGTACCCATTTTACTGGGGAAATATTCCAGAATGTTATGAAAATGTTGGGAGTAGAAAACCAGTTTCACACTCCGTATCACCCACAGAGTTCAGGTAAAGTGGAAAGATTAAATGGAACAATAAAATTAAAAATCCAGAAGGCCATGGCAGAAACAGGAAAGCCTTGGACCGAGTGTCTACCACTTGCCCTGTATTCCATCCGAAACGCCCCAAGGGGGAAGGCTAAGCTGTCACCACATGAGATTCTTTTTGGTAGAGCAGCAAATTTGGGTTGTTATTTTCCACAACAACTGATGTTGAATACTGAGACTTTAACTGCTTATGTACAAGAATTACAAAAACGTTTAACTAAAGTGCATTCGCAAGTTTTTGCTTCCCTTCCAGATCCAGAAAATCTCGAAGGAGGCCACAAGTTGGAACCTGGTGATCAAGTCTACGTGAAAAGACACACCAGAAAGACTCTGGAACCGAGGTTTGACGGACCTTTCCAAGTCCTGTTAACAACTCCGACAGCAGTCAAGCTTGAAGGAAAGGCATCATGGATACATGCAAGCCATTGCAAAAAAGCAGTATAAGACTCATGATATTGATGTTAACCCCTTCCCGACATTTGACGTACTATCCCGTCGAGGTGGGGTGGGCCCGTATGACCGCCGACGGGATAGTACGTCATAGCCGATCGGCCGCGCTCACGGGGGGAGCGCGGCCGATCGCGGCCGGGTGTCGGCTGCATATCGCAGCTGACATCCGGCACTATGTGCCAGGAGCGGTCACGGACCGCCCCCGGCACATTAACCCCCGGCACACCGCGATCAAACATGATCGCGATGTGCCGGCGGTGCAGGGAAGCATCGCGCAGGGAGGGGGCTCCCTGCGGGCTTCCCTGAGCCCCCCGCAGCAACGCGATGTGATCGCGTTGCTGCGAGGGTCTTACCTCCCTCCCTGCCTGCTCCAGACCCGGATCCAAGATGGCCGCGGATCCGGGTCCTGCAGGGAGGGAGGTGGCTTCACAGACGCCTGCTCAGAGCAGGCACTGTGAAGCAGCCTGTACTTCTCGCAGATCGGTGATCTGTCAGAGTGCTATGCAAACTGGCAGATCACCGATCTGTATTGTCCCCCCCTGGGGCAAAGTAAAAAAGTAAAAAAAAAAATTTCCAAATGTGTAAAAAAAAATAAAAAAAAATATTCCAAAATAATGAAAAAAAAAAAAAATATTATTCCCATAAATACATTTCTTTATCTAAATTAAAAAAAAAAAACAATAAAAGTACACATATTTAGTATCGCCACGTCCGTAACGACCCAACCTATAAAACTGCCACACTAGTTAACCCCTTCAGTAAACACCGTAAGAAAAAAAAAAAAAAAACGAGGCAAAAAACAACGCTTTATTACCATACCGCCGAACAAAAAGTGGAATAACACGCGATCAAAAAGACTGATATAAATATCCATGGTACCGCTGAAAACGTCATCTTGTCCCGCAAAAAACAAGCCGCCATACAGCATCATCAGCAAAAAAATAAAAAAGTTATAGTCCTGAGAATAAAGCGATACCAAAATAATTATTTTTTCTATAAAATAGTTTTTATCGTATAAAAGCGCCAAAACATAAAAAAAATGATATAAATGAGATATCGCTGTAATCATACTGACCCGACGAATAAAACTGCTTTATCAATTTTACCAAACCCGGAACGGTATAAACGCCTCTCCCAAAAGAAATTCATGAATAGCAGGTTTTTGGTCATTCTGCCTCACAAAAATCGGAATAAAAAGCGATCAAAAACGGTCACGTGTCCGAAAATGTTACCAATAAAAACGTCAACTCGTCCCGCAAAAAACAAGACCTCACATGACTCTGTGGAGCAAATGTGGAAAAATTATAGGTCTCAAAATGTGGAGACGCAAAAACTTTTTTGCTATAAAAAGCGTCGCTGGTTTCACACTTGCGTTTTTGTCTGCAGCGTTTTTTGCACAAAAAAACGCATGCGTTTTTTCCCTATATTTAACATTGAAAACGCATGCGTTTTTTTTGTACGCGTTTGGTCGCGTTTTCAAACGCATGCGGTTTTTTTCTGCATGCGTTCATTTTCAGAAATACAACCTGCAGTATTTTCTTGCGTTTTTAAGCACATGCGTTTGTTTGCGTTAAAAACGCATGCATTTTTATCGAAAAAAAACAGAAAACACACTGAAAAGCCACCCACCACCATCAAGGTGATAAAGGGATCCAAACCCTAACCCTAACTCTACCCCTAACCTCACCCCTAACCGTTTAATGAACATTTTCTGACAGTCATAGTGCCACGTATTTCAGTGCCACGTATTTCAGTGCCACGTATTTCAGTGCCACGTATTTCAGTGCCATGTATTTCAGTGCCACGTATCACGTATTTCAGTGCCACGTGTTTCAGTGCCACGTATTTCAGTGCCACGTATCACGTATTTCAGTGCCACATATTTTAGTACCACGTATTTCAGTTGCACGTATTTCAGTGCCACGTATTTCAGTGCCACGTATTTCAGTGCCACGTATCACGTATTTCAGTGCCACGTGTTTCAGTGCCACGTATTTAAGTGCCACGTATCACATATTTCAGTGCCACGTATTTCAGTGACACGTATTTCAGTGCCACGTATTTCAGTGCCACGTATTTCAGTGCCACGTATTTCAGTGCCACGTATTTAAGTGCCACATATCACATATTTCAGTGCCACGTATTTCAGTGCCACGTATTTCAGTGCCACGTATTTCAGTGCCACGTATTTCAGTGCCACGTATTTCAGTGCCACGTGTTTCAGTGCCACGTATTTAAGTGCCACGTATCACGTATTTCAGTGCCACGTATTTCAGTGCCACGTATTTCAGTGCCACGTATTTCAGTGCCACGTATTTCAGTGCCACGTATTTCAGTGCCACGTATTTAAGTGCCACATATCACATATTTCAGTGCCACTTATTTAAGTGCCACGTATTTCAGTGCCACGTATTTCAGTGCCACGTATTTCAGTGCCACGTATTTCAGTGCCACGTATTTCAGTGCCACGTGTTTCAGTGCCACGTATTTAAGTGCCACGTATCACGTATTTCAGTGCCACGTATTTCAGTGCCACGTATTTCAGTGCCACGTATTTCAGTGCCACGTATTTCAGTCACGTTTAGGGTTAGGGTTAGGGGTAGGGTTAGGGTTAGGGCTAGGGTTGGAGGTAAAGTTAGGGTTGGGGCTAAAGTTAGGGTTGGGGCTAAAGTTAGGGTTAGGGTTTGGATTACATTTACGTTTGGATTAGGGTTGGGATTAGAATTATGGGTGTGTCAGGGCTAGGGGTGTGGTTAGGGTTACCGTTGGGATTAGGGTTAGGGGTGTGTTTGGGTTAGGGTTTCAGGTAGAATTGGGGGGTTTCCACTGTCCAGGCACATCAGGGGCTCTCCAAGCGCGACATGGCGTCCAATCTCAATTCCAGCCAATTCTGCGTTGAAAAAGTAAAACAGTGCTCCTTCCCTTCCGAGCTCTCCCGTGCGCCCAAAAAGGGGTTTACCCCAACATATGTGTTATCAGCGTACTCGGGACAAATTGAACAACAACTTCTGGGGTCCAAGTTCTCTTGTTATCCTTAGGAAAATAAAAATTTGGGGGGCTAAAAATCATTTTTGTGGGAAAAAAAAGATGTTTTATTTTCACGGCTCTGCATTATAAACTGTAGTGAAACACTTGGGGGTTCAAAGTTCTCACAACACATCTAGATAAGTTCCTTGGGAGGTCTAGTTTCCAATATGGGGTCACTTGTGGGGGGTTTGTACTGTTTGGGTACATCAGGGGCTCTGCAAATGCAACGTGACGCCTGCAGACCAATCCATTTAAGGCTGCATTCCAAATGGCGCTCCTTCCCTTCCGAGCTCTGTCATGCGCCCAAACAGTGGTTCCCCCCGACATATGGGGTATCAGCGTACTCAGGACAAATTGGACAACAACTTTTGGGGTCTAATTTATCCTGTTACCCTTGTGAAAATACAAAACTGGGGGCTAAAAAATCATTTTTGTGAAAAAAAAAAAAGAATTTTTATTTTCACGGCTTTGCGCTATAAACTTTAGTGAAACACTTGGGGGTTCAAAGTTCTCAAAACACATCTAGATAAGTTCCTTGGGAGGTCTAGTTTCCAATATGGGGTCACTTGTGGGGGGTTTGTACTGTTTGGGTACATCAGGGGCTCTGCAAATGCAACGTGACGGCTGCTGACCAATCCATTTAAGTCTGCATTCCAAATGGCGCTCCTTCCCTTCCGAGCTCTGTCATGCGCCCAAACAGTGGTTCCCCCCCACATATGGGGTATCAGCGTACTCAGGACAAATTGGAAAACAAATTTTGGGGTCCAATTTATTCTGTTACCCTTGTAAAAATACAAAGCTGGGGGCTAAAAAATCATTTTTGAGAAAAAAAAATTTTTTATTTTCACGGCTCTGCGTTATAATCTGTAGTGAAACACTTGGGGGTTCAAAGCTCTCAAAACACATCTAGATAAGTTCCTTAGGGGGTCTACTTTCCAAAATGGTGTCACTTGTAGGGAGTTTCAATGTTTAGGCACATCAGGGGCTCTCCAAACGCAACATGGCGTCCCATCTCAATTCCAGTCAATTTTGCATTGAAAAGTCAAATGGCGCTCCTTCCCTTCCAAGCTCTGCCATGCGCCCAAACAATGGTTTACACCCACATATGGGGTATCAGCGTACTCAGGACAAATTGCACAACATTTTTTGGGGTCCAATTTCTTCTCTTACCCTTGGGAAAATAAAAAATTGGGGGCGAAAAGATCATTTTTGTGAAAAAATATGATTTTTTATTTTTACGGCTCTGCATTATAAACTTCTGTGAAGCACTTGGTGGGTCAAAGTGCTCACCACACATCTAGATAAGTTCCTTAGGGGGTCTACTTTCCAAAATGGTGTCACTTGTAGGGAGTTTCAATGTTTAGGCACATCAGGGGCTCTCCAAACGCAACATGGCGTCCCATCTCAATTCCAGTCAATTTTGCATTGAAAAGTCAAATGGCGCTCCTTCCCTTCCAAGCTCTGCCATGCGCCCAAACAATGGTTTACACCCACATATGGGTTATCAGCGTACTCAGGACAAATTGCACAACATTTTTTGGGGTCCAATTTCTTCTCTTACCCTTGGGAAAATAAAAAATTGGGGGCGAAAAGATCATTTTTGTGAAAAAATATGATTTTTTATTTTTACGGCTCTGCATTATAAACTTCTGTGAAGCACTTGGTGGGTCAAAGTGCTCACCACACATCTAGATAAGTTCCTTAGGGGGTCTACTTTCCAAAATGGTGTCACTTGTAGGGAGTTTCAATGTTTAGGCACATCAGGGGCTCTCCAAACGCAACATGGCGTCCCATCTCAATTCCAGTCAATTTTGCATTGAAAAGTCAAATGGCGCTCCTTCCCTTCCAAGCTCTGCCATGCGCCCAAACAATGGTTTACACCCACATATGGGTTATCAGCGTACTCAGGACAAATTGCACAACATTTTTTGGGGTCCAATTTCTTCTCTTACCCTTGGGAAAATAAAAAATTGGGGGCGAAAAGATCATTTTTGTGAAAAAATATGATTTTTTATTTTTACGGCTCTGCATTATAAACTTCTGTGAAGCACTTGGTGGGTCAAAGTGCTCACCACACATCTAGATAAGTTCCTTAGGGGGTCTACTTTCCAAAATGGTGTCACTTGTAGGGAGTTTCAATGTTTAGGCACATCAGGGGCTCTCCAAACGCAACATGGCGTCCCATCTCAATTCCAGTCAATTTTGCATTGAAAAGTCAAATGGCGCTCCTTCCCTTCCAAGCTCTGCCATGCGCCCAAACAATGGTTTACACCCACATATGGGGTATCAGCGTACTCAGGACAAATTGCACAACATTTTTTGGGGTCCAATTTCTTCTCTTACCCTTGGGAAAATAAAAAATTGGGGGCGAAAAGATCATTTTTGTGAAAAAATATGATTTTTTATTTTTACGGCTCTGCATTATAAACTTCTGTGAAGCACTTGGTGGGTCAAAGTGCTCACCACACATCTAGATAAGTTCCTTAGGGGGTCTACTTTCCAAAATGGTGTCACTTGTAGGGAGTTTCAATGTTTAGGCACATCAGGGGCTCTCCAAACGCAACATGGCGTCCCATCTCAATTCCAGTCAATTTTGCATTGAAAAGTCAAATGGCGCTCCTTCCCTTCCAAGCTCTGCCATGCGCCTAAACAATGGTTTACACCCACATATGGGGTATCATCGTACTCAGGACAAATTGTACAACAACTTTGGGGGTCCATTTTCTCCTGTTACCCTTGGTAAAATAAAACAAATTGGAGCTGAAATAAATTTTGTGTGAAAAAAAGTTAAATGTTCATTTTTATTTAAACATTACAAAAATTCCTGTGAAACACCTGAAGGGTTAATAAACTTCTTGAATGTGGTTTTGAGCACCTTGAGGGGTGCAGTTTTTAGAATGGTGTCACACTTGAGTATTTTCTATCATATAGACCCCTCAAAATGACTTCAAATGAGATGTGGTCCCTAAAAAAAAATGGTGTTGTAAAAATGAGAAATTGCTGGTCAACTTTTAACCCTTATAACTCCGTCACAAAAAAAAATTTTGGTTCCAAAATTGTACTGATGTAAAGTAGACATGTGGGAAATGTTACTTATTAAGTATTTTGCGTGACATATGTCTGTGATTTAAGGGCACAAAAATTCAAAGTTGGAAAATTGCAAAATTTTCAAAATTTTCGCCAAATTTCCATTTTTTTCACAAATAAACGCAAGTTATATCGAATAAATTTTACCTTTAACATGAAGTACAATATGTCACGAGAAAACAATGTCAGAATCGCCAAGATCCGTCAAAGCGTTCCAGAGTTATAGCCTCATAAAGGGACAGTGGTCAGAATTGTAAAAATTGGCCCGGTCATTAACGTGCAAACCACCCTTGGGGGTGAAGGGGTTAATAATGTTAACCTCAACGGAGGCATGGGAAAGACTGAATTCTCTAGCCCCTTTGAACAATAGATTCGTACAACATCATAGAAAATTAGTGCATGACTTGTTAAATAATACGCAACCCCTGGCAGATTGTTGGATCTGTACCCATTCACCAGTATCAGCCACAAGTATACCTTTTCTAGCAGTTCCCGTGTCAGCTGAAGAAATATTCGCTTGGCCTAATTGTTCAGACAACCTGGCCAACAACCAACCTGGCAATACTAGACTATGGAATACTACAATCGCCATACCAGTTGTGGGATGGGTAGAATTTCCTTGGTGGCAGGGCAATCTTACAGGAAAAATAGGCAACTTACAATATTTAGCATTCAAGGGAGGAAAATGGGTACCTAGGAATAAGACTGGATTAACTGATTTAGGACAGGTCCCCACTGAAAATCTACAGCTCAGTTTCAGTACAACCACCCCTTCCTCTGATGCTTTCAAACCTACAGTATTGGAAAGATACATACATAATAGAAAATGGGAACATTCCGAGTTGTTCCCCCAAGGTGATGCAAACAGTTGTACAAGTAAGCCGGGGAACCTGGTTTGTAATGAATCCAATGAGTATGTCAACGGAATGCATGTATGTGGGAATCCCGCAGCCGGGTACTGTAGCCCCTTGGGACAAAAACCCTCTTGGTGTATGCTTCAGAATGTATCTAGTTTTGTGGATTTGGCTCACAGATTGGTATTGCAGCACTCAGCTTTGTGGGATCTGCCTGAGGGTACATTTTGGATATGCGGAGAAGGAGCATATAAATGGCTTCCCGTAGGTATAAAGGGTACTTGTACATTAGGACGCCTAACCCCGGCTACTTTCATAATTTCAAATAAACAAGTGAATATGCAAGCCGTGCCCAAGCACACATTGTATAAAAGAGCTGCAGATAACTCACCACGTCCCTCGGGGAGGCCGCATATAGTACAAATGGGAATTCCCAACAAAATTGCTAGTACCATTTTTATTTATCCTATGTTAACACAGATGTGGGATAAATTAGTTAGAGCCACGGATTATCTAGATGATCAGATTTGGGATATATTGGACATATTAAATACTAGTATAGCTGTACAGAATCAGCTTATAATAGTCACTAACCAACATACCCTGGTATTGGATTACCTAACTGCCTCACAAGGGGGTATGTGTCAAATCATCGGACCCACCTGCTGTCATTATATAGACCCAAATAGTACTATGAGTATGAGATTTAAATTAGAAGACGTACAACGACTCAGGGATCAGTATGACAAAGACAATGACCAAAATAAGGATAGCTGGTGGTCAGATACCTTTTCTTTTCTTAACCCGGCCAATTGGTTAAGAGGGATCGGTGGGTAAGGTGGGTTACCGGGATTATGCAAAGCCTAATACATACAGTTATGGTTATTGTAATTATATATGTATTATTCAAGGTTGTACTCAAGGGTATCTCGGTATGCACAAATAAATTTTGTGTAATGGATGCGAGAATATAAAGTTTTTGTTTTTTTTTGTTGTTGTAATATCACAAAAAGAATGACTAAAATGATCGTCTATATGACAAGGTTTTGAATGGAATATGTCAAAGGGGGATTGTGAAGAGCAGAACAAAAATGGTTACCTCAATGAACCATTTTAAAAAGAATTTGTGATAAATATTGACCTGTCCATTCAAGGACATTTTAGCTATAGTATGAAATCCTGTTTTTCTTGTCTGTGGAATTGCCTTTGTACTGTTTGTTGTGAAACTGCCGCCCACGAAACTGTTTTTTCTTTCTTTCCTGTTTTGTCTCTTTGTTTAAACATGCAAAACTTGTATAACCACTGAACCTACCGATACAACTATATAAAGAAGGGATAGCACCTTGAAGGCAGGCGTGCTTCAGAGACTTCCCAGTGATACACTATACAAGACGTGTCTTGTGTATTATTTCTGGTGATTCCCCACTTCCAAAGGCTACTCCGACTGAGTGTGATCCTGACAGCAGGGAGCATGCATTGAGAAACCACCATGGAGGATATACATAAACTCAGATTGGTCTCCTCCACACCCTCTGAGCTTAGAAGTTTTTCCGCCGTTGCGTTTTTCTTGGACAGTAGAGGACAGATGTTAATAAAATGACCAGTCTTACTGCAGTAAAAACAGGCTCCCTGCCTCCTGAGCTCAGGGGCTCGACGCTTCACATGTGACACCCCTGCGATTTGCATAGGCTCCGTGGGCTCACCTGCAGCAACCACACGTGAACCTAAACCCTCTCCCATAGGCGGTGTCTCATGCTCCCCCCGACGCAAACGGCGATCAATGCGGACAACCAGACTCATAGCGGAATCTAGAGAAATAGGAGTCTCGTACATCAGAAGGGCTTTTTTAACCCTTCCAGAAACCCCATGAATAAGCTGACTCCGCAGCTCTGGATCATTCCACTGTGTATCGATCGCCCATGGATGAAATTCAGAACAGTAATCCTCTGCAACTCTCTCCCCCTGGCGAATAGTGCATATTTTAGATTCTGCTAGAGCCATTCTGTCTGGCTCATCGTAAATATTTCCAAGAAAGGAAAAAAACTCTCCACATAGTCAAATGCAGCAGAATCAGATGGCAAAGAAAACGCCCATGCTTGGGGATCCCCGCTTAACAATGACAACACCAGGCCCACACGCTGAGCCTCATTACCTGAGGAGATCGGGCGAATACGGAAATATAGTTTGCAAGCTTCACGAAAAGAAACAAATTTACTGCGTTCCCCAGCAAATTTTTCAGGCAAAGGAAACTTAGGCTCAGCAACCCTACCTGTCGCTCCAGCTTGCACATTAGATACTGCTAGTCCCTGTTGCTGCACTGCCCCCCTCAACTCAGTGACCTGTAGGAACAGCGCCCTCAACTGGTGGGTTATGGAAGTCATGGGATCCATGAAAAAAAAAAAAAAAAGGAAACCCCTTTTATTTTTTTTTTGTTTTAAAGGCCGATTATAATGTAACGGGGAGACTAGGTGGGCAAGAGCTAATAACCCGGGCCCCTGCAATTTCCCTCAGACTAGGGAAATCCTGACTGACCCTCTACCTAGAGTTTACACTGATGGTGTGCACGTCTAGGCCTCGACCCTCGCCCTGTCTCCTGTTTCAACCCTAGGCTGAAACCACAGCCCACCACCCAGTGAAAAGATAATACACCAATACCCACAGTAAGAACAGACAAGTATAACGGAAAATATACACCACGCCGCAGTCACTCAGGAATACACTATAAGTGCGCAAGGCAAAATAAATACAAATATAGGAAGGAGTAAATAAGACAAAGAGAAATACACCACCAGCAACGATACTCCAACTACTAGCTCACCACTCCAGACCGAGATAACAACGCACAAGACAGAAGCTATAATCGGCGACGCCCAATGTTCAGGAGAACTATTTAAAGGCAATGGGAATGGCCCAGCTTCCAATCCGAGCATCAGGTAAATTAACCCCGGACCAGCTAGATAAAATCTAGCCGACGCCAATGAGCACATAGTGGTCAAAAGCGGAATTACCGCTGTCTGTCGAACGACCTGGTCTGAACAGCATCCGACATGACAAAAGAAGATTTTATTAATATATTTTATTTGAGGGTTCCAATCAATGCCTGTCACCCTCAAAAGGGGGAATTGTTAAATATTAATTAATTGAATGATTCTTAATCTCAATTCAGTACCGAGCACATTGCTTCTTGCTGACATTACAAAGAGCTATTTTTGTGTGTGTATCTCAGAGTATAAGTCAACTCCATATAAAGGGCAACACGTGATCTGAGGACACATATATAAACACAGCTCTTAGGAGGGTGGGGGCCTTTTGTCATGTGGGACTGTCACCTCCTGCCTTTACCATCATTCTCCATGGACATCTAACAAGATACACAAGAAGGAAGCAACAGCTGTTAGCTGGCAGCCATGATAACCTTCAGACTTCACAAAGACAGATGACTTTTACCATCTAAACTTTGGGAAAGATGAGTATCAAGTGATATCTACACATGGACAATCTGTTTTATGTTTCACTGCAATGTGGTTATTCTGTGGACAATTCAATAAACCACTACCTTTTTTATGAGAATATCATGACATTTTTCTTTAAGAGTAACGCACCTGGTAAATAGTCTTGATTAAATAAATGTGCAAAATAAGCATATTTAACACAGAGTGGGCCACTATGAAGGACGTCTGCCAGGTTTTGCGTCCCTTCGATTATTCCACGCGGATGGCGAGTGCAGATGATGCACTAGTCAGCCTGACTGTCCCCCTTATCTGCCTGCTTCAACAAACACTGCATGTGCTAAGGGATGATGTTGTGGAAGAGGTGGAGGATGAGGAGTCACCATTTCCATCAGCTTCTGGACAGTCAGCGCCACGTGGTTCCTCACAAAGGCGTAGGCAGGGGACACTTTGTGAGGAGGATGAGGAGGAGTCAATGGAGGATGAAGACATCGGTCCAGAGGAGGGAGTTACACAATTGTCCAGTAGTCAGTGTGTACAGCGAGGGTGGGGTGATGAAGAGCGGGCAGAGATCACGCCTCAAGCAGGGGACAGCGTTTCTTGGCCAGTTGGCAGTCTGCAGCACATGGTTGATTACATGCTGCAGTGCCTGAGAAACGACCGCCGCATCGCCCACATTCTCAACATGGCTGATTATTGGGTGTACACCCTCCTCGATCCTCGCTACCGGGACAACGTACAAAGCCTCATCACACCGTTGAACCAGGAGCGTAAAATGCAGGAGTACCAAGACACACTGGTGAATTCCATCATCTTCTCCAGTCCAACTGAGAGCAGTGCTGCTAGTGCGTTACAAAGCAGCTCAGTGCGTCGAGGCAGTGGAGGAGGCTCTGCACAAAGAGGGAGCAGAAGCAGTGCCTCTGCCCAAGGCAAGACCAGTATGGCCCAACTGTGGCACAGTTTTGTGTGCCCGCCACAAATGTCTACACCATCACCGGCGGCTCCAGTCAGCAGGAGGCAACGGTTCCGTCAGATGGTGACAGACTACATGTCTTGCCCTCTTACTGTACTCCCAGACGGCTCTTCCCCTTTGAAGTTTTGGGTCTCTAAGCTGGATACATGGCCAGAGCTAAGCCAGTATGCATTGGAGGTGCTGGCTTGCCCTGCGGCTAGTGTATTATCGGAACGCGTCTTTAGTGCTGCAGGTGGTGTACTAACAGACCGTCGCATGCGACTATCCTCCGATAATGTTGACCGGCTTACTTTTCTGAAAATGAACCAGGCCTGGATCTCGCAGGAATTTGCGACTCCTCTTCCTGATTAAATAATTGGGTGTCTACAGTATCCACGTCTCCTGTTGTGTTCATCTTTCTACCACCTGAACTGTAATTCCTGGGCTCCAACACCGCCAGTTGAGGCTCAGAAGTGCCGTCTGTACAGTAAAAACATACGACCCAGTGTTATTGGGTTTCAGTAACGTCAGCTGATCCCCAGCTGTGTAGCTGGCAATGTGTCCTGCGACCGCCACGCTGACACAACAACTGAAATGTAAGGGAACCTGTCCCCCCCAGGCGTTTGTTACTGAAAGAGCCATCTTGTGCAGCAGTAATGCTGCACAAGGGAAAGGTAGCTCTTTTAGTTTAGTTCCTTGCACACACAGAACGTAACACTTATAAAATGTGTCCACTGATACCGTACAACCGTCCCGGAGGTGGGACTTTCCTTCGTAATGGGACGCAGCACAGCCGTCATTCCTACCCCCTTGGTGCCGTGCGCCGCCTCCTCAGCGTTTTTTGAATCTGTCCCAGAGCCTGCGCTGTTAGGTTATCCCTTGGCCATGCAAGATTAGCGCTGCCCGTCTTCTGACATCATTTGGTTGCAGGCAGGCTGCGCCTGTGCGGCCGCGCTGGCCGAGATCCCACCTCACAGTGTCTTCTGATTTAATCACACTGTGTGCCTGGGATCCATGGGCATGCGGAGTGCATATCTTCACCTCAGGCTCTCACTCATCTCCCTCCGCCTTCTTCAGACTGTGCGCCGTCAGCTGATCCCTAATAGCATGCCACGGCCATGACGCCGCACAGTCTGAAGAAGCCAGAAGGAGGGGAGTGAGAGGCGAGGATATGCACTGCGCATGCCCATGGATCCCAGGCCCACAGTGGGATTACATTAGACGGCACTGCGAGGTGGGATCTCGGCCAGCGCGGCCGCACAGGCGCTGCCAGCCTGACACCTAAATGATGTCAGAAGACGGGCAGCGCTAAGTGTGCATGGCCAAGGGATAACATAACAGCGCAGGCTCCGGGACAGATTCAAACAACGCTGAGGAGGTGGCGCACGGCACCATAGGGGTAGGAATGACGGTTGTGCTGCGTCCCATTACAAAGGAAAGTCCCACCTCCGGGACGGTCTCACGGTATCAGGGGACACATTTTATAAGTGTTTACTTCTGTGTTTGCAAGGAGCATAATTAAAAGAGCCACCTTTTCCTTTTGCATCCTTAGTGCTGCACAAGATGGCTCTTTCAGCTACAAACGCCTGGGGGGGGGGGGTTTAAAGGTTCCCTTTCAACTTGCTCCAATCAGGCTTCGGCCTACACTCTGTTCCTCTGCTCCTCCTGCCGTCCCTGGGCTTCAACACCGCTAGTTGCTGTCCGGAAGTGCTGTCTGCACAGTCAACAGTCGCTCCTCTGTTATTGGGGTTCAGTAACGCCAGCTGTTCCCCTGTTGTGTTGTGGCAATACCTCCAATCTGCTCCTTCTGCTGTCCCTGGGCTCCAACACCGCCAGTTGGTGCCTGGAAGTGCTGTCCGCACAGTCAACAGTCGCTCCTCTGTTATTGGGGTTCAGTAACGTCAGCTGTTCCCCAGCTGTGTGTGCGGCAATACCTCCAATCTGCTCCTCCTGCTATCCCTGGGCTTCAACACCACTAGTTGCTGTCCAGAAGTGCTGTCTGCACAGTCAACAGTCGCTCCTCTGTTATTGGGGTTTAGTAACGCCAGCTGCTCCCCTGCTGTGTTGCGGCAATACCTCCAATCTGCTCCTCCTGCTGTCCCTCGGCTCCAACACCGCCATTTGGTGCCTGGAAGTGCTGTCCGCACAGTCAACAGTCGCTCCTCTGTTATTGGGGTTCAGTAACATCAGCTGTTCCCAAGCTGTGTGTGTGGCAATACCTCCAATCTGCTCCTCCTGCTGTCCCTGGGCTCCAACACTGCCAGTTGGTGCCTGGAAGTGCTGTCCGCACAGTCAACAGTCGCTCCTCTGTTATTGGGGTTCAGTAACGTCAGCTGTTCCCCAGCTGTGTGTGCGGCAATACCTCCAATCTGCTCCTCCTGCTGTCCCTGGGCTTTAACACCGCTAGTTGCTGTCCGGAAGTGCTGTCTGCACAGTCAACAGTCACTCCTCTGTTATTGGGGTTCAGTAACGCCAGCTGCTCCCCTGCTGAGTTGCGGCAATACCTCCAATCTGCTCCTCCTGCTGCCCCTGGGCTCCAACACCGCCAATTGGTGCCTGGAAGTGCTGTCCGCACAGTCAACAGTCGCTCCTCTGTTATTGGGGTTCAGTAGCGCCAGCTGCTCCCCAGCTGTGTGTGCGGCAATACCTCCAATCTGCTCCTCCTGCTGTCCCTGGTCTCTAGCACCGTCAGTTGGTGCCTGGAAGTGCTGTCCGCACAGTCAACAGTCGCTCCTCTGTTATTGGGGTTCAGTAACGTCAGCTGTTCCCCAGCTGTGTGTGCGGCAATACCTCCAATCTGCTCCTCCTGCTGTCCCTGGGCTCTAACACCGCTAGTTGGTGCCTGGAAGTGCTGGCTGCACAGTTAACACTTGGTGCCATGTTATTGGGGTTCAGTAATGTCAGCTGCTCCCCTGCTGTGTATCCGGCAACGTGTCATGCAACCGCCACGCTGGCACACTAAAAGACATTTACATGCCTCCAGTGCAGGCTTCGGCCTACACTCTGCTCCTCCTGCTGTCCCTGGGCTCCAACTGCTGGTTGCTGCCCGGAAGTGCTGTTTGCACAGAGCCAAACACCTCGCAAATGTGTTAGTGGGGTTCAGCAAAGCCTGCTGCTCCCCTGCTGTGTAACCGGCAACGTGTCATGCGACCGCCACGCTGGCACAACTACTTAAATTTAAGGTAACCTGTCCCCCCCCAGGCGTTTGTTACTGAAAGAGCCACATGTGCAGCAGTAATGCTGCACAAGGAAAAGGTGCCTCTTTTCGTTGTGCTCCTTGCACACGCTGAACCTAACACTTATGAAATGTGTCTCCTCACACCGTTAAACCGTCCCGGAGGTGGGACTGTCCTTTGTAATGTGACGAAGCACAGCCGTCATTCCTACCCCCTTGGTGCCATGCGCCGCCTCCTCAGCGTTGTTTGATTCTGTCCCGGAGCCTGCGCTGTTATGTTATCCCTTGGCCAGGCGCACTTAGCGCTGCCCGTCTTCTGACATCATTTGGTTGCAGGCAGGCTGCGCCTGTGCGGCCGCGCTGGCCGAGATCCCGCCTCGCAGTGTCTTCTGATTTAATCACACTGCGTGCCTGGGATCCATGGGCATGCGGAGTGCATATCTTCACCTCCGCCTCTCACTCATCTCCCTCCGCCTTCTTCAGACTGTGCGCCGTCAGCTGATCCCTAATAGCATGCCACGGCCGTGGCGCCGCACAGTCTGAAGAAGCCAGAGGGAGGGGAGTGAGAGGCGAGGATATGCACTGCACATGCCCATGGATCCCAGGCCCGCAGTGGGATTACATTAAACGACACTGCGAGGCGGGATCTCGGGCAGCGCGTCCGCAGAGGCGCAGCCAGCCTGACAACAAATGATATCAGAAGACGGGCAGTGCTAAGTGCGCCTGGCCAAGGGATAACATAACAGCGCAGGCTCCGGGACAGAATCAAACAACGCTGAGGAGGCGGCGCACGGCTCCAAGGGGGTAGGAATGACGGCTGAGCTGCGTCACATTACAAAGGAAAGTCCCACCTCCGGGACGGTTTTACGGTGTGAGGGGACACATTTCATAAGTGTCTAGTTCAGCGTTTGCAAGGAGCATAATTAAAAGAGGCAGCTTTTCCTTTTGCAGCATTAGTGCTGTACAAGATGGCTCTTTCAGCAACAAACGCCTGGGGGGGGGGGGTTAAAGGTTCCCTTTCAACTTGCTCCAGTGCAGGCTACGGCCTACACTCTGCTCCTCCTGCTGTCCCTGGGCTCTAACACCGCCAGTTGGTGCCCGGAAGTGCTGGCTGCACAGAGGAAAACACCCGCCAATGTGTCAGTGGGGTTCAGCAATGCCAGCTGTTCCCCCGCTGTGTAGCCGGCAATGTGTCCTGCAAGCGCCACGCAGACACAACAGACCTAAAACTGCCTCCAGTGCAGGCTTCGGCCTACACTCTGCTCCCTCTGCTCCTCCTGCTGACCCAGGGCTTTAACACCGCCAGTTGGTGCCCGGAAGTGCTGGCTGCACAGAGAAAAACACCCGCCAATGTGTCAGTGGGATTCAGCAACGCCACCTGTTCCCCTGCTGTGTAGCTGGCATCGTGTCCTGCTAACGCTATGCAGACACAACAACTGAAATTAAAGGGAACCTGTCCCCCCCCAGGCGATTGTATGTATAACAGCCACCTTGTACAGCAGTAATGCTGCATTTGTACAAGGTGGCTCATTAAGTTATTCTCCTTGCACACGTCGAACTCAACACATATAAAATGTGTCCCCTGAAACCATTAAACCGTCCCTGAGGTGTGACTTTCCTTTGTAATGACACGCAGCAACCCCCTTGGTAGTGCTGCCCGTCTTCTGACATCATTGGTTGGCTGGCTGTGCCTCTGCGGCCGCCCTGCCCGACACAACGCCCCTCGGTGTCTTATTTATTTTGACTGCGAGGGTGTGATTGATTGGGCATGAGCAGTGCATATCTACGCCTGTCAGTGTCACTCATCTCCTTCCGCCTTCTTCAGACTGTGCGGCTTCATGGCCATGGCATGCGATAAGGGATCAGCTGATGCCGCACAGTCTGAAGCCGGTGTAAGGACACGAGTGAGAGGCGAACATATTTACTGCGCAAGGCCATGAATCCCAGCCCCGCAGTGTGAATAAATAAAAAGACACTGCGGGGCTGGGATTCATGGGCATCGCGAACCGCACCGGCCGACATCAAATGATGTCAGAAGACGGACAGCGCTAACAGCGCATGGCCAAGGGATAACACAACAGCGCAGACTCCTGTACAGCAAAATGCGACGCTCAGGAGGCCGCGCCAAGCACCAAGGTGGTATTTTTGACAGCTGTGCTGCGTCTCATTAAGAAGGGAACTCACGCCTCCAAGACAGTTTTGACTGTATAAGGGGCTAAATTTTATACGTGTTTCATTCAGCGTGTGCAAGGAACAAAATGAAAAGAGCAACCTTTGACATGTGCAGCATTACTGCTGCACAAGGTGGCTCTTCTAGTTTGTAACACCTGAGGGGGGGTTAAAGGTTAACTTTAAAATTGGTTCAATTAGGCTTCAGCCTACACTCTGCTCCTCCTGCAGAGCCTGGGCTCTAACACCGCCAGTTGGTGCCCGGAAGTGCTGGCTGCACAGAGAAAAACACCCGCCAATGTGTCAGTGGGGTTCAGCAACGCCAGCTGTTCCCCTGCTGTGTAGCCGGCAACTTGTCCTGCAAGCGCCACGCAGACACAACAGACCTAAAACTGCCTCCAGTGCAGGCTTCGGCCTATACTCTGCTCCCTCTGCTCCTCCTGCTGACCCCGGGTTCTAACATCGCCAGTTGGTGCCCGGAAGTGCTGTCTGCATAGAGAAAAACACCCGCCAATGTGTCAGTGGGGTTCAGCAACACCAGCTGTTCCCCTGCTGTGTAGCCGGCATCGTGTCCTGCTAACGCCACGCAGACACAACAACTGAAATTAAAGGGAACCTGTCCCCCCCAGGCGTTTGTATGTATAACAGCCACCTTGTACAGCAGTAATGCTGCATTTGTACAAGGTGGCTCATTAAGTTATTCTCCTTGCACACGTCAAACTCAACACGTATAAAATGTGTCCCCTGAGACCATTAAACCGTCCCTGAGGTGTGACTTTCCTTTGTAATGACACGCAGCAACCCCCTTGGTAGCGCTGCCCGTCTTCTGACATCATTGGTTGGCTGGCTGCGCCTCTGCGGCCACCCTGCCCGACACAATGCCCCTCGGTGTCTTATTTATTTTGACTGCGAGGGTGTGATTGATGGGCATGAGCAGTGCATATCTTCGCCTGTCAGTGTCACTCATCTCCTTCCGCCTTCTTCAGACTGTGCGGCTTCATGGCCATGGCATGCGATAAGGGATCAGCTGATGCCGCACAGTCTGAAGCCGGTGTAAGGACACGAGTGAGAGGCGAACATATTTACTGCGCAAGGCCATGAATCCCAGCCCCGCAGTGTGAATAAATGAAAACACACTGCGGGGCTGGGATTCATAGGCATCGGGAACCGCACCGGCCGACATCAAATGATGTCAGAAGACGGGCAGCGCTAACAGCGCATGGCCAAGGGATAACACAACAGCGCAGACTCCTGTACAGCAAAATGCGACGCTCAGGAGGCCGCGCCAAGCACCAAGGTGGTATTTTTGACAGCTGTGCTGCATCTCATTAAGAAGGGAACTCACGCCTCCAAAACAGTTTTGACTGTATAAGGGGCTAAATTTTATACGTGTTTCATTCAGCGTGTGCAAGGAACAAAATTAAAAGAGCAACCTTTGACTTGTGCAGCATTACTGCTGCACAAGGTGGCTCTTCTAGTTTGTAACACCTGAGGGGGGGTTAAAGGTTACCTTTAAAATTGGTTCAATTAGGCTTCGGCCTACACTCTGCTCCTCCTGCAGAGCCTGGGCTCTAACACCGCCAGTTGGTGCCCGGAAGTGCTGGCTGCACAGAGAAAAACACCCGCCAATGTGTCAGTGGGGTTCAGCAACGCCAGCTGTTCCCCTGCTGTGTAGCCAGCAACGTGTCCTGCAAGTGCCACGCAGACACAACAGACCTAAAACTGCCTCCAGAGCAGGCTTCGGCCTACACTCTGCTCCCTCTGCTCCTCCTGCTGACCCCGGGCTCTAACATCGCCAGTTGGTGCCCGGAAGTGCTGTCTGCACAGAGAAAAACACCCGCCAATGTGTCAGTGGGGTTCAGCAACGCCAGCTGTTCCCCTGCTGTGTAGCCGGCATCGTGTCCTGCAAACGCCACGCAGACACAAAGCTGCCGCCAGTGCAGGCTTTGGCCTACACTCTGCTCCTCTGCTCCTCCTGCTGACCCTGGGCTCTAACACTGCCAGTTGGTGCCCGGAAGTGCTGGCTGCACAGAGGAAAACACCCGCCAATGTGTCAGTGGGGTTCAGCAACGCCAGCTGTTCCCCTGCTGTGTAGCCGGCAACGTGTCCTGCAAGCACCACGCAGACACAACAGACCTAAAACTGCCTCCAGTGCAGGCTTTGGCCTACACTCTGCTCCTCCTGCTGACCCCGGGCTCTAACACCGCCAGTTGGTGCCTGGAAGAGCTGTCTGCACAGAGAAAAACACCCGCCAATGTATCAGTGGGGTTCAGCAACGCCAGCTGTTCCCCTGCTGTGTAGCCGGCATCGTGTCCTGCTAACGCCACGCAGACACAACAACTGAAATTAAAGGGAACCTGTCCCCCCAGGCATTTGTATGTATAACAGCCACCTTGTACAGCAGTAATGCTGCATTTGTACAAGGTGGCTCATTAAGTTATTCTCCTTGCACATGTCGAACTCAACACGTATAAAATGTGTCCCCTGAGACCATTAAACCGTCCCTGAGGTGTGATTTTCCTTTGTAATGACACGCAGCAACCCCCTTGGTAGCGCTGCCCGTCTTCTGACATCATTGGTTGGCTGGCTGCGCCTCTGCGGCCGCCCTGCCCGATACAACGCCCCTCGGTGTCTTATTTATTTTGACTGCGAGGGTGTGATTGATGGGCATGAGCAGTGCATATCTTCGCCTGTCAGTGTCACTCATCTCCTTCCGCCTTCTTCAGACTGTGCGGCTTCATGGCCATGGCATGCGATAAGGGATCAGCTGACGCCGCACAGTCTGAAGCCGGTGTAAGGACACTAGTGAGAGGTGAACATATTTACTGCGCAAGGCCATGCATCCCAGCCCCGCAGTGTGAATAAATGGAAAGACACTGCGGGGCTGGGATTCATGGGCATCGCGAACTGCACCGGCCGACATCAAATGATGTCAGAAGACGGGCAGCGCTAACAGCGCATGGCCAAGGGATAACAAAACAGCGCAGACTCCTGTACAGCAAAATGCGACGCTCAGGAGGCCGCGCCAAACACCAAGGTGGTATTTTTGACAGCTGTGCTGCGTCTCATTAAGAAGGGAACTCATGCCTCTAAGACAGTTTTGACTGTATAAGGGGCTAAATTTTATACGTGTTTCATTCAGCGTGTGCAAGGAACAAAATTAAAAGAGCAACCTTTGACTTGTGCAGTATTACTGCTGCACAAAGTGGCTCTTCTAGTTTGTAACACCTGAGGGGGGGTTAAAGGTTACCTTTAAGATTGGTTAAATTAGGCTTCGGCCTACACTCTGCTCCTCCTGCAGAGCCTGGGCTCTAACACCACCAGTTGGTGCCCGGAAGTGCTGGCTGCACAGAGAAAAACACCAGCCAATGTGTCAGTGGGGTTCAGCAACGCCAGCTGTTCCCCCGCTGTGTAGCCGGCAACGTGTCCTGCAAACGCCACGCAGACACAAAGCTGCCGCCAGTGCAGGCTTCGGCCTACACTCTGCTCCTCTGCTCCTCCTGCTGACCCTGGGCTCTAACACCGTCAGTTGGTGCCCGGAAGTGCTAGCTGCACAGAGAAAAACACCAGCCAATGTGTCAGTGGGGTTCAGCAATGCCAGCTGTTCCCCTGCTGTGTAGCCGGCATCGTGTCCTGCAAACGCCACGCAGACACAAAGCTGCCTCCAGTGCAGGCTTCGGCCTACACTCTGCTCCTCCTGCTGACCATTTGTTCCAACACCGCTAGTTGGGGCTCTAGGAAGACAAGCTTGAATAGGTCCCCATCCTGGTTCCAGTACCGTCAGCTGGTTCCGGGTAGAGCCTTTGGCTTAGGTGCCTCCTTCTGGGTATCCGAGTTCCACCAACGTCAGGTGGTCCTTGGTAGTGCTTTCCGTCACGGGTACCTCCTGCTTAGTAACCGGGTTCCAGTAACGTCAGCTGGTCCTCGGTAGGTCCATTGGCTCTTGGACCTTCGGCTACCCATCCGGGTTCCAGTACCGTCAGCTGGTTCTCGGCAGTGTCTTTTGCTCTTGTACCTTCTGCTCCCCATCCTGGTTCCAGTACCGTCAGCTGGCTCCAGGCAGAGCCTTTGGCTTAGGTGCCTCCTTCTGGGTATCCGAGTTCCACCAACGTCAGGTGGTCCTTGGTAGTGCTTTCTGGCACGGGTACCTCCTGCTTAGTTACCGGGTTCCAGTAACGTCAGCTGGTCCTCGGTAGTTCCATTGGCTCTTGGACCTTCGGGTAGCCATCCGAGTTCCAGTTCCATCAGCTGGTTCTCGGCATTTTCTCAGCCTTCTTGTACCTTCTGCTACATTTCCAAGTTCAAGACCCTAAAGACGACGACCCGGAAGACCACCCCTAAGATGACGACGACACCAGAGACGACAACCACTGAGATGACGACGACCCTGGAGACGATGACCCTGAAGACCACCCCGATGACGACGATGACGACGACCCCAGAGACGACGACCCTGGAGACGACGACATGGAAGACCGAGAAGCAGAAGAACAAGAGGCTGCAGAACAAAGAGCAGAAGAACATTAAGCATAACACTAAATATCAGAGCAAAAGATATTATCTAAATTATAAGCAGAAGAAGACTAAGCAGTGTATGGAGGTGAGTCCGTTCCTCCTCGTGGTGCTCCTGGATAAAGCCTGATGCTGCAGGCCAAACTGAACGCGGACAAATGTAACTCTTTTGTGACAGGCAGAACGGAAGGTGTAATCTTCAAACTTTTCTAGATAACAACTACAGGAATGCCTGTCACAAATAAGAATATGATGAAGAAGTAGAATATGAAGAACAATAATAGTTGAATAAAAAGAATATGAAGAATGTAACAAAAAAAAATAATAGGTAGAAGATGAAGAAGAAGATGAATAAGGTGAAGAAGAAGTTGATGTCAAAGATGCTGATGATGATGAAGAAGAAAGTGTGGGAGAAGTAAAAAAAAAGGTGAAGTGCGTGGAAGTAGTGACACATCAATATCTGACAAAATAGAAAAATTCTTAACATAGTCAATATCTTTGTAACTCCAAACATCTTAAAAAAAAAAAATAAATCCTGCTATTCTATTTGATTGGGCTAAACCTCTATGCCTTTAATGTCTCCGCCACCTCCCCCAATACATCCTACATTATTCTTAGTTGTTTTCCTTCATGTAGAATGAACCTACCAGGAAAGAAAGGGTTTATTTTAATTTCGGATATTTTCGTCCCATTGACTTGCATTGGTATCGGGTATTGGTATCGGCGAGATCCGATATTTTGCCGGTATCGGCCGATCCAATCCGATACCGATACTTTCCGAAATCGGAAGGTATCGCTCAACACTAATCACGATGGCTGCCGGAGCTGTGACACAGCGGGAGGAGGAAGCAGGAGAAGACATGGAGACAATGGAGATCCTCGCTCCTATCGAGACTCCAATGCAAGCTGCCAGACATAAGAAGAGGAGCGGGGGAGCCACAGAGTTCTCACAAGGTATGACACAGCAAACAGAAAAAGATGGTGATTCACCATCTTCAGCGCTGCACAGACACGGAGAGTTCTCCTCAGCTCTCCGTGTCCAAAGAAGTGATCACAGATATGACGCTGCGACGAAGCAGTGGAAAAGTGAAGGAGAATCACCGGCAAAACAGCCACGACCAATCAGCGACAGCCACAGTCCGGCGGAAAAACGGCAGCTCCTTCCTCCCCGCAGTCAGTGCCCGCTCCGTACTCCCCTCCAGTCTGCCCTCACACAGGGTTAATGGCAGCGGTAACGGACCGCGTTATGCCACGGTGTAATGCACTCCGTTAACGCTGCTATTAACCCTGTGTGATCAAGTTTTTACTATTCATGCTGCCTATGCAGCATGAATAGTAAAACGATCTAATGTTAAAAATAATTAAAAAAATAAAAAATCGTTATATACTCTGTTGGCCCCCGGATCTACAACAGGCCTTTCCCGCTCGCGACGCTCCGGTAACCGGTCCATGCTGCGATCTCGCGAAATGATGACGTAACGGTCTCGCGAGACCGCTACATCATCATCTTGCGAGACCGCAATGCACTCTTGAGACCGGAGCGCACGAGCAGTGTCGGTAACCACTTCGCTTGGGTCCGGGGGCTCCAGAAGGTGAGTATATAACTATTTTTTATTTTATTTCTTTTTTTTAACAGGAATATGATGCCCACATTGCTATATACTGCGTGGGCTGGGCAATATACTACATGGGCTGGGCAATATACTATGTGGCTGGGCAATATATTACATGGGCTGTGCTATATACTATGTGGCTGGGCAATATACTACATGGGCTGTGCTATATACTACGAGGCTGGGCAATATACTATGTGACTATACAACGTGAGCTGCGCAATATACTACGTGGACTGCGCAATATACTACGTGGGCTGCGCAATATACAACTTGGCCTGCGCAATATACAACGTGGCCTGCGCAATATACAACGTTGGCTGCGCAATATACTACGTGGGCTGCGCAATATACTACGTGGGCTGCGCAATATACAACGTGGGCTGCGCAATGTACTACGTGGGCTGTGCAATGTACTACGTGGGCTGCGCAATATACTACGTGGGCTGCGCAATGTACAACGTGGGCTGCGCAATGTACAACGTGGGCTGCGCAATGTACTACGTGGGCTGCGCAATGTACAACGTGGGCTGCGCAATATACTACGTGGGCTGTGCAATGTACTACGTGGGCTGCGCAATGTACTGCGTGGGCGGCGCAATGTACTGCGTGGGCTGCGCAATGTACTGCGTGGGCTGCGCAATGTACTGCGTGGGCTGCGCAATGTATTGCGTGGGCTGCGCAATGTATTGCGTGGGCTGCGCAATGTACTGCGTTGGCTGCACAATGTACTGCGTGGGCTGCGCAATGTACTTAATGGGCTGCGCAATGTACTGCGTGGGCTGCGCAATGTACTGTGGGGCTGCGCAATGTACTGCGTGGGCTGCGCAATGTACTGCGTGGGCTGGGCAATATACTATGTGGGCTGTGCTATACACTACGCATACATATTCTAGAAAACTCGATGCGTTAGAATTGGGCCACCATCTAGTAATATCTATAAAAATACAGGATTTAAAGGGGAACCCTACACATACAAAACAATTGTATAACAAGGTAATCACAGGAGATGGATCTTTCAAAGAATCATCTAATCTAAAGACAGATGAGTAACCACTTCGATTGGGCCTGGGGGCTCCAGAAGGTGAGTATATAACTATTTTTTATTTTATTTCTTTTTTTTAACAGGGATATGATGCCCACATTGCTATATACTGCGTGGGCTGGGCAATATACTACATGGGCTGGGCAATATACTACGTGGCTGGGCAATATACTACATGGGCTGTGCTATATACTACGTGGCTGGGCAATATACTACATGGGCTGTGCTATATACTACGTGGCTGGGCAATATACTACGTGACTATACAACGTGAGCTGCGCAATATACTACGTGGGCTGCGCAATGTACAACGTGGGCTGCGCAATGTACAACGTGGGCTGCGCAACGTACTACGTGGGCTGCGCAATATACAACGTGGGCTGCGCAATATACTACGTGGGCTGTGCAATGTACTATGTGGGCTGCGCAGTGTACTGCGTGGGCTGCGCAATGTACTGTGTGGGCTGCGCAATATACTGCGTGGGCTGCGCAATGTACTGCGTGGGGTGCACAATGTACTGCGCAATGTGCTGCGCAATGTACAACGTGGGCTGAGCAATGTACTATGTGGGCTGCGCAATATACAACGTGGGCTGCGCAATATACTACGTGGGCTGTGCAATGTACTACGTGGGTTGCGCAATGTACTGCGTGGGCGGCGCAATGTACTGCGTGGGCTGCGCAATATACTGCGTGGGCTGCGCAATGTACTGCGTGGGCTGTGCAATGTACTGCGTGGGCTGCGCAATGTACTGCGTTGGCTGCGCAATGTACTGCGTGGGCTGTGCAATATACTATGTGGGCTGTGCTATACACTACACATACATATTCTAGAAAACTCGATGCATTAGAATCGGGCCACCATCTAGTAATATCTATAAAAATACAGGATTTAAAGGGGAACCCTACACATACAAAACAGTTGTATAACCAGGTAATCACAGGAGATGGATCTTTCAAAGAATCATCTAATCTAAAGACAGATGAGGCCAAAATTTTATCTGATGATGGCGGTGTTGATCTGCATCTGATTTCTCTACCTGTAAAAAATCCTCCTTCTAAATCCTCATACAATACTAGAGATTACAATTTAGGGAAAATTAAAGGGAAGTTTCCTAATATAGCTCCTTATTCTGCTAAATCTGTTAAAGAAATAACAAATATCTCCAACACAGACAAATTTGTTTCCTACCAATCAGATGAATCCAATAACTCATCAGGACAGATGGAAAATGGTCATTTTGGGGAGTTTTATAGCGATATAGATTCATCTGATTATAGAGGTGACCTTTTTTCAGATGATATGGCCCTTCATGACATCTATTCTTCAGAGTCATATTCTTCCTCAGAACACAAATCTAGTAGTAAAAACTCTGAATTTTATTAAAAATTTAAGCAAAAAACTAAACCAAATCAAAGAAAACCAAATCAGAAAAAATTACAAGGGCACTCTAACAACAACAACTCATTGATAAACGATATCCAAGCAACAGATGATAATCCAACAGAAAAAATTTATGATTAGCATATGTAAAGCCCTCCTAGTTTCAGTGAAAAATACTACTAGTGATGATGACTCAAAAATATCTGAAACCGATTTGGAATCTGAAGACTCTATACACTTAAACAATACCAAAGTGTCCAAGAGCTCTTTAAAGATATGTTATCATACATAGCTGTTAACACACACTCAAATTCTTATGGAGTTTCTGATAACTCCTTCTATAACTAAAAAAAAAAAATCTCTTCAGTCAAAAATCAAAGGTCCTCATATCCTAATGAGGACCAAAAGCTTGCTACTCTCTCTGATTCATTGAAAAATATCCAAAATGATATCAGCTATTTTAGAAAAAATCTAAACAATCTTGAAGACTTTAAAAAGAAAAATAATGTAAAAATTAGAGGGATTCCAAAGTCGGTCCAGAACTCCCAACTAAAAGATTACATCTCTTCATTAATTTCTTATCTACTTCCTAACGCCAAAGAGGAAAATTTAATTGAAAAGGCCTTTAGAGTACGCAGACCACCTGCTCTTCCACCTGATGTCGAAACAGATGTCATTGTCTCATTCTACCCCAATTGGGTTAGAAATGCTTTACTAAATATACCAAAGGAGCCGAAATTCCTTTCTTCTCCATATAACCACTTGGTCTTTTTCAAAGACCTATCTAAAGAAACATGATAAAAGCGAAAATTATTTCAGTCCACTACATGTGAACTCCGAAAAGCTGGAATACCTTACAATTGGTCTCAGATCTCAACGCTAAAAATTTAATTTGCATCCAAATTGATCGATATTTCATCTCCGGCGGAGGGAGCTGACTTCCTGATAGGTGCAGGCATAATATCCTCCATGGACTCCCATGGACTCCTCTGTAAGTCCAAATCTGATCTTCGTCCCAAATGAAGAAATACTACAAATAAACAACACCGTATTGAACATAATGACTCTATTATTTTAATGCGATAGATCAATCTGAGGACAAAACAGTCAATTTGCCAAACATACAGTATATTTTTATTTATTCACCAAAAAAGGAAAAGGAAATTCTTCGACCAGACATACAGTACGCCAACGTTTCAGCCCAAATTGGCCTTTTTCACGGCAATTATCTATAGAGGTATAATAGTCAACAGAATTAACAAAATTAACAAATATAGCCATAATATGAACACTGGTCAAGATAACAAATCAGAAGTAAACTAACACAAAATAGTATAGTCAACAAGAAAAAAACAGTGCGATTCACATAGATCATGATGATATTTGGGAATTTTTCTCCTGGAGTCATCATCACCGTAATAATGTTGTCTCTTATACTAACAGAGAACAAAAACGAAACTAAAAGAGAATATTATATATCACAATAGTCCATGTAACTCCCCAAGGAAGGTAAGATTCAAGAGTCCAGAGTGCGTCCAGAGGGTGAAAAGAAAAGAAAATGAAGTCCATAATTACCTGTATGGTGGTATAGGAAGTAGTGCTGAAACTATAAGATAGAATATACAGCCATAAGTAAAGGAACCAGGAATGAAAGAGTGAAACAATGGAGAAGGAACAATCAAAATACCTGAAGATCGAGAATGTGTGGAATATGGCAGTCCGGATGCGGCCGGCAAGGCTACCATAATGATATGGCTACCAAATTTCTTAATCGAGGTTATCCTGATACTCTATTGGGATTTCCTCCTGAAACTGTATCCTCCTATGTGCCACGATGCAATACCAGGAGAATAGCCTTTGTGAATACTCACCATCCCATTATTCGGCTATTCCATGGGATCATACATAACCATTGGCCATTACTGGGACAATCATATCCAGACATTCCAGAGTTTTCTGTTCCCCCACTCATGTGCCACAAAAAAACACCAAATTTACGAAATCTTCTTGTCTCAGACGATATTGGTAGCTCTAAAACAGTAATGAGACAAACCTTTCTTGCTACAGCAAGGAAAGGTACGTTCCCATGCTTGCATTGTCTCCAATGCTCCAACATTACAAGAGGTGACACATTCACTCACCCCAGGTCTGGTAAACAGTTTTCGATTCACAATTTTTATAGCTGTGACTCCACTTATGTCATTTATTTCATTAAATGTCCGTGCGGTCTCGGATATGTTGGTGAGACTACCCAACATATCCGAGACCGTATATCCCAGCACAAATCAACTATCCGGTGCAAGAAATTAATGCTACCTATACCAGCTCACTTTATCTCTCATAACCATAACATAGCACAGCTAAGATACCAAATCATTGATAGTGTACCTTTGGCAAGAAGAGGAGGTAATAGAATCTTGAAACTAAAGGAGAAAGAGGCTTATTGGATCCATACCCTCCAAACTTTGGAACCCAATGGCTTAAATAGGGAATATGAGGTATTTTATTAACTCTCTGTTGGGTGTTTGACCAGCAGGTTTTCTAGTGTATACTTTACTGAACTGGGCATTAAATACTCCCTTGAGCACAATTATGCAGAGGGGGTTTTTCTCCCTTGGAATATACTTGCAATGCATTTCATGTATGCTCTGTTATATTATAACGTTTTTTGTCTTTTTCTTTATTTTAGACTTAGTCCAGTGGCCTTCCACTTGTTGGGTGCACTTCGGTCTCTCACAGGTGTGTGGGTTCCTTTTCTCTTTCTGTTTCCCTTTTCTTTCCTGTTGCCATATGTATATTTCCTTAAATATATTCCTATATTCTCACCGTGGGGCTGCCAGGTCTTGCCGTTAGATTAACATATCTGGTTGATTACGTTTTTCCTTACTCTAGTATTAGCTCAGCTGGTAGTTACTCCTTCTTTGCCCCACTTCCGTCCTTTCTGTTCTTACAGCGCAAGCGAGATATTAACCTCCTGCGCTTGCGCACAGGCCTTCCAGGCATTTGCCTTTCTTCCGGCCTTTTCTTATCATTGACATAATCAATATCACTACTGTTGGCTGCCCGGTTTGCCGTTACACTAACGTATCCAGTGGATTACGTTTTTCCTTATTATTATGAGCTCAGCTGGTAGTTACTCCTACATTGCCCCACTTCCGTCCTCTCTGCTCTCACAGCGCAAGCGCGACATTAACCTTCTGCGCGTGCGCACAGACCTTCCAGGCATTTGCCCTTCTTCCGGCCTTTTTTGATCATGGACGCTATAAATAGGCGCCGCGATGATCACACTGCACACCACGAACCTTGCCGGCCACATCCGGACTGCCATATTCCACACATTCTCGATCTTCAGGTATTTTGATTGTTCCTTCTCCATTGTTTCACTCTTTCATTCCTGGTTCCTTTACTTATGGCTGTATATTCTATCTTATTGTTTCAGCACTACTTCCTATACCACCATACAGGTAATTATGGACTTCATTTTCTTTTCTTTTCACCCTCTGGACGCACTCTGGACTCGAATTATTATTTTTTTTTCTGAGGACAGTTTAACTCTAGAGGACTTAGACCCCCTTGATCTATTTCTATTATTTTAATGCCCAGAAAGACTTTTCTTCATTTATTCCTGAATTGCAGCCTGTTTTTGAACCGTACCTTGCCCCCACAAGGTTATAGGAACACCTAAAGGTGATTTCAGACATCCCAGGACGTATTTATTTTTCCTTTTGAACCATATTTGACTTTTGAGTAAGTGACAGTTGTCCTGGTTCTAATTGAGTAAGCTACAGTATGTTAAAGTATGGAAGTCCTGTATTTTCTTTCCCCTTTCTTTCCGTATTATCCCATGTATCCTATTTTTCCCGCACTCTTTACCCTTACCTTTGTTAAATTTGTAAAACCAATAAAATTTGTTGGAAAAACAAAACAAATCCGTCTGTCACAGGAGAAACAGAAGGGCAGATATGCCCCTTGCGAAGACTTTCGGAAATATATTCCTTTATGGTAACCCGCTCAGGACTCGAAAGATTAAATAAATGTGCCTTGAGCAATTTTGCACCTGGAATTAAATCAATGGCGCAATCAAAAGGACGATGTGGTGGCAAAACCTCAGCCTCGCTTTTGGAGAACACGTCTTCGAAATCCTTTAGGCATTCCGGAATACCCTCCAGACTGACAGACGAAATAGGCACAGAATCACAACATAGGTTAACACAATTTGACCCCCATTGGAGAATTTCCACGGTTTCCCAATTAATAAAAGGATTATGATGTTGCAACCAGGGAAAACCGAGAACTAAACACGCAGGTAAATTGTCCAAAACAAAACAAGTCATATGTTCCACATGTGCAGGACCCACCTTGAGCAAGAACACCTCAGAGACATGAGTGATTCCCCACTTGGTGAGTGGAGTGGAGTCAATGGCCACAACTTTCAATGGAGTCTCAAGCCTAACTGTCCATATCTTAATATGAATCACCAAGTTAGAGTCAATCAAATTAATAGTTGAAGCATAATCCCAAAAAGCCGTAGTAGGGAATAGACCACCGTCTACCCCAAGTTCCACCTGGAGCAGAATTTTAGAAATTGAGGAAATTGTACCTGAAGGTCTGGGTAACTTCCTCGACCGTTACCCAGACCTAGATGTTTCCTGACATCTTGGGGGATGGGGGCAAGAAGGGCATTCCTTTCTCCAGTGTCCTGGAGCCCCACAATAGAAACAAAGTTTGTTTTCCCTGCGGCGTCTTCTTTCCTTCTCTTTAAACAAAACTGATCCCACCTCCATGGGTTCAACAGATGATGAGGAATCAACCTTAACAGGGTACAAGGGGGTCTCCCATTGCATCACTCCCCTAGCATGCAATCCACGGTCCATGCGAATGGCCTGTATCATAGCTTCCTTGAGGGAGTTCGGTGGAGGATGTAAAGCCAATGCATCCTTAAGATGCTCAGACAGACCTCTGCAAAACACTCCCCTGAGAGCCAAATCATTCAAAGACACCTCTGCGGCCCACCGCCTGAACTCAGATCCAGACCACACGGCTGAGTGCTTTCCCTGAGATAGACTTATAACCATGTTGTCAGCCAGTCACACATGATCAGGTTTATCATAGATTTACCCAAGGGCCTAAAATAATCGATCCACGGACATTCTTTTAGGAGCAGTAGGGGAAAGAGAGAAAGCCCAAGCTTGCGGAGCCTCCCTTAATAAAGAGATAATAACCCCCACCCTTTGACCCTCATCTCCTGAAGAACGGGGTCACAGACAAGAAAAAGTTTACACCCTTCTTTAAAGGCCCGAAAATTTTTCTTATCCCCAGAGAAAGTATCAGGTAACTTAACTGGAGGTTCAGGAGAAAATAATGAAACATCAGTAGCTCCCCCACCCTGAGCCCCAGAGAGAGGAGCACTCCAAATGGCATCAGCAACCTCCCTCTGAGCCTGCTGATGGGACTGAGCTAAAGCCCTCTGTTCTATGGATAATTTCTGCATCACCTAGGTCAAATTAGTGACATGCTCTGAGATAGTACGAAGAAGATCCATAGTAAGTATGGAGGGAGGCAGCAATCTCGCGTTGGAGTGTGCGGCCGTGACAGGGTGCGAGCCGCAGGAGAGCAGGACCTGAGACACGTGACCTCCAGGGGAAGTGGCTGGAGGGGGAGGCAACTCCCGTACGGGTGAGAAAATGACAGCGGGAGCCGGCGGCGCCGAGAGCGAGGTCAGACTAGCCGAGTTCAGTAACCAGAGGGTAACGCAGTGTCCTAGGGATTAGGCAGAGGAATGGTACGATACGAGCCTTAGTCAGAAACCAAAGAGGAGACGCAGTAACCAGGGGCGCAGACAGGAGGGAAGTCAGAGAACTTAGCCGAAGGTCAGAATTGGAGAATACTAAGAAGTACAGAATCACAATGCAGACACAAACCGAGGGACAAGACAAATCATACACAGAACAAGCACACAGAGGAACAAGGGGTTTACATTAGGGTCACATAGGTCAGCTACTCAGCCTAGAATGAATGTATCACTGACAAAGAACCTGGCACCAGAGCAGGTTAAAATAGCCCTCCCCAAGCCAAAAGAAGGCCATGCAGAGTTAACCCCAACAAGTCCAGGATGGGGAGGGAAATCTCATCCTGAGCCATGACAGGACAAGGATGGGAGAGCGGGTGTTCGGTGGGACGATCTCTGGTCAATGCGGTTTTAGCTAGCGGACCTGGGTGCCCACTAACTCCTTGTGTCTCCACAGTTGCGACAACCAAAAAAATAATTCTGGCCTTTCGATTTTTTTTCCTCGTTATGTCATTAACCCCTTTACCCCCCAAGGGTGGTGTAATAATTATAGGGGATAACTCAGAAGACTCTTTGCATGGAGCAAGACAACTACAGGACACAGTTTTATAAGTGGTAAAGTCTATATTATCACACGGTGATTCAAACAGGTGCAGAAGGAAACTCAAGTCCACAACACTTGGTGCAAATATCAAATGCAGCTCAGCAGTCTATAGGAAACTTCAGAGGAAAATGCAATCACGCAGAAAGTCTATGAAGCACAATTATTCTTGAGGATACTTGACACGAATAAGTCCTTGCTTAGTCCACAGATAGATATGCTTATAAGGCAGTTCAAACAACATCTTAGCTCAACCAGGGAGGTCTGGGTAACAGTCTCAGGTTCTTGCAAAACAGCAACTGCTTACATGTCCAGCAAATGCAGATGGAAGTAAACACGAGCAGCAGATGAAGGAGGATTACTGGAACTGGTGTATGCAGCAGGAACTCAGAACAGAGTAGCAGGATAACCCCACAGGTTCACAGGAGCAGGTATATAGTGTTGTGAATTAGACTTTTTGGCTCCCTCTTGTGGTCACTAGTGGTATGACTCTTGGATTGTCTTTTTTCTGTTTGGCACTCACCTGGGTCGTTAGTCCAGGGGTGTCGCTATATTAACTTCCTGGATCCTTAGTCCAGTGCCTGGCATCGTTGTAATCAGATCCTTCTGTTGCTCCTGTCTGCTGGTCCTGGCTCTTGCAAAATTAAGCTAAGTCTTGCTTCTTTGTTTATTGAGTTACTTGCTTTGCTACTATTTTTGTCCAGCTTGTACTAAATGTGATTTCTGACCTTGCTTGAAGCTCTAGGGGGCTGGTGTTCTCCCCCCGGCCGTTAGACAGTTCGGGGTTTCTTAAATATCCAGCGTGGATATTTTAATAGGGTTTTTGCTGACCATATAAGTCATCTTACTTATTCTGCTATTAGCTAGTGGGCCTCTCTTTGCTAAATACCTAGCTCATTCTTATGTTTGTCTTTTCCTCTTACCTCACCGTTATTATTTGTTGGGGGCTTGTATCCAACTTTTGGGGTCTTTTCTCTGGAGGCAAGAAAGGTCTTTCTTTTCCCTTCTAGGGTTAGTTAGTTCTCCGGCTGGCGCGAGACGTCTAGAACCAACGTAGGCACGTTCCCCGGCTACTTCTATTTGTGGTGCTAGGATTAGATATATGGTCAGCCCAGTTACCACTGCCCTATGAGCTGGTTTTTTGTGTTTGCAGACTTGGTATTGATTCCTGAGACCCTCTGCCATTGGGGTCATAACAGTATGCCAGGCCAACATTGAATGTTTAATGCATTGCAGAAGTGGGATATAAGAAAGGAAATTCTGAATTTTTTTTTTTTTCCTCTCTTCCTCCCCTTTACCTCTGAGTGGCTTGAGCTTGCTGCAGACATGAATGTCCAGACCTTGATTACCAGTGTGGACCAGCTTGCTGCTCGTGTGCAAAGCATACAAGATTTTGTTACCAGTAGTCCTATGTCTGAACCTAAAATACCTATTCCTGAACTGTTTTCTGGAGACCGATTTAAGTTTAGGAATTTCAGGGATAATTGTAAATTGTTTCTATCTCTGAGACCCCGTTCATCTGGAGACTCAGTTCAGCAAGTTAAAATTGTTATCTCTTTTTTAGGGGGCGACCCTCAGGATTGGGCTTTCTCGCTAGCGCCAGGAGATCCGGCATTGGCAAATATTGATGCGTTTTTTCTGGCGCTCGGATTGCTTTACGAGGAACCCAATCTTGAGGTTCAGGCAGAAAAAGCCTTGCTGGCTATTTCTCAGGGCCAGGATGAAGCTGAAGTGTATTGCCAAAAATTTCGGAAATGGTCCGTGCTTACTCAGTGGAATGAGTGTGCTCTGGCCGCAAACTTCAGAAATGGCCTTTCTGAAGCCATTAAGAATGTGATGGTGGGTTTCTCCATTCCTACAAGTCTGAATGATTCCATGGCGCTGGCTATTCAAATTGACCGGCGTTTGCGGGAGCGCAAAACCGCTAATCCTCTGGTGGTGTTGTCTAAACAAACAACTGATTTGATGCAATGTGATAGAATTCAGACCAGAAATGAGCGGAAAAATCATAGAAGTCAGAATGGGTTGTGTTTTTACTGTGGTGATTCTACACATGTTATATCAGCATGCTCTAAACGCCTAACAAGGGTTGTTAGTCCTGTCGCCATTGGTAATTTGCAACCTAAATTTATTTTGTCTGTGACTTTAATTTGCTCATTGTCCTCTTACCCTGTTATGGCGTTTGTGGATTCAGGTGCTGCCCTGAGTCTTATGGATCTGTCATTTGCCAAGCGCTGTGGTTTTGTTCTTGAGCCGTTGGTTAATCCTATCCCTCTGAGGGGTATTGATGCTACGCCATTGGCGGAAAATAAACTGCAGTTTTGGACACAGGTAACCATGTGCATGACTCCTGAACATCGGGAGGTGATTCGTTTTCTTGTTCTGCATAAAATGCATGATTTGGTCGTTTTGGGTTTGCCATGGTTACAGACTCATAATCCAGTCTTGGATTGGAAGGCAATGTCTGTGTCAAGTTGGGGCTGTCAGGGTATTCATGGTGATTCCCCGCCGGTGTCTATTGCTTCCTCTACTCCTTCGGAAGTTTCTGAGTATTTGTCTGATTATCAGGATGTGTTCAGCGAGTCCAGGTCCAGTGTTCTGCCTCCTCATAGGGACTGTGACTGTGCCATAGATTTGATTCCAGATAGCAAATTTCCTAATGGAAGACTATTTAATCTGTCTGTACCTGAGCATACCGCAATGCGTTCGTATATCAAACAATGTTATTTAAATTACAAAAGTTTATTTCCCCATAAAGGCACTACACACATTTAAAATCATTTAAAATTACTCCCAAGAGTAAATAGCTCCAAATGCTCTTGTAATTTGTACAGAATACACCTTGTTATACAAAATATTATCTATCATTAACAAAGCTGCTGCACAAAATTCAATTAATGGTACTGCACATGCTGCATATCTATAATCATGCATAAATTTCAATAAATAGGACCCTTAGGTTGGCGACCTTAGTGTAAAGAAATTATATCATATGATTTCAAACACTTTCTTTTACAAGGACCAACATGAATAATTCAGCAATCTCATAAGTTGTGTCTGCCAATGATGTATATCGGTGCGTTTGTGTGCACCTAATGTTAGACCTCCAGAGATGCCCATATATAAAACAATGTCAATATAGATCTTAGAGACCCATGTGAGGGCTCAATTGTCAAGATAGGAGAAAGTTGTATACTTCACCCTAACCGGTCCTCTGCGGTCGCCCCCTGGTCCCTTACAGCGGCAGTGCAGTCAGGTGGAGTTTTTTAGAAGCCCACGCGTTCCGACACACACGGGTGTCTTTCTCAAGGTGAGTGTACCCCAAGTGTGGATTTGTATCTTTTTATATTGTATCAATCTTGTTTACCTTTCACAGGTGTGAGAAGCGGGTGACGGCGTCGGCGTCCGCATGTTAAAGCCTGACCCGGAAGTGTGGATCCAGGGTCATATTCTTGCTGCGCGCTTGCGCATTAAAGCACTCTGTTTTTTCTCCCTCTCTCCCTTTGATATGCGCAGGCGCGCGTGAGTCGGGGAGGATATTCCATCCCAACTCTCGCTTGTGCGTACTGATGGTTGCGCCTGCGTGCTAGTTATTTAACTCTTTGCCTGTATGCATTTGCGCAATAGCGTTTGAAGGTGGTATTAGGAAAACAAATATGCATGCCTATTATTTTATAATTTTATAAAGCCCATACAGCCGTATACCTGGGTTGCGGCATTTTTGATACATAGTGCTTAAGCGCCAAAGTCACTATTGTTTTTTTTATATATATATACCCGTGCGGTATTATGATACTCATTTATAAGTGCTGTTGTACTATAATTCTGTATCCCACATCATTATCTTCTTACTACATAATTATATACCAAACTTGTGATATTTATATACCATATATGGACCTAAAGTCCATTTTAGAACAAAAGCACATGTAATCAAACATTTGGTTATCCTGCAGTTATAAGAGTTTAAAATCCCAGGCCAAATAGCTGGATTGTGTCCTTATATTAAAAAGGAGAAAGACACAAAAACGATTTTTCCTAGATTTCTCCCAAAATCTTCATCGTCGGTAGCTAGAGATTCCGAAGTCTTTTTATGTTCCATAGGGCCTATTCGGTAGATGTCCGCTAAAAATGGAAAAATGAAGAGGCCAGGGGGACAAAAAGGAAAAAGGAAAGTTTTGGTTGTTTTAGAATTTTTTACAGAAAACATATAGATGCAGTGCAAATATGTATATACAAAGAGGTTGAACTTATTCGCCTATGGTCAAACAAAGAGGGGCCATTCAAATCATTTCTTTTTATAGAAGCCAGAGTATAACAGCTCCTCATTGAGACCATTGGGTGCTAGACTGTCTAGATCATATATCCATCTAGCTTCTCGACGCAAAAGCTCCTCTGTTGCATTGCCACCCCTTATATTTGTATTGACCGCCTCTAGGCCCATGACTTTGAGGGAATCTCCCAGACCCGCATGGGCTTCCAAAAAATGAGCTGCCACTGATGTTAACGTTTTTCCTTTTAATTTATCAGATCTAGCAGTGGCAATGTTGGACAAATGTTGTTGTATTCTACGTCGTATCTCTTGTGTTGTCTGTCCAACGTAGATTTTGTCACAGCCACAGAACAATGCATAAACAGCATTACGTGAACGACAATTAAAGTAAGTTTTTGATTGTACCTGTGTGGACAAGTGTCTAATTGTAATTCCCCTACTAGCAATCATCTTTGGACAGATAGAGCAGCTCCCACAGGGATAAGATCTTATCCCTGTGGGAGCTGCTCTATCTGTCCAAAGATGATTGCTAGTAGGGGAATTACAATTAGACACTTGTCCACACAGGTACAATCAAAAACTTACTTTAATTGTCGTTCACGTAATGCTGTTTATGCATTGTTCTGTGGCTGTGACAAAATCTACGTTGGACAGACAACACAAGAGATACGACGTAGAATACAACAACATTTGTCCAACATTGCCACTGCTAGATCTGATAAATTAAAAGGAAAAACGTTAACATCAGTGGCAGCTCATTTTTTGGAAGCCCATGCGGGTCTGGGAGATTCCCTCAAAGTCATGGGCCTAGAGGCGGTCAATACAAATATAAGGGGTGGCAATGCAACAGAGGAGCTTTTGCGTCGAGAAGCTAGATGGATATATGATCTAGACAGTCTAGCACCCAATGGTCTCAATGAGGAGCTGTTATACTCTGGCTTCTATAAAAAGAAATGATTTGAATGGCCCCTCTTTGTTTGACCATAGGCGAATAAGTTCAACCTCTTTGTATATACATATTTGCACTGCATCTATATGTTTTCTGTAAAAAATTCTAAAACAACCAAAACTTTCCTTTTTCCTTTTTGTCCCCCTGGCCTCTTCATTTTTCCATTTTTAGCGGACATCTACCGAATAGGCCCTATGGAACATAAAAAGACTTCGGAATCTCTAGCTACCGACGATGAAGATTTTGGGAGAAATCTAGGAAAAATCGTTTTTGTGTCTTTCTCCTTTTTAATATAAGGACATGGAGCGCCCCCACACCGCCGCAGGGCCGAGGGGTACCCGGAGCCGGGCCTCTAGGTCTCAGTCCTGGGGTTGTCACGGTGGCTAGACCCGGTCCGTGGCCCTGTCTGTCAGTGGGGGACGTCCGGTGCAATAAGTGGTGTAGTAACGGTGTAGCGGTGCAGTTGTGGGGTGCAGGTCGCGGTAAATAACGAGGACACCAGGTTGCAGTCTCTTTACCTCTTTACTGAAGCTCTCTGGGTCCTCAGTCCAGAATACGGCTCACCAGGCTGCGCAAGTCCGGCCGGTCCAATGGCACTTCCAGAGCTCTCCTTGCAGGTAGAAATCGGTGCCTTCCTTCTAGCGCTATGTGTTGCAGTCCTTCCCTGCTGTGCTTACGGAAAGTACCCCACAACTGTTGTGTCTGTTTCTCGTGTTCCCTCACAACAACTTAATTCGCAATGATCTTCCTCGTCCCTCCAGATACTATGGTAGGAACGCACCCGTATGACGGGGAGGCTCGGAGATCTTCCGGGACTCTATCTGCGCCCCTCTCCTGTTGGTACCCCCCTTTGCCTTCCTGGGTGATGCGTGAGACAGTCCGCCTAAAGCTAACTGCCCTGCCGTAGGTCTGAGGTATGGCTTGAAACTCTTTACCTCCTCGGCGTTCCGGCCACCGGTAGTGCGCCTCAGTAAGGTGCTGCCTCTTTCAGCACAACCCTCACTGGTATCTCCTTTCGCTTGACTTCGTTTCTCACTCAGCACAATCTATCTCGCTTCTAGTCCTTTCTTGAGTCCCGCCGCTTCCAGGAGCCTGCGCGGACCCGTTACGTTCTTTCAATGCCAAGCCTCTGCCAGGATCCCACCCCTGGCAGAGACCCTACAGTCTCTCCCTTCACAACACCCCCTGCCACAGGGTGTTGCTCCGTTCAATCCCGTCAGCGTTCTCCCTAACTTTCTGCCTGACCCCCAGTTTACCCACTATGGTGGGGAGTGGCCTAATGAATAGCACCCTTAGCTCCCCCCGGAGGCCCAGCTGTGAAATGTATTGGTGACTGTGATACCTGCTCAGAGAACTCCTTCAGTGCCATCGAACGCAGCATGGCCCCCCTTAGTGGCTGAACCATGCTACTGCAATGACCAGGACTCTGGGGCGCTGCACTCCCCCCTGGTTAAACACAGTACTCCGGGACTGGGAAGAAAAACAACAATACAGGTTAGCAAAAAGACATACAATTTTGTTGAGTGCAAATAACAATAAGTATACTTAAGTAGGCTTCCCTTTATGGGAGGTGAGGACACTTGTAACGTTACAAACATAATTAACCTTATAATTTACAGAGTATAAATAACTTCTGTTACCCAACCGGGTATTCTACTTAGTGCAATTTTTAGAACAATAACTTAACATTGCCTTTAAGAAACTCACACTCTTAGTCTATCAAAGGCCTTCCTATAATCACATTATAAGGCATTTCAACTTTACATTCTCCTTCTTGTGAACCTGCAGGACCGCCTGTCCCTACGGCACCAGGCCTACTGCCTCTCCTTTCTTTTACAGGACCGCCCTGTTCAGCCAGGGCCTACTGCCTTTCGCTACTATACACAGTATAGACATAACATTCCTTTCATTTAAAGAACTCTGAGCCCGCTCTACTCGGCCCCTTTAAGGACTCACTCTCTAACCCCTACGGGTTCACTCTCTGTCCTTAGCAATAAAGTAACTTTTCAATGGGGACGCAGGGTTTACCTTCTATCCTCACCCTCATTATTACTTCTCTTACTTTCAACTGTGCAGACCTCTACTTCTACCCCTACGGGCTCTCTGCATCTTTCCTGTCTTCAAAACATTATTCAAATTTCACATTTTAACAAATTCAACACATATAACTTAGCATGTAAAACAGTTACATTTCTTTTCAAGGCATCATTATGGCATTACTGTTCTGCAACAGTATCTCTCTCAAGTTCAGTTTCTCACATCCCCTTTAAGAGGAGACCAAGTCTTTCTAAGGTAGCTCGTCTCCTCAGCCTACCGGCCCATGCAAAGGTTCCGGCATGGTATCTTCGCAAAGTGTCTTTAACTAGAACCGGTAGGAAAGGTATCTTCACAAAGTGTCTTTGGCTCAAACAAATAGGACAAATATCTTCGCAAAGTGTCTTTGGCTAAAACCAGTAGGGAGCACCTTTAAGAAGGTGCAAACTATTTACAAGGGAAGTTCGAATCATGCCCAGTCCATGATTTCTGCAGTTCTTTAAACTTGTGCAAAAATTTTAGGAAAGGAAAACAAACAAAGAGGATCCCGGGTGAACAGAGGGATCCATTAACCCTGGGCGGGTTTAGCAGCAACTTAAAGGAATAAAAGACAAACAGTAACTATTTACATTTTCCATGGTATCGAGGTTTATTCTTTTTCTGGTGGCTTGGGCTCCTGCCCCCCAGCCACCGTGGTGCCAGCGTCCGCGGTTCGAACGTGAAGATGAACTCGACTGGCCAACTCGGTGGCCGCAACCAGGCGCACCGTTGCGATGGTGACAAGATCGGGTGCTCCTGGGACCAGGTCCGAGGCGGTAAGGGTCGCGGCTCCAGACATACACCGCCGAACATTCCGTGCATACCACCCGAGCGGGTTCTGGTGGCGGCTGTAGGTCACCGAATCCCCCTTTTGCAATGGTTCTCCACTTCGGCCACAGCAGGGAGCCCTCACGTTACAATGCGCAACAAAAACGTCAGTATCCAATCCTGGCTCGTGTATGAGGCCCCACCCTCTTCTTGCATGGTAGGCCAACACAGTGCCCCGCCTTGTCACATCTCTGTCATCCCATGCCAGAGGGGGTTGTTGTACTTTTGATGGGCCCATCGACTCGGCCTCTTTCCGGCCTTTCCACTGTAGAATCAAGCACTGTCTATATTGTTCCCATGTAAGCACCGCAAGAGTGGACCCGTTCTCCCGGGATCCATCTGCTCTAAACCAGGGGGTGTCCCACCGAAGAACTACTCCATCTAAGCTCACATCCACAGGCTCCCCCACTCCAGTCGACAGCGGTGGCACCATCCTTCCCAGGTCATCGGGGGATAGCACCATTAGCCCTGCCGAGATAAGTCGTTCCCTACTGCGATAGAGGTGGGTCATGGAAGCGGGCTCGTGAAGGGGAGCAGGGGCGTCGGCCATACCTGCGTCTAATGTGGTTCCATCGGTGTCGCTCCGGTCCGTTAACAAGGACGCTGGAATCGGCTGCAGCCCGGACCGGGGCCCCGCCAATGGGATGCTCGGATTCCGCTCCGCCTGCAGTGGTTCCTCCTCCTCTAACTCCAAGGTCGGGATTGGTGGACATAGCTCCGCTGTCGGATCCGCAGGCTTCCGGTCCATCTCCGGTGAAAAAGGGCAGGCCTGAACCACTTCTTCCTCGCTCAGGCACTCGCCGTTCATCATCGCTGCCTGATAGTCGGTGGCAGTGCATGCACCTGACTCCGCCATTTCTCTGAGGTCGGGCTTCTCCATCACCCGCTTCCCGCCGTTGCATCTCAAGGGGTGTTTCTCTTCTGCTCTGGGGCAGGTCATCTCTTTGCAGCCAGAAGTGCAGGGGGCGGTAGCCATTTCTCGCGCCACACTGGGAGTCTCCGCCCATAACACACCCTCCTTCTCCTGGGGTGTAGCAATGGCGGCGCCTTTTGGCGGGAACTTCTGGCGGCCAATGGCGCAGCACAATCTTGCAATAAAGTACAGTCCAAGCACAGTAAATCACAGTCTCTAGGCACACATGACCTGATTCTTCAGGCTTAAGTAGATCCTGTTCGTGACGCCAAGTTGGAGCGCCCCCACACCGCCGCAGGGCCGAGGGGTACCCGGAGCCGGGCCTCTAGGTCTCAGTCCTGGGGTTGTCACGGTGGCTAGACCCGGTCCGTGGCCCTGTCTGTCAGTGGGGGACGTCCGGTGCAATAAGTGGTGTAGTAACGGTGTAGCGGTGCAGTTGTGGGGTGCAGGTCACGGTAAATAACGAGGACACCAGGTTGCAGTCTCTTTACCTCTTTACTGAAGCTCTCTGGGTCCTCAGTCCAGAATACGGCTCACCAGGCTGCGCGAGTCCGGCCGGTCCAATGGCACTTCCAGAGCTCTCCTTGCAGGTGGAAATCGGTGCCTTCCTTCTAGCGCTATGTGTTGCAGTCCTTCCCTGCTGTGCTTACGGAAAGTACCCCACAACTGTTGTGTCTGTTTCTCGTGTTCCCTCACAACAACTTAATTCGCAATGATCTTCCTCGTCCCTCCAGATACTATGGTAGGAACGCACCCGTATGACGGGGAGGCTCGGAGATCTTCCGGGACTCTATCTGCGCCCCTCTCCTGTTGGTACCCCCCTTTGCCTTCCTGGGTGATGCGTGAGACAGTCCGCCTAAAGCTAACTGCCCTGCCGTAGGTCTGAGGTATGGCTTGAAACTCTTTACCTCCTCGGCGTTCCGGCCACCGGTAGTGCGCCTCAGTAAGGTGCTGCCTCTTTCAGCACAACCCTCACTGGTATCTCCTTTCGCTTGACTTCGTTTCTCACTCAGCACAATCTATCTCGCTTCTAGTCCTTTCTTGAGTCCCGCCGCTTCCAGGAGCCTGCGCGGACCCGTTACGTTCTTTCAATGCCAAGCCTCTGCCAGGATCCCACCCCTGGCAGAGACCCTACAGTCTCTCCCTTCACAACACCCCCTGCCACAGGGTGTTGCTCCGTTCAATCCCGTCAGCGTTCTCCCTAACTTTCTGCCTGACCCCCAGTTTACCCACTATGGTGGGGAGTGGCCTAATGAATAGCACCCTTAGCTCCCCCCGGAGGCCCAGCTGTGAAATGTATTGGTGACTGTGATACCTGCTCAGAGAACTCCTTCAGTGCCATCGAACGCAGCATGGCCCCCCTTAGTGGCTGAACCATGCTACTGCAACGACCAGGACTCTGGGGCGCTGCAGACACAATCCAGCTATTTGGCCTGGGATTTTAAACTCTTATAACTGCAGGATAACCAAATGTTTGATTACATGTGCTTTTGTTCTAAAATGGACTTTAGGTCCATATATGGTATATAAATATCACAAGTTTGGTATATAATTATGTAGTAAGAAGATAATGATGTGGGATACAGAATTATAGTACAACAGCACTTATAAATGAGTATCATAATACCGCACGGGTATATATATATAAAAAAAACAATAGTGACTTTGGCGCTTAAGCACTATGTATCAAAAATGCCGCAACCCAGGTATACGGCTGTATGGGCTTTATAAAATTATAAAATAATAGGCATGCATATTTGTTTTCCTAATACCACCTTCAAACGCTATTGCGCAAATGCATACAGGCAAAGAGTTAAATAACTAGCACGCAGGCGCAACCATCAGTACGCACAAGCGAGAGTTGGGATGGAATATCCTCCCGGACTCACGCGCGCCTGCGCATATCAAAGGGAGAGAGGGAGAAAAAACAGAGTGCTTTAATGCGCAAGCGCGCAGCAAGAATATGACCCTGGATCCACACTTCCGGGTCAGGCTTTAACATGCGGACGCCGACGCCGTCACCCGCTTCTCACACCTGTGAAAGGTAAACAAGATTGATACAATATAAAAAGATACAAATCCACACTTGGGGTACACTCACCTTGAGAAAGACACCCGTGTGTGTCGGAACGCGTGGGCTTCTAAAAAACTCCACCTGACTGCACTGCCGCTGTAAGGGACCAGGGGGCGACCGCAGAGGACCGGTTAGGGTGAAGTATACAACTTTCTCCTATCTTGACAATTGAGCCCTCACATGGGTCTCTAAGATCTATATTGACATTGTTTTATATATGGGCATCTCTGGAGGTCTAACATTAGGTGCACACAAACGCACCGATATACATCATTGGCAGACACAACTTATGAGATTGCTGAATTATTCATGTTGGTCCTTGTAAAAGAAAGTGTTTGAAATCATATGATATAATTTCTTTACACTAAGGTCGCCAACCTAAGGGTCCTATTTATTGAAATTTATGCATGATTATAGATATGCAGCATGTGCAGTACCATTAATTGAATTTTGTGCAGCAGCTTTGTTAATGATAGATAATATTTTGTATAACAAGGTGTATTCTGTACAAATTACAAGAGCATTTGGAGCTATTTACTCTTGGGAGTAATTTTAAATGATTTTAAATGTGTGTAGTGCCTTTATGGGGAAATAAACTTTTGTAATTTAAATAACATTGTTTGGTGGAGTTCCTACATCTTTGAGCATGTGCTTTTTTCTTTAAAACTAGGATATGTATTATACATGCTTGGTGGTGAACCCACACTATTCATTACATTATTATTAGATGGTGCCCACTTAAAAAACTGTGTTTGCGTTCGTATATCAAGGAATCTCTGGAGAAGGGGCATATCCGTCCTTCCTCTTCCCCTCTTGGTGCGGGATTCTTTTTTGTGGCCAAGAAGGACGGATCTTTGAGACCTTGTATTGACTATCGGCTTTTGAATAAAATCACTGTTAAATTTCAGTATCCTTTGCCTTTGTTGTCAGACTTGTTTGCCCGAATTAAAGGTGCCAAGTGGTTCACCAAGATAGATCTTCGTGGTGCGTACAACCTTGTGCGCATTAAGCGAGGAGATGAATGGAAAACCGCGTTTAATACGCCCGAAGGTCATTTTGAGTACTTGGTGATGCCTTTTGGGCTCTCTAATGCTCCTTCAGTGTTTCAGTCCTTTATGCATGATATTTTCCGGAAGTATCTGGATAAATTTATGATCGTTTATCTGGATGATATTCTGTTTTTTTCTGATGACTGGGACTCGCATGTAGAGCAGGTCAGGATGGTGTTTCAGGTTTTGCGTGAGAATGCTTTATTTGTTAAGGGCTCAAAGTGTCTCTTTGGAGTACAGAAGGTTCCCTTTTTGGGGTTTATTTTTTCCCCTTCTGCGGTGGAGATGGACCCAGTCAAGGTCCGTGCTATTCATGATTGGACTCAACCCACGTCAGTTAAGAGTCTTCAGAAGTTCTTGGGTTTTGCTAACTTCTACCGTCGTTTTATTGCTAATTTTTCTAGCATTGCTAAACCTTTGACCGATATGACCAAGAAAGGTTCTGATGTTGCTAACTGGGCTCCTGCAGCCGTGGAGGCTTTCCAGGAGTTGAAGCGCCGGTTTACTTCGGCGCCTGTTTTGTGCCAGCCTGATGTCTCACTTCCCTTTCAGGTTGAAGTGGATGCTTCTGAGATTGGGGCAGGGGCCATTTTGTCGCAGAGAGGCCCTGGTTGCTCTGTGATGAGACCTTGTGCCTTTTTCTCGAGGAAGTTTTTGCCTGCTGAGCGGAATTATGATGTTGGCAATCGGGAGTTGTTGGCCATGAAGTGGGCATTTGAGGAGTGGCGTCATTGGCTCGAGGGTGCTAAGCATCGTGTGGTGGTCTTGACTGATCACAAAAATTTGATGTATCTCGAGTCTGCTAAACGCCTGAATCCTAGACAGGCCCGCTGGTCATTGTTTTTCTCCCGTTTTGACTTTGTGGTCTCGTATTTACCAGGTTCAAAGAATGTGAAGGCGGATGCTCTTTCAAGGAGCTTTGTGCCTGACTCTCCGGGAGTCGCAGAACCAGTTGGTATTCTTAAAGAGGGAGTTATCTTGTCAGCCATTTCTCCGGATTTGCGACGTGTGTTGCAGAGATTTCAGGCTGGTAGACCTGACTCTTGTCCACCTGACAGACTGTTTGTTCCTGATAAGTGGACCAGCAGAGTCATTTCCGAGGTTCATTCCTCGGTGTTGGCAGGGCATCCGGGAATTTTTGGTACCAGAGATCTGGTGGCTAGGTCCTTTTGGTGGCCTTCCTTGTCACGGGATGTGCGGTCGTTTGTGCAGTCCTGTGGGACTTGTGCTCGAGCTAAGCCTTGCTGTTCGCGTGCCAGCTGGTTGCTCTTACCCTTGCCTGTCCCGAAGAGGCCTTGGACACACATTTCCATGGATTTCATTTCAGATCTCCCGGTGTCTCAGGGCATGTCTGTCATCTGGGTGGTATGTGATCGCTTTTCTAAGATGGTCCATTTGGTACCTTTGCCTAAGCTGCCTTCCTCTTCCGATCTGGTTCCTGTGTTCTTTCAGAATGTGGTTCGTTTACACGGCATTCCTGAGAATATTGTGTCTGACAGAGGATCCCAGTTTGTTTCCAGGTTCTGGTGATCCTTTTGTGCTAGGATGGGCATTGAGTTGTCGTTTTCGTCTGCCTTTCATCCTCAGACTAATGGACAAACGGAGCGAACTAATCAGACTCTGGAGGCTTATTTGAGGTGTTTTGTTTCTGTGGATCAGGATGATTGGGTGACCTTCTTGCCGTTGGCTGAGTTTGCCCTTAATAATCGGGCTAGTTCCGCTACATTGGTTTCGCCATTTTTCTGCAACTCTGGTTTCCATCCTCGTTTTTCCTCGGGACATGTGGAGCCTTCTGACTGTCCTGGGGTAGATTCTGTGGTGGATAGGTTGCAGCAGATCTGGAATCATGTGGTGGACAACTTAAAGTTGTCACAAGAGAAGGCTCAGCGTTTTGCCAACCGCCGCCGCGGTGTGGGTCCCCGACTTCGTGTTGGGGATTTGGTATGGCTGTCTTCTCGATTTGTTCCTATGAAGGTCTCCTCTCCTAAATTTAAGCCTCGCTTCATCGGTCCTTACAAGATATTGGAAATCCTTAATCCTGTGTCCTTTCGCTTGGATCTTCCGGTGTCGTTTTCCATTCACAACGTGTTCCATAGGTCTTTGTTGCGGCGGTACGTTGTACCTGTGGTTCCTTCTGTTGAGCCTCCTGCTCCGGTGTTGGTTGAGGGCGAGTTGGAGTACGTGGTGGAGAAGATCTTGGATTCTCGTCTCTCCAGGCGGAGGCTTCAGTATCTGGTCAAGTGGAAGGGCTATGGTCAGGAGGATAATTCCTGGGTGGTTGCCTCTGATGTGCATGCGGCCGATTTAGTTCGTGCCTTTCACGCTGCTCATCCTGATCGCCCTGGTGGTCTTGGTGAGGGTTCGGTGACGCCTCCTTAAGGGGGGGGTACTGTTGTGAATTAGACTTTTTGGCTCCCTCTTGTGGTCACTAGTGGTATGACTCTTGGATTGTCTTTTTTCTGTTTGGCACTCACCTGGGTCGTTAGTCCAGGGGTGTCGCTATATTAACTTCCTGGATCCTTAGTCCAGTGCCTGGCATCGTTGTAATCAGATCCTTCTGTTGCTCCTGTCTGCTGGTCCTGGCTCTTGCAAAATTAAGCTAAGTCTTGCTTCTTTGTTTTTTGAGTTACTTGCTTTGCTACTATTTTTGTCCAGCTTGTACTAAATGTGATTTCTGACCTTGCTTGAAGCTCTAGGGGGCTGGTGTTCTCCCCCCGGCCGTTAGACGGTTCGGGGGTTCTTGAATATCCAGCGTGGATATTTTAATAGGGTTTTTGCTGACCATATAAGTCATCTTACTTATTCTGCTATTAGCTAGTGGGCCTCTCTTTGCTAAATACCTAGCTCATTCTTATGTTTGTCTTTTCCTCTTACCTCACCGTTATTATTTGTTGGGGGCTTGTATCCAACTTTTGGGGTCTTTTCTCTGGAAGCAAGAAAGGTCTTTCTTTTCCCTTCTAGGGTTAGTTAGTTCTCCGGCTGGCGCGAGACGTCTAGAACCAACGTAGGCACGTTCCCCGGCTACTTCTATTTGTGGTGCTAGGATTAGATATATGGTCAGCCCAGTTACCACTGCCCTATGAGCTGTTTTTTTGTGTTTGCAGACTTGGTATTGATTCCTGAGACCCTCTGCCATTGGGGTCATAACAATATAGCCAGGCAGTCACCAGAGATCAGGAGCTGGATGCAAGGCAGAATACTCTAGCACAGACTGAAGGCTGGGGTGGAGTTTTATAGTAGGAAGACACAGTGCACATGAGACCAAAGACGCCATCTTGGAAAAGGGCAGTTTTGCAGAAAAAGGTAATAAAAAATGTTCAGAGTCCTGACATTACTCCCTCCTTAGAACCGGCCTCAGGACGATCCTGGACCTGGTTTCTCAGGGAATCTCTGATGAAAATGAGAAATCTTCTGTTGGGCATTGATGTTTTCCACAGGTTCCCAAGAGTCTTCCTCAGGGGGATATCCCTGCCATCTTATCAGATATTGGAGCCGATTCCTGCGAATCCTGGAATCAACAATTTCCTCCACCACAAATTGTTCTTGCCCATCAATCACCACAGGCTGCGGAGGTGGCACAACATGTCCCTGGAAGGTATTAGGAGATACAGGCTTTAGTAAAGATACATGAAAAACTGGGTGTACCTTCATAGTCCTAGGCAGCTTCAGCCGGCAGGCCACAGAGCTCACAATACCGTTGATCTTGAAAGGGCCAATTAATTTCTGTCCAAGTTTTTGTGAAGGAACGTTTAACTTCAGATTCTTAGTTTCTAACCACACGGAATTTCCTACCTTGAACATGGGTGCAGGCTTACGGAATCTATCAGCCGATCTCTTATAACGTTCTTGAGCTGTGGTCAGGGATTCCTTCAGAACCTCCAGATTTTGCCTCATCGCAGTCAGCCTTTCCTCCACTGCCGGAACCGGAGAATTAATTGGAGACCTAGGTAAGATACACGGATGATAACTCAGATTGGCAAAGAAAGGTGTAAATTTAGTGGAGGCGCTCTGAGAATTGTTATATGAAAATTCGGCTAACAGCAGCAACTCCAACCAATCATCCTGGAGATGGCTGACATAGCATCTTAGATATTGTTCCAGCGTCTGGTTGGTACGCTCAGTCTGACCATTTGTCTGGGGATAAGCGGAAGAGAGACAGAAATTAATACTGAGTGCAGAGCAAAACCCCTTCCAGAATCTTGAAGTGAACTGCACTCCACGGTCAGAGATGATCTCATCCGGAACCCCATGCAACCGAAAGACATTCTGTATAACCAAGTTCACTGTATATTTAGCTGAGGGGAGGCCGGTGCACGAAACAAAATGAGCAGCTTTAGTCAGGCGATCAACTACCACCATGATTGTATTCATGCCCCCCGATGTAGGCAGCTCCACAATAAAGTCCATTGATATAGACCCCAAGGGCGGGATGGAACAGGTAATGGTTGTAGAAGACCTGTAGGTGCCACATGAGGAGTCTTGTAACGAGCACATACCTCACAAGAGAGAACATAGTCCTTGGTATCCTTCAGGCAAGTTGGCCACCAGAAGAATCGGTTCAGGAACTCTTGTGTCTTCTGTACCCCCCTGTGACCAGCCAACTTGGAGTCATGTACCAACTTGAGGATCTGCAGACGGACGACCTTAGGGACGTAGATACGTCGATCTCTGAACCACATGCCACCCTTAAAGACAAGATTAATATCCACAGGTGGGTTGGCCAGAAATACATCACCATCATAGGCCTCCCTGCACTCCTTCCACAAGTCCTGATCGTGGATAACTCCGATGAAATTGGCATCAGATAGAATGGTCTTGGACGGGGCTCCAGGTACGGAATCCACAGCATGGATTCGGGATAAAGCATCAGCCTTCCCATTATGAGAACCTGGACGGTACGAGATAACAAAATTAAATTGATTTAAAAATAAGTTCCAACGAGCCTGACGAGGAGCCTGACGAGAAGACATCTAGCGGATCTAAGGAACTCTAAATTGCGATGGTCAGTTAGCACTATGATCTGTTGTGCAGCTCCTTGCAGATGATGCCTCCATTCTTTGAAAGCCGCAATAATAGCCAGCAATTCCTTGTCTCCCACGTCGTAATTCTTCTCTGCTGAGGTTAGTCTATGGGAAAAGAAAGCACAAGGATGTAGCAGACCCTTCTCTCCAGTTCTTTGGAAAAGAATAGCCCCCAAAGCATTATCAGAAGCGTCCACCTCCACAATGAAAGAAAGTGTTGGATCTGGGTGTATCAACAGCGGTGCTGATGTGAAACAGATCTTAAGCCGATCAAAAGCTTCTTGAGCCTGTGATGACCACTTAAAGGGCTTTTCCTTCTTTGTCAAGAAATTAATGGGTCGGACAATATCAGAAAAATTTTGAATGAAGCATCTGTAGAAATTTGCAAAACCAATAAAATGTTGGACCTCCTTAACGTTCTTGGGTACCGGCCAGTCAAGGATAGCCTGAATCTTACCAGATTCCATGTTCAGCCCCTGGGGAGAGATGATATAACCTAAGAACTGTATCTCAAAATGATGGAACTCGCATTTCTCCGGCTTAATATACAGATGGTACTCTTTCAGACGTCTTAAAACAGTTTTGACATGTTCTTCATGTTCCTGTAGAGAGTCAGAAAAGATTAGTATATCATCCAAATAGATCACTACAAACTGGTCCAACAAATCTCTGAAAATGTCATTAGCAAGGTGTTGAAATGTTGCAGGGGCGTTGCAAAGCCTGAAGGGCATCACAAGAGATTCAAAGTGTCCATACTGGCATCTGAATTCTGTCTTCCACTCATCCCCTGGACAAATACGCACCATATTATAAGCCCCACGAAGATCCAGTTTAGAGAACACCTTAGCATGGCGGACTCTTTCCAGTAATTCGGGAATCAGAGGCAAAGGGTAACGGTTTTGTACGGTTACCTTATTGAGTTCCCGATAGTCAACTCAGGGTCTCAGGGTCCCATCCTTCTTCTTTACAAAAAAGATAGATGCCCCTGCTGGTGAGGAAAAAGGACGTATGAAGCCTTTGGCCAGATTTTCATCAATATACTCCTTTAAGACTTGAAGCTCTGGTGCCACCAAAGGGTATACGTTACCAAAAGGAATAGCTGCCCCAGGAAGCAACTCAATGGGACAGTCATAATGCCTGTGTGGAGGAAGCTGATCTGCATTCTTCTTGTCACAGATGTCAGAGAACTCTTTATATGCTGGAGGTAAAGAAAATACCTGTACATGTGGTTCCGTAGCCGTGGACTTAGGGACAGCTTCTGTTAACGCTGAGATGCTCCTTGTTGGAAAGATAATCTCCTTGGTCTCCCAGTTGATAATTGGGTTCTGAGAATGCAACCAAGGAATGCCTAAAATCACAGGAAAATGAGGAGAAGAAATTAGCAAGAAAGAAAGTTGCTCCTGATGATTAGGCTCCAACAAAATTTCAAGGGGTACGGTCTCCTGATCAACAGGCCCAGAGATTAAAGGTGACCCATCCACTGTTTCCATGGTAATTGGAGAGGCTCTTTGCTGAATTTCAATACCATGTTCCTTGGCAAATGCAATATCCATGAAATTGCCACCTGCACCAGAGTCAATTACAGCTGCACTGGAAATACACTGTCCTGAACACAGGATCTTAATAGGGAGAGAACAGTGAGAGTTCTTTTCCTTAAGCTCCTTGGGGGGTGAAGTCATAGAAAGTGAATGGAATACAGCGTTTAAAGGCAGGCTACATTCAGAGATGTCAGATTCATCATCACAGTTGTCATACTCCCCTACTGCTGCTAGCACCTTGTTAGGCCGTCTAGGACACTTAAGACAATTGATCAAGAAGTGGTTAGACTGGCCGCAGTAGAAACATAGACTTTCACGAAGGCGATGCTCCCGGCGCTCATTGATCTCGAGCCTCTGAACGGAATCAATTTGCATGGGCACCTCCTCCACCTTCCGAGATGTTTTACCTGCAGGCTCTTTGGAAGGAAGGGAAAAGTTAGAAATACGGTTATATGCAGCAAACTTCTCCTGCCTACGCTCAGTAAGGCAAATGTCTATGCGCACACAATGCTGTATAAATGTCTCTAGCTCTTGTGGTGACTCAGAGCGAGCTAGTTCATCTTTTACAATACTAGACAGACCCCTTTTAACCCCTTCACGACCTTTGACGCATACGCTGCGTCATGAAAGTCGGTGCCAATGCGACCTATGACGCAGCGTATGCGTCATGGTTTGATCGCGTTCCTGCAGATCGGGTGAAAGGGTTAACTCCAATCTCACCCGATCTGCAGAGACAGGGGGAGTGGTGCTTCAGCCCAGGGGGGGTGGCTTCACCCCCCCGTGGCTACGATCGCTCTGATTGGCTGTTGAAAGTGAAACAGCCAATCAGAGTGATTTGTAATATTTCACCTAAAAAACTGGTGAAATATTACAATCCAGCCATGGCCGATGCTGCAATAACATAACATAATAACACACTCCCCTTGAGAAAGCACGTGGGCGAAACGCGCATCGGGGCGTTCCCAGGCAGTGGTACACAAACCATGGGTAAGCACTGATCTATTTTCATTATCTTTACATTGAATTCTCATCATCCGGGATTTGGATACGTTATTACCTTAAAGGATGTTTTTGTAGAATTATGTATTAGTTTATTTATGTTTTCCTACAAATATACTAACATGGTTTGGTATTAAACTTCCACTGTATCTGGGATATGGATTGGTCCTCTTTGGAAATAATTTATATTCTGTATTAATGTTTTTAAATTGTTCCCAATAAACTTTATTGATTTTATGGCAATTGTGATATGGTGGTCCATGAGTACTAGTTACTCATTTTGCTAAAAATAACATCGGCCATGGCTGGAAATACTAAAGTGACCCCCCCCCCACACCCACCGATCGCCCTCCCAGTCCTCCGTTATGGGGTCCGGTCCCCTCCGTCCGCCTGCCGGCTCCCCCGTCCTCCTGTCCGCTCCCTCCTTGTTTGGATTCACCCCCCCCCCTGTGGTCCGATTACCCCCCCTGTGCTCCAATCCACCCCCCCACCACCCCTTCATACTTACCGATCCTCCTGGTGTCTGTACGTCTCCTCGCTGGGCGCCGCCATCTTCCAAAATGGCGGGCGCATGCTCAGTGCGCCCGCCGAATCTGCCAGCCGGCAGATTCCTTACAAGTATATTTTGATCGCTGTGGTAGGTTCTATCACAGCGATCAAAATAAAAAAATAATAAATAAACCCCCCTTTATCACCCCCATAGGTAGGGACAATAATAAAATAAAGAAAATATATATATATTTTTTTTTCGTTTTCCACTAGGGTTAGGGTTAGAACTAGGGGTAGGGTTAGGGGTAGGGTTAGGGTTACGGGTAGGGTTAGGGTTAGGGGTAGGGTTAGGGGTAGGGTTAGGGTTAGGGGTAGGGTTAGGGGTAGGGTTAGGGGTAGGGTTAGGGTTATGGCATGTGCACACAGTGCGGATTTGGCTGCGGATTGGCCGCTGCGAATTCGTAGCAGTTTTCCATCAGGTTTACAGTACCATGTACACCTATGGAAAACCAAATCCGCTGTGCCCATGGTGCGGAAAATTCCGTGCAGAAATGCTGCGTTGTATTTTCCGCAGCATGTCAATTCTTTGTGCGGATTCCGCAGCGTTTTACACCTGTTCCTCAATAAGAATCCGCAGGTGAAATCCGCACAAAAAAACACTGGAAATCTGCTGTAAATCTGCAGGTAAAATGCAGTGCCTTTTACCTGCAGATTTTTCAAAAATCGTGCGGAAAAATCTCACACGAATCCGCAACGTGGGCACATAGCCTTAGGGTTAGGGTTGGAATTAGAGTTAGGGTTGGAAATAGGGCTAGGGTTGGAAATAGGGTTAAGATTAGGCTTGTGGTTAGGGTTACGGATAGGGTTAGGGGTGTGTTGGGGTTACAGTTGTGGTTAGGGTTGGGATTAGGGCTAGGGTTGGGATTAGGGTTAGGATTAGGGTTAGGGTTGGAATTAGGGTTACGGGTGTGTTGCGGTTAGGGTTGTGGTTAGGGGTGTGTTGGGGTTAGGGTTGTGATTAGGGTTATGGCTACAGTTGGGATTAGGATTAGGGGTGTGTTGGGGTTAGTGTTGAAGTTAGAATTGAGGGGTTTCCACTGTTTAGGCACATCAGGGGTCTCCAAACGCAACATGGCGCCACCATTGATTCCAGCCAATCTTGCGTTCAAAAAGTCAAATGGTGCTCCCTCCCTTCCAAGCCCCAACGTGCGCCCAAACAGTGGTTTACCCCCACATTTGGGGTACCAGCGTACTCAGGACAAACTGGGCAACAACTGTTGGGGTCCAATTTCTCCTGTTACCCTTGCAAAAATAAAAAATTACTTGCTAAAACATAATTTTTGAGGAAAGAACAATTATTTTTTATTTTCACGGCTCTGCGTTATAAACGTCTGTGAAGCACTTGGGGGTTGAAAGTGCTCACCACACATCTAGATAAGTTCCATCGGGGGTCTAGTTTCCAAAATGGGGTCACTTGTGGGGTGTTTCTACTGTTTAGGCACATCAGGGGCTCTGCAAATGCAACGTGATGCCCGCAGACCATTCCATCAAAGTCTGCATTTCAAATGTCACTACTTCCTTCCGAGCCCTGACATGCTCCCAAACAGTGGTTTACCCCCACATATGGGGTATCAGCGTACTCACAACAAACTGGGCAACAAATATTGGGGTCCAATTTCTCCTGTTACCCTTGTGAAAATAAAAAATTGCTTGCTAAAACATCTTTTTTGAGGAAAGAGAAATGAATTTTTATTTTCACGGCTCTGCGTTGTAAACTTCTGTGAAGCACTTGGGGGTTGAACGTGCTCATCACACATCTAGATAAGTTCCTTGGGGGGTCTAGTTTCCAAAATGGGGTCACTTGTGGGATGTTTCTACTGTTTAGGCACATCAGGGGCTCTGCAAATGCAATGTGACGCCCGCAGACCATTCCATCAAAGTCTGCATTTCAAATGCCACTACTTCCCTTCCGAGCCCCGGCATATGCCCAAACAGTGGTCTACCCCCACATATGGGGTATCAGCGTACTCACAACAAACTGGGCAACACATATTGGGGTCCAATTTCTCCTGTTACCCTTGTGAAAATAAAAAATTGCTTGCTAAAACATCTTTTTTGAGGAAAGAAAAATGATTTTTTATTTTCACGGCTCTGCGTTGTAAACTTCTGTGAAGCACTTGGGGGTTGAACGTGCTCACCACACATCTAGATAAGTTCCTTGGGGGGTCTAGTTACCTAAATGGGGTCAATTGTGGGGGGTTTCTACTGTTTAGGCATATCAGGGGCTCTGCAAACGTAACATGATGCCCGCAGACCATTCCATCAAAGTCTGCATTCCAAAACGTCACTACTTCCCTTCCGAGCCCCGGCATATGCCCAAACAGTGGTTTACCCCCACATATGGGGTATCAGCGTACTCAGGAGAAACTGGACAACAAATTTTGGGGTCCAATTTCTCCTGTTACTCTTGCAAAAATAAAAAATTCTGGGCTAAAAAATATTTTTGAGGAAAGGAAACACATTTATTATTTTCACGGCTCTGCGTTATAAACTTCTGTGAAGCACTTGGGGGTTCAAAGTGTTCACCACACATCTAGATTAGTTCCTTGGGAGGTCTAGTTTCCAAAGTGGGGTCACTTGTGCGGGAGCTCCAATGTTTAGGCACACAGGGGCTCTCCAAACGCGACATGGTGTCCGCTAATGATTGGAGTTAATTTTCCATTCAAAAAGCCAAATGGCGTGCCTTCCCTTCCGAGCCCTGCCGTGCGCTCAAACAGTGGTTTACCCCCACATATGGGGTATCATCGTACTCAGGACAAACTGGACAACAACATTTGGGGTCCAATTTCTCCTATTACCCTTGGGAAAATAAAAAATTCTGGGCTAAAAATCATTTTTGAGGAAAGAAAAATTATTTTTTATTTTCACGACTCTGCGTTATAAACTTCTGTGAAGCACCTGGGGGTTATAAGTGCTCACTATGCATCTAGATAAGTTCCTTGGGGGGTCTAGTTTCCAAAATGGGGTCACTTGTAGGGGAGCTCCAATGTTTAGGCACACAGGGGCTCTCCAAATGCGACATGGTGTCCGCTAACGATTGGAGCTAATTTTCCATTCAAAAAGTCAAATGGCTCGCCTTCCCTTCCGAGCCTTGCCGTGCACCCAAACAGTGGTTTACCCCCACATATGAGGTATCGGCGTACTCAGGAGAAATTGCCCAACAAATTTTAGGATCCATTTTATCCTGTTGCCCATGTGAAAATGAAAGAATTGAGGCTAAAAGAAATTTTGTGTGAAAAAAAAGTACTTTTTCATTTTTGCGGATCAATTTGTGAAGCACCTGGGGGTTTAAAGTGCTCACTATGCTTCTAGATAAGTTCCTTTGGGGGTCTAGTTTCCAAAATGGGGTCACTTGTGGGGGAGCTCCAAAGTTTAGGCACACGGGGGCTCTCCAAACGCGACATGGTGTCCGCTAAAGATTGGAGCCAATTTTTCATTGAAAAAGCAAATGGCGCTCCTTCCCTTCCGAGCCCTGCCGTGCGCCCAAACAGTGGTTTACCCCCACATATGAGGTATCAGCGTACTCAGGACAAATTGGACAACAACGTCCATGGTCCAGTTTCTCCTTTTACCCTTGGGAAAATAAAAAAATTGTTGCTATAGATCATTTTTGTGACTAAAAAGTTAAATGTTCATTTTTTCCTTCCATGTTGCTTCTGCTGCTGTGAAACACCTGAAGGGTTAATAAACTTCTTGAATGTGGTTTTGAGCACCTTGAGGGGTGCAGTTTTTAGAATGGTGTCACTTTTGGGTATTTTCAGCCATATAGAACCCTCAAACTGACTTCAAATGTGAGGTGGTCCCTAAAAAAAATGGTTTTGTAAATTTTGTTGTAAAAATGAGAAATCACTGGTCAAATTTTAACCCTTATAACTTCCTAGCAAAAAAAAAATTTGTTTCCAAAATTGTGCTGATGTAAAGTAGACATGTGGGAAACGTTATTTATTAACTATTTTGTGTCACATAACTCTCTGGTTTAACAGAATAAAAATTCAAAATGTGAAAATTGCGAAATTTTCAAAATTTTCGCCAAATTTCCATTTTTTTCACAAATAAACTCAGAAATTATCGACCTAAATTTACCACTAACATGAAGCCCAATATGTCACGAAAAAACAATCTCAGAATCGCTAGGATCCGTTGAAGCGTTCCTGAGTTATTACCTCATAAAGGGACACTGGTCAGAATTGCAAAAAACGGCAAGGTCATTAAGGCCAAAATAGGCTGGGTCATGAAGGGGTTAAAAATAGGCAATTGTACATAACTGTCCCAATTGGTATCTACCGCTAATCTCCTGAATTCAGTAGCATACTCAATAACAGAACGTTTTGCCTGGCGTAAAGACAATAAAGCAGATTCAGCGGTTGCATGGCGATTAGGATCATCAAACATTAATTCCATAGCGGCCAAGAAATCATCCAAGTTATTTAACCGTGGGTCACGAGACTCAATCATCGGAATCGCCCAGGCGAGCGCTCGTGCAGGCAGCAGCATTATTACACACAATACTTTGGATCTATCATTAGGAAAACGGTCAACATACACATCAAAATATAGCATACATTGATTCACAAAGCCACGAAATTTGTCGCGATCACCATTAAATCTGAATGGGGGCAACTTAGGTGGGCTAGCTGGTGGCAGTTGCCCAGAGGGAAAAGTCGCTTGTGCAGCTATTTGCGTGCTTATGTCCTGAAAAGCCCTTCCATACTGGGACTCTATGCCAGCAAGATTGTTTTCCTGGGCTGCCATGCGGGTGCTTAAGTCCTGCAAAGTCTGTCCAAACACTTGTTGATTGTGTTCAAAGCTTCAAAACTTCTTTTGCAGACCTTCCACATCTTTCTGCAGTGATCTAATTATGGAAAACACCTGCTCTAGTCTGCTTTCTGCAGTCATTGTTCCAGCAGTCTCCTTTTTTTTTTTAGGCTAGAGTATCCTGTAATAATTATAGGGGATAACTCAGGAGACTCTTTGCATGGAACAAGACAACTACAGGACACAGTTTTATAAGTGGTAAAGTCTATATTATCACACGATGATTTAAACAGGTGCAGAGAGAAACTCAAGTCCACAACACTTGGTGCAAATATCAAATGCAGCTCAGCAGTCTATAGGAAACTTCAGAGGAAAATGCAATCACGAATAAAGTCTATGAAGCACAATTATTCTTGAGGATACTTGACATGAATAAGTCCTTGCTTAGTCCAAAACACAGATAGATATGCTTATAAGGCAGTTCACACAATATCTTAGCTCAAGCAGGGAGGTCTGGGTAACAGTCTCAGGTTCTTGCAAAGCAGCAACAGCTTACATGTCCAGCAAATGCAGATGGAAGTAAACACAAGCAGCAGATGAAGGAGGATTACTGGAACTGGTGTATGCAGCAGGAACTCAGAGCAGAGTAGCAGGATAACCCCACAGGTTCACAGGAGCAGGTATATAGCCAGGGAGTCACCAGAGATCAGGAGCTGGATGCAAGGCAGAATACTCTAGCACAGACTGAAGGCTGGGGTGGAGTTTTATAGCAGGAAGACACAGTGCACATGAGACCAAAGACGCCATCTTGGAAAAGGGCAGTAATGCACAAAAAGGTAATAAAAAATGTTCAGAGTCCTGACAGGTGGTTTGCACGTTAATGACCGGGCCAGTTTTTACAATTCTGATGACTGTCCCTTTATGAGGTTATAACTCTGGAACGCTTCAACGGATCAAAGTGATTTTGACATTGTTTTGTCATGACATATTGTACTTCATGATAGTGGTAACATTTCTTTGATATTACCTGCGTTTATTTGTGAAAAAAAATGGATATTTGGCGATAATTTTGAACATTTTGCAACTTTCCAAATTTGAATTTTTATGCCCTTAAATCACAGAGATATGTCACACAAAATACTTAATAAGTAACATTTCCCACATGTCTACTTTACATCAGCACAATTTTGGAACCAAAATTTTTTTTTGTTACGGAGTTATAAGGGTTAAAAGTTGACCGGCAATTTCTCATTTTTACAACACCATTTTTTTTAGGGACATCAAATTTGAATTCACTTTGAGGAATCTATATGATAGAAAATACCCAAGTATGACACCATTCTAAAAACTGAACTAAATATTGAAACCCCCCACAAGTGATGCCATTTTGGAAAGTATACCCCCTAAGGAACTTATCTAGATGTGTGGTGCGCACTTTGACCCACCAAGTGCTTCACAGAAGTTTATAATGTAGAGCCGTAAAAATAAAAAATCATATTTTTTCACAAAAATTATATTTTCGCCCCCAATTTTTTATTTTCCCAAGGGTAACAGAAGAAATTGGACCCCAAAAGTTGTTGTGCAATTTGTCCTGAGTATGCTGATACCCCATATGTGGAGGTAAACTACTGTTTGGGTGCATGGCAGAGCTCGGAAGGTAAGGAGCGCCGTTTGACTTTCCAATGCAAAATTGACTGGAATTGAGATGGGACGCCATGTCGCGTTTGGAGAGCCCCTGATGTGCCTAAATATTGAAATCCCCCACAAGTGACACCATTTTGGAAAGTAGACCCCCTAATGAACTTATCCAGATGTGTGGTGAGCACTTTGAACCCCCAAGTGTTTCACTGCAGTTTATAAGGCAGAGCCGTGAAAATAATTTTATTTTTCCACAAAAATTATTTTTTAGCCCCCAGCATTGTATTTTCCCAAGGGTAACCAGACAAATTGGACCCCAAAAGTTGTTGCCCAATTTGTTTTGAGTACAATGATACCCCATATGTTGGGGTAAACCCCTGTTTTGGTGCACGGGAGAGCTTGGAAGGGAAGGAGCACTGTTTTAGTTTTTCAGCTCAGAATTGGCTGGAATTGAGATCGGACGCCATGTTGCGTTTGGAGAGCCCCTGATGTGCCTAAACAGTGGAAACCCCCCAATTCTAACTGAAACCCTAGCCCAAACACACCCCTAACCCTAATCCCAACCCTAATCATAACCCTAAACACACCCCTAACCAGAACAGGCCCCTAACCCTAATCTCAACCACATCCCTAACCCCAACAAACCCCTAACCCTAATCCCAACCCTAACCACACCCCTAACTCCAATACAACCCTAACTGTAATCCCAACCATAACCCTAACCACACCCCTAACCCTGACACACCCCTAACCCTAATCCCAATCCTAATCCCAACCGTAAATGTAATCCAAACCCTAACTCTATCTTTAGCCCCAACCCTAACCCTAACTGTAGCCCCAACCCTAACTGTAGCCACAACCCTAACTTTAGCCCCAACCCTAACCCTAACTTTAGCCCCCACCTTAACCCTAACTTTAGCCCCCACCCTAACCCTAACTATAGCCCCAACCCTAACCCTAACTTTAGCCCCAACCGTAACCCTAACTTTAGCCCCAACCCTAACCCTAACTGTAGCCCCAACCCTAAACCTAACTGTTGCCCCAACCCTAACCCTAATTGTTGCCCCAACCCTAACCCTAACTGTAGCCCCAACCCTAACCCTAACTGTAGCCCCAACCCTAACTGTAGCCCCAACCCTCACTGTAGCCGCAACCCTCACTGTAGCCCCAACCCTAACCCTAACTTTAGCCCCACACCCTAACCCTAACTTTAGCCCTAACCCTAGCCCTATCCCTAGCTCTAACCCTAGTGGGAAAATGGAAATAAATACATTTTTTAAATTGTATTATTTTTCCCTAATTAAGGGGGTGATGAAGGGGGGTTTGATTTACTTTTATAGCAGGTTTTTTAGCGGATTTTTATGATTGGCCGCTGTCACACACTAAAAGAAGCTTTTTATTGCAAAAAATAGTTTTTGCATCTCCATATTTTGAGAGCTATAATTTTTCCATATTTTGGTCCACAGAGTCATGTGAAGTTTTTTTTTTTTGAGGGATGAGTTGACATTTTTATTGGTACCATTTTCGGGAACGTGACATTTTTTGATCGCCTTTTATTCCGATTTTTGTGAGGTAGAATGAACAAAAACCAGCAATACGTGATTTTCTTTTGGGGGGGGGGCGTTTATACTGTTCCATGTTTGGTAAAATTGATAAAGCTGTTTTATTCTTCGGGTCAGTACGATTACAGCGATGCCTCATTTATATCTTTTTTTATGTTTCGGCGCTTTTATACGATAAAATCTATTTTATATAAAAAATAATTATTTTTGCATCACTTTATTCTGAGGACTATAACTTTTTTATTTTTTCATTGATGATGCTGTATGGGCACCAAGATGTTGTTTTTAGCGGTACCATGGTTATTTCTATACATCATTTTGATCGCGTGTTATTCCACTTTTTGCTTGGCGGTATGATAATAAATCGTTGTTTTTTGCCTCGTTTTTTTTTTTACGGTGATCACTGAAGGGGTTAACTAGTGGGACAGTTTTATAGGTCGGGTTGTTACGGATGTGGCGATACTAAATATGTGTACTTTTTTTATTTAGACAAAGAAATGTATTTATTGGAACATTATATACATAAATTTTTTTTTTTTCTTTAATTAGGATTTTTTTCTTTTTTTACACATGTAAATATATATTTTTTAACTTTCTAACATTGCCCCGGGGGACATCATGTTACAGTGACAGATCGCTGATCTGACACTTTGCAGTGCACTGTGTCAGATCAGCGATCTGACAGGCACTGCGGGGAGGCTTCCCGGTGCCTGCTCTGAGCAGGCGCTTGGAAGCCACCTCCCTGCAGGACCCAGAAAGCCCCCCGCGGCCATTTTGGATCCGGGCCTGTAGGGAGGAGGAGGTAGGAGACCCTTGGAGCAACGCGATCACATCGCATTGCTCTGAGGGTCTCAGGGAAGACCCTGCCTGCGCGATGCTTCCCTATGCCGCCGGAACACTGCGATCATCTTTGATTGCAGTGTGTCGGGGGTTAATGTGCCATGAGCGGTTCATGACATATGCATGATTGGACATTGCTGTTGTGAATTCTGTTCTTGGGCTCCCTCCGGTGGTTATAAGTGGTAGCGCTGGTGTCTGTCCTTCACAGCAGTTATCAGGTGTGTCCACTCTGGACTGGGCTATTTAGTCTGGCCTCACCCTTTAGTCAGTGCCAGTTGTCCATTGTATTCTGGAGGATTCACATCCCTTCATGGTTTCTCCTGCTTCCTGGTCTTTTCACCAAGATAAGTTCTGCTTGTTTTGCAGCCCACATTTTGTGGGCCTCATTGTTCAGTGCATTTCATGTTTTTTCTTGTCCAGCTTAATCTGTGTAAGGATTTATGCAGTCAAGCTGGAATCTCTGGAGAGGCAGATATACCCTCCATATCTTTAGTTAGATGTGGAGTTTTTTGTATTTTCTGTGGTGGATATTTCCTAGTATTTTAATACTGACCGCATAGTTCTCTGTCCTATCTTTCCTATTTAGCTAGATTGGCCTCCTTTGCTAAATCCTGTTTTCAGTCTGTGTATGTTTTTTCCTCTCCTCTCACAGTCAATATTTGTGGGGGGCTGCCTATCCTTTGGGAATTTTCTCTGAGGCGAGATAGTTTTCCCTTTTCTATCTATAGGGTTAATTAGTCCTCCGGCTGTGTCGAGGTGTCTAGGATCAGTAGGTACATCCCACGGCTACTTCTAGTTGCGGTGTTAAGTTCAGGGTCCGCGGTCAGTATAGATACCACCTTCTCCAGAGTACGTCCAATGTTATTCCTGGGCCACCAGATCATAACAGTACAACTGGCCAACAATGAGTTAACCGCATCTCAGAAGAAGGGAAAGAAAGTGCTGAGCCATTTTTTTTTCTGTACTCTGTTGTGTTTTTTTTTCCCTCTTTACCTCTGGGTGGTTCAGGAGTTTGGTGCTGACATGGATGTTCAGGGACTTGCTTCTCGTGTGGATCAACTTGCTGCTAGAGTACAGGGTATTTCTGATTATATCGTTCAGACTCCAGCTTTAGAGCCTAGAATTCCAACTCCTGATCTGTTTTTTGTGGATAGGTCTAAATTTCTGAGCTTTAAAAATAACTGTAAACTGTTTTTTGCTCGGAAGCCCCATTCCTCTGGTGATCCCATTCAGCAGGTTAAAATTGTCATATCTCTATTGCGTGGCGACCCCCAGGATTGGGCATTTGCCCTGGAACCTGGGAATCCGGCGTTGCTTAATGTAGACACCTTTTTTCAGGCGCTTGGGTTATTGTATGATGAACCTAACTCTGTAGAGCATGCTGAGAAAATCTTGTTGGCCCTGTGTCAGGGTCAAGAAGCGGCAGAATCATATTGCCAGAAATTTAGAAAATGGTCTGTGTTGACTAAATGGAATGAGGATGCTTTGGCGGCAATTTTCAGAAAGGGTCTTTCTGAATCCGTTAAAGATGTTATGGTGGGGTTCCCCACGCCTGCTGGTTTGAGTGATTCTATGTCTCTGGCCATTCAAATTGATCGGCGCTTGCGTGAGCGCAGAGTTGTGCACACTATGGCGTTGTCTTCCGAGCGGAGTCCTGAGCCTATGCAGTGTGATAGGATTGTGTCTAGAGCTGAACGACAAGGATTCAGATGTCAGAATGGGTTGTGTTTTTACTGCGGCGATTCTGCTCATGTTATTTCTGATTGCCCTAAGCGTGTCAAGAGAATCGCTAGTTCTGTTACCATCAGTACTGTACAACCTAAATTTCTGTTATCTGTGACCCTGATCTGCTCATTATCGTCATTTTCTGTCATGGCATTTGTGGATTCAGGCGCCGCTTTAAATTTAATGGACTTAGAATTTGCCAGACGTTGTGGGTTTCCCTTACAGCCTTTGCAGAGTCCTATCCCTTTGAGGTGTATTGATGCTACACCATTGGCTAAAAATAAACCTCAGTTTTGGACACAGTTAACCATGTGCATGGCGCTAGCCCATCAGGAAGATTGTCGTTTTCTGGTGTTGCATAATCTGCATGATGCTATTGTGCTGGGGTTTCCATGATAATCCGGTGTTGGATTGGAAATCTATGTCTGTGACTAGTTGGGTTTGTCAGGGGGTTCATGATGACGTTTCTTTGATGTCAATTTCCTCCTCCCCCTCTTCTGAAGTTCCTGAGTTTTTGTCAGATTTCCAGGATGATTTTGATGAGCCCAAGTCCAGTTCCCTTCCACCGCATAGGGACTGTGATTGTGCTATTGACTTGATTCCAGGCTGTAAGTTCCCTAAGGGCCGACTTTTCAACCTGTCTGTGCCAGAACATGCCGCCATGCGGAGTTATGTTAAGGAGTCTTTGGAGAAGGGGCATATTCGGCCATCTTCTTCTCCATTGGGAGCAGGTTTCTTTTTTGTTGCCAAGAAGGATGGCTCCTTGAGACCCTGTATTGATTATCGCCTCTTGAATAAGATCACGGTCAAATTCCAATACCCTTTGCCTTTGCTCTCTGATTTGTTTGCCAGGATTAAGGGTGCTAGTTGGTTTACTAAGATTGACCTTCGAGGGGCATATAATCTTGTTCGTATTAAGCAGGGCGACGAATGGAAAACTGCGTTCAATACGCCCGAGGGCCATTTTGAATATCTTGTGATGCCATTCGGACTCTCTAATGCTCCATCTGTGTTTCAGTCCTTCATGCATGATATATTTCGGAATTATCTTGATAAATTCATGATTGTATATTTGGATGATATTTTGATTTTTTCGGATGATTGGGAGTCTCATGTGAAACAAGTCAGGATGGTATTTCAGATCCTTCGTGATAATGCCTTGTTTGTGAAGGGGTCTAAGTGCCTCTTTGGTGTACAGAAGGTTTCTTTTTTGGGCTTCATTTTTTCTCCATCATCTATAGAAATGGATCCGGCTAAGGTTCAGGCCATTCATGATTGGATCCAGCCCACATCCGTGAAGAGCCTTCAGAAATTTTTGGGCTTTGCTCATTTTTATCGCTGTTTCATTGCCAACTTCTCCAGTGTGGTTAAACCCCTGACCGATTTGACGAAGAAAGGCGCTGATGTGACGAATTGGTCCTCTGCGGCCGTTTCTGCCTTTCAGGAGCTTAAACGCCGATTTACTTCTGCCCCTGTGTTGCATCAGCCGGATGTTTCTCTTCCTTTTCAGGTTGAGGTTGACGCTTCTGAGATTGGGGCAGGGGCCATTTTGTCTCAGAGGAATTCTGATGGTTCCTTGATGAAACCGTGTGCCTTCTTCTCTCGAAAATTTTCGCCTGCGGAACGCAATTATGATGTCGGTAATCGTGAGTTGTTGGCTATGAAGTGGGCATTTGAGGAGTGGCGACATTGGCTTGAGGGGGCTAAACACCGTATTGTGGTCTTAACCGATCATAAGAATCTGATTTACCTCGAGTCTGCCAAACGGCTGAATCCTAAACAAGCCCGATGGTCCCTGTTTTTCTCCCGTTTTGATTTTGTTGTCTCGTATCTTCCGGGTACTAAGAATGTTAAGGCTGATGCCCTCTCTAGGAGTTTTTTGCCTGATTCCCCTGGGGTCCGTGAGCCGGTCGGCATTCTGAAGGAGGGGGTGATTCTTTCTGCCATCTCCCCTGATCTACGACGGGTTCTTCAGTTATTTCAGGCTGATAAACCTGACCGCTGTCCAGTGGGGAAACTGTTTGTTCCTGATAGATGGACTAGCAAAGTGATTTCTGAGGTTCACTGTTGTGTTGGCTGGCCATCCTGGGATTTTTGGTACCAGAGATTTGGTTAGTAGGTCATTTTGGTGGCCTTCTTTGTCACGGGATGTGCGCTCCTTTGTGCAGTCCTGTGGGACTTGTGCGCGGGCCAAACCTTGCTGCTCACGTGCCAGTGGGTTGCTTTTGCCTTTGCCGGTCCCTGAGAGGCCTTGGACGCATATTTCTATGGATTTTATTTCAGATCTTCCGGTTTCCCAGAGGATGTCGGTTATCTGGGTGGTTTATGACCGGTTTTCTAAGATGGTTCATTTGGTACCTTTGCCTAAATTGCCTTCCTCTTCTGAGTTGATTCCGTTGTTTTTTCAGCATGTGGTTCGTTTGCATGGCATTCCGGAGAATATTGTGTCCGATAGAGGTTCCCAGTTTGTTTCCAGGTTTTGGCGGGCCTTTTGTGCTAGGCTGGGCATTGATTTGTCTTTTTCTTCCGCATTTCATCCTCAGACAAATGGCCAAACCGAGCGAACTAACCAGACTTTGGAAACTTATTTGAGATGCTTTGTGTCTGCCGATCAGGATGATTGGGTGGCTTTCTTGCCATTGGCCGAGTTTGCCCTTAATAATCGGGCTAGTTCTGCTACCTTGGTTTCACCTTTTTTTGTAATTCTGGGTTTCATCCTCGTTTTTCTTCGGGGCAGGTTGAGCCTTCTGATTGTCCTGGGGTGGACTCTGTGGTTGACAGGTTGCAGCAAATTTGGGCTCATGTTGTGGACAATTTGGTCTTGTCTCAGGAGGAGGCTCAGCGTTTTGCTAACCGTCGGCGGCGTGTGGGTTCCCGGCTTTGGGTTGGGGATTTGGTCTGGTTGTCTTCCCGTCATGTTCCTATGAAGGTTGCTTCCCCTAAGTTCAAGCCTCGGTTTATTGGTCCTTATAGGATTTCTGAGATTATCAATCCAGTGTCTTTTCGTTTAGTCCTTCCAGCCTCTTTTTCCATCCACAATGTTTTTCATAGGTCTTTTTTGCAGAAATATGTGGTACCCGTCGTTCCCTCTGTTGATCCTCCTGCCCCGGTGTTGATTGATGGGGAGTTGGAGTATGTTGTTGAGAAGATCTTGGATTCTCATTTTTCAAGGCGGAGGCTTCAGTATCTTGTCAAGTGGAAGGGTTATGGCCAGGAGGATAATTCTTGGGTTGTTGCCTCTGATGTTCATGCTGACGATTTGGTTTGTGCCTTCCATTTGGCTCGTCCTGATCGGCCTGGGGGCTCTGGTGAGGGTTCGGTGACCCCTCCTCAAGGGGGGGGTACTGTTGTGAATTCTGTTCTTGGGCTCCCTCCGGTGGTTATAAGTGTTAGCGCTGCTGTCTGTCCTTCACAGCAGTTATCAGGTGTGTCCACTCTGGACTGGGCTATTTAGTCTGGCCTCACTCTTTAGTCAGTGCCAGTTGTCCATTGTATTCTGGAGGATTCACATCCCTTCATGGTTTCTCCTGCTTCCTGGTCTTTTCACCAAGATAAGTTCTGCTTGTTTTGCAGCCCACATTTTGTGGGCCTCATTGTTCAGTGCATTTCATGTTTTTTCTTGTCCAGCTTAATCTGTGTAAGGATTTATGCAGTCAAGCTGGAATCTCTGGAGAGGCAGATATACCCTCCATATCTTTAGTTAGATGTGGAGTTTTTTGTATTTTCTGTGGTGGATATTTCCTAGTATTTTAATACTGACCGCATAGTTCTCTGTCCTATCTTTCCTATTTAGCTAGATTGGCCTCCTTTGCTAAATCCTGTTTTCAGTCTGTGTATGTTTTTTCCTCTCCTCTCACAGTCAATATTTGTGGGGGGCTGCCTATCCTTTGGGAATTTTCTCTGAGGCGAGATAGTTTTCCCTTTTCTATCTATAGGGTTAATTAGTCCTCCGGCTGTGTCGAGGTGTCTAGGATCAGTAGGTACATCCCACGGCTACTTCTAGTTGCGGTGTTAAGTTCAGGGTCCGCGGTCAGTATAGATACCGCCTTCTCCAGAGTACGTCCAATGTTACTCCTGGGCCACCAGATCATAACAGTACAACTGGCCAACAATGAGTTAACCGCATCTCAGAAGAAGGGAAAGAAAGTGCTGAGCCATTTTTTTTTCTGTACTCTGTTGTGTTTTTTTTTCCCTCTTTACCTCTGGGTGGTTCAGGAGTTTGGTGCTGACATGGATGTTCAGGGACTTGCTTCTCGTGTGGATCAACTTGCTGCTAGAGTACAGGGTATTTCTGATTATATCGTTCAGACTCCAGCTTTAGAGCCTAGAATTCCAACTCCTGATCTGTTTTTTGTGGATAGGTCTAAATTTCTGAGCTTTAAAAATAACTGTAAACTGTTTTTTGCTCGGAAGCCCCATTCCTCTGGTGATCCCATTCAGCAGGTTAAAATTGTCATATCTCTATTGCGTGGCGACCCCCAGGATTGGGCATTTGCCCTGGAACCTGGGAATCCGGCGTTGCTTAATGTAGACACCTTTTTTCAGGCGCTTGGGTTATTGTATGATGAACCTAACTCTGTAGAGCATGCTGAGAAAATCTTGTTGGCCCTGTGTCAGGGTCAAGAAGCGGCAGAATCATATTGCCAGAAATTTAGAAAATGGTCTGTGTTGACTAAATGGAATGAGGATGCTTTGGCGGCAATTTTCAGAAAGGGTCTTTCTGAATCCGTTAAAGATGTTATGGTGGGGTTCCCCACGCCTGCTGGTTTGAGTGATTCTATGTCTCTGGCCATTCAAATTGATCGGCGCTTGCGTGAGCGCAGAGTTGTGCACACTATGGCGTTGTCTTCCGAGCGGAGTCCTGAGCCTATGCAGTGTGATAGGATTGTGTCTAGAGCTGAACGACAAGGATTCAGATGTCAGAATGGGTTGTGTTTTTACTGCGGCGATTCTGCTCATGTTATTTCTGATTGCCCTAAGCGTGTCAAGAGAATCGCTAGTTCTGTTACCATCAGTACTGTACAACCTAAATTTCTGTTATCTGTGACCCTGATCTGCTCATTATCGTCATTTTCTGTCATGGCATTTGTGGATTCAGGCGCCGCTTTAAATTTAATGGACTTAGAATTTGCCAGACGTTGTGGGTTTCCCTTACAGCCTTTGCAGAGTCCTATCCCTTTGAGGTGTATTGATGCTACACCATTGGCTAAAAATAAACCTCAGTTTTGGACACAGTTAACCATGTGCATGGCGCTAGCCCATCAGGAAGATTGTCGTTTTCTGGTGTTGCATAATCTGCATGATGCTATTGTGCTGGGGTTTCCATGATAATCCGGTGTTGGATTGGAAATCTATGTCTGTGACTAGTTGGGTTTGTCAGGGGGTTCATGATGACGTTTCTTTGATGTCAATTTCCTCCTCCCCCTCTTCTGAAGTTCCTGAGTTTTTGTCAGATTTCCAGGATGATTTTGATGAGCCCAAGTCCAGTTCCCTTCCACCGCATAGGGACTGTGATTGTGCTATTGACTTGATTCCAGGCTGTAAGTTCCCTAAGGGCCGACTTTTCAACCTGTCTGTGCCAGAACATGCCGCCATGCGGAGTTATGTTAAGGAGTCTTTGGAGAAGGGGCATATTCGGCCATCTTCTTCTCCATTGGGAGCAGGTTTCTTTTTTGTTGCCAAGAAGGATGGCTCCTTGAGACCCTGTATTGATTATCGCCTCTTGAATAAGATCACGGTCAAATTCCAATACCCTTTGCCTTTGCTCTCTGATTTGTTTGCCAGGATTAAGGATGCTAGTTGGTTTACTAAGATTGACCTTCGAGGGGCATATAATCTTGTTCGTATTAAGCAGGGCGACGAATGGAAAACTGCGTTCAATACGCCCGAGGGCCATTTTGAATATCTTGTGATGCCATTCGGACTCTCTAATGCTCCATCTGTGTTTCAGTCCTTCATGCATGATATATTTCGGAATTATCTTGATAAATTCATGATTGTATATTTGGATGATATTTTGATTTTTTCGGATGATTGGGAGTCTCATGTGAAACAAGTCAGGATGGTATTTCAGATCCTTCGTGATAATGCCTTGTTTGTGAAGGGGTCTAAGTGCCTCTTTGGTGTACAGAAGGTTTCTTTTTTGGGCTTCATTTTTTCTCCATCATCTATAGAAATGGATCCGGCTAAGGTTCAGGCCATTCATGATTGGATCCAGCCCACATCCGTGAAGAGCCTTCAGAAATTTTTGGGCTTTGCTCATTTTTATCGCTGTTTCATTGCCAACTTCTCCAGTGTGGTTAAACCCCTGACCGATTTGACGAAGAAAGGCGCTGATGTGACGAATTGGTCCTCTGCGGCCGTTTCTGCCTTTCAGGAGCTTAAACGCCGATTTACTTCTGCCCCTGTGTTGCATCAGCCGGATGTTTCTCTTCCTTTTCAGGTTGAGGTTGACGCTTCTGAGATTGGGGCAGGGGCCATTTTGTCTCAGAGGAATTCTGATGGTTCCTTGATGAAACCGTGTGCCTTCTTCTCTCGAAAATTTTCGCCTGCGGAACGCAATTATGATGTCGGTAATCGTGAGTTGTTGGCTATGAAGTGGGCATTTGAGGAGTGGCGACATTGGCTTGAGGGGGCTAAACACCGTATTGTGGTCTTAACCGATCATAAGAATCTGATTTACCTCGAGTCTGCCAAACGGCTGAATCCTAAACAAGCCCGATGGTCCCTGTTTTTCTCCCGTTTTGATTTTGTTGTCTCGTATCTTCCGGGTACTAAGAATGTTAAGGCTGATGCCCTCTCTAGGAGTTTTTTGCCTGATTCCCCTGGGGTCCGTGAGCCGGTCGGCATTCTGAAGGAGGGGGTGATTCTTTCTGCCATCTCCCCTGATCTACGACGGGTTCTTCAGTTATTTCAGGCTGATAAACCTGACCGCTGTCCAGTGGGGAAACTGTTTGTTCCTGATAGATGGACTAGCAAAGTGATTTCTGAGGTTCACTGTTGTGTTGGCTGGCCATCCTGGGATTTTTGGTACCAGAGATTTGGTTAGTAGGTCATTTTGGTGGCCTTCTTTGTCACGGGATGTGCGCTCCTTTGTGCAGTCCTGTGGGACTTGTGCGCGGGCCAAACCTTGCTGCTCACGTGCCAGTGGGTTGCTTTTGCCTTTGCCGGTCCCTGAGAGGCCTTGGACGCATATTTCTATGGATTTTATTTCAGATCTTCCGGTTTCCCAGAGGATGTCGGTTATCTGGGTGGTTTATGACCGGTTTTCTAAGATGGTTCATTTGGTACCTTTGCCTAAATTGCCTTCCTCTTCTGAGTTGATTCCGTTGTTTTTTCAGCATGTGGTTCGTTTGCATGGCATTCCGGAGAATATTGTGTCCGATAGAGGTTCCCAGTTTGTTTCCAGGTTTTGGCGGGCCTTTTGTGCTAGGCTGGGCATTGATTTGTCTTTTTCTTCCGCATTTCATCCTCAGACAAATGGCCAAACCGAGCGAACTAACCAGACTTTGGAAACTTATTTGAGATGCTTTGTGTCTGCCGATCAGGATGATTGGGTGGCTTTCTTGCCATTGGCCGAGTTTGCCCTTAATAATCGGGCTAGTTCTGCTACCTTGGTTTCACCTTTTTTTGTAATTCTGGGTTTCATCCTCGTTTTTCTTCGGGGCAGGTTGAGCCTTCTGATTGTCCTGGGGTGGACTCTGTGGTTGACAGGTTGCAGCAAATTTGGGCTCATGTTGTGGACAATTTGGTCTTGTCTCAGGAGGAGGCTCAGCGTTTTGCTAACCGTCGGCGGCGTGTGGGTTCCCGGCTTTGGGTTGGGGATTTGGTCTGGTTGTCTTCCCGTCATGTTCCTATGAAGGTTGCTTCCCCTAAGTTCAAGCCTCGGTTTATTGGTCCTTATAGGATTTCTGAGATTATCAATCCAGTGTCTTTTCGTTTAGTCCTTCCAGCCTCTTTTTCCATCCACAATGTTTTTCATAGGTCTTTTTTGCAGAAATATGTGGTACCCGTCGTTCCCTCTGTTGATCCTCCTGCCCCGGTGTTGATTGATGGGGAGTTGGAGTATGTTGTTGAGAAGATCTTGGATTCTCATTTTTCAAGGCGGAGGCTTCAGTATCTTGTCAAGTGGAAGGGTTATGGCCAGGAGGATAATTCTTGGGTTGTTGCCTCTGATGTTCATGCTGACGATTTGGTTTGTGCCTTCCATTTGGCTCGTCCTGATCGGCCTGGGGGCTCTGGTGAGGGTTCGGTGACCCCTCCTCAAGGGGGGGGTACTGTTGTGAATTCTGTTCTTGGGCTCCCTCCGGTGGTTATAAGTGTTAGCGCTGCTGTCTGTCCTTCACAGCAGTTATCAGGTGTGTCCACTCTGGACTGGGCTATTTAGTCTGGCCTCACTCTTTAGTCAGTGCCAGTTGTCCATTGTATTCTGGAGGATTCACATCCCTTCATGGTTTCTCCTGCTTCCTGGTCTTTTCACCAAGATAAGTTCTGCTTGTTTTGCAGCCCACATTTTGTGGGCCTCATTGTTCAGTGCATTTCATGTTTTTTCTTGTCCAGCTTAATCTGTGTAAGGATTTATGCAGTCAAGCTGGAATCTCTGGAGAGGCAGATATACCCTCCATATCTTTAGTTAGATGTGGAGTTTTTTGTATTTTCTGTGGTGGATATTTCCTAGTATTTTAATACTGACCGCATAGTTCTCTGTCCTATCTTTCCTATTTAGCTAGATTGGCCTCCTTTGCTAAATCCTGTTTTCAGTCTGTGTATGTTTTTTCCTCTCCTCTCACAGTCAATATTTGTGGGGGGCTGCCTATCCTTTGGGAATTTTCTCTGAGGCGAGATAGTTTTCCCTTTTCTATCTATAGGGTTAATTAGTCCTCCGGCTGTGTCGAGGTGTCTAGGATCAGTAGGTACATCCCACGGCTACTTCTAGTTGCGGTGTTAAGTTCAGGGTCCGCGGTCAGTATAGATACCGCCTTCTCCAGAGTACGTCCAATGTTACTCCTGGGCCACCAGATCATAACACATTGCTGAATGCAGCGATACCAAACGTGTATTTTTTATTGTTTTATTTTGGACTAGATGGTGGCCCGATTCTAACGCATCGGGTATTCTAGAATATGCATGTCCACGTAGTATATTGCACAGCCATGTAGTATATTGCACAGCCATGTAGTATATTGCACAGCCACGTAGTATACTGCCCTGCCACATAGTATATAGCCCAGCCACATAGTATATAGCCCAGCTACATAGTATATAGCCCAGCCACGTAGTATATAGCCCAGCCACGTAGTATATAGCCCAGCCACGTAGTATATAGCCCACCCACGTAGTATATTGCCCAGCCACGTAGTATATTGCCCAGTGACGTAGTATATTGCCCAGCGACGTAGTATATTGCCCAGTGACGTAGTATATTGCCCAGTGACGTAGTATATTGCCCAGTGACGTAGTATATAGCCCAGTGACGTAGTATATTGCCCAGTGACGCAGTATACAGCACAGAGCCACGTAGCATATTGCACAGCGGCATAGTATATTGCCCAGCCACGTAGTTTTTTGCCCAGTGACGTAGTATATTGCACAGTGACGTAGTATACAGCACAGAGCCACGTAGTATATTGCCCAGCCATGTATGTCACAGGTTAAAAAATAAAAAATAAACATACTCACCTTCCGATCCGAGGGTCCCTTGTAGTTCTAACATACTCACTATACTTGTAGTTCTGTCGCCTGTGCGCGGTACAGGCGGCAGCTTCCGGTCCCAGGGTGTGATGACGTCATGGTCACATGACCGTGAGGTCATGGCAGGTCCTTCTTGCGCAGGCACGCAGGGCCTGTGATGACGTCGTGTTCACATGACCGTGACGTCATGGCAGGTCCTTCTCCCACACGATCCTTGCTACCAGAACCTGCCGCTTGCACGGAGCGGTTACCGGAGGGTCGCGAGGAACGGGAATGGCGGCGGAAGGTGAGTATATAATGATTTTTTATTTTTTTAAATTATTTTTAACATTAGATCCTTTTACTATTGACGCTGCATAGGCAGCGTCAATAGTAAAAACTTGGTCACACAGGGTTAATAGCGGCATAACGCAGTCCGTTACCGCTGGCATTAACCCTGTGTGAGCGGTGACTGCAGGGAGTATGGAGCGGGCACTGACTGCAGGGGAGTAGGGAGGGACTAATCGGACTGTGGCCGTCGCTGATTGGTCGCGGCAGCCATGACAGGCAGCTGGCGAGACCAATCAGCGAATGAATAACCGTGACGGAAGTTGAGGACAGACAGAAGGACAGGCAGAAAGACGGAAGTGACCCTTAGACAATTATACAGTAGATGGGGCAAAAAATATTTTTTTATTTTTGAAATATTTTTTAAAACTTTTTTTTACTTTTTAATTGCTTCAATAGTTGCTATGGGGCTTCATTCACGGGCTGCTGTTTATAAGAGATCTGCAATGACAACCACGAAGGTTGATCGAGGTATGCTTGAAGGATGAGGGGAAGACACCAGTTGTGAGTGAGAGGTTGAAGAGGTGTGTTAGGGTTGGGATGAAGACTGTGGCGAGGTTAGGGATGAGGTGGAATGGGAACGGGTCAAGCGTGCAAGTGGTGAGATGTGATCTTGACAGGAGGGTGGAGAGCTGATCTTCTCTCATGGTGGAGAAGTTAGTTTTGGAGGAAAGCAAGCTATCGAAAATGGGTACAGGCAGTAGGGTAGCTACCGGGGGGGCAGAGAGTGCGGGCGCCCCGGGCCCCGTGCTCTGAGGGGGCCCACCCGGAGCTACGCTACTGTAACTGTACTGAATCGATCTCCCTGCTCTGCCTCTTTGGGGCCCCTGAGCAGGCGAGGGGCTTGGTGCCAGCAGTGGGCCCCCCGCCGTCATTGGACGATCAGCTGTACTGGCATTTAGCCGATACAGCTGATTGCAATGATGGGAAAAGGAGCGCTATGCTCCTTCTCCCATCATCCCCCTGTCAGTGTTGGCATCTGACGTCGCCGACACTGACAGCGGTCACGATGACATCACTGCCCAGCGCCCACTGTCAGGAGATCAGCGGGAGCAGTGCAGGAACCAGGAAGAAGAGAGGTGAGTATTTATTTATTTATTTTTATGGGATGCTGCCTTATTACAGGGTCTGCCTATGGGGGGGCTGCCTTATTACAGGGTCTGACTATGGGGGGCTGCCTTATTACAGGGTCTGACTATGGGGGCTGCCTTATTACAGGGTGTGACTATGGGGGTGCTGCCTCATCACAGGGTGTGACTATGGGGGTGCTGCCTTATTACAGGGTCTGCTTATGGGGTGCTGCCTTATTACAACGTCTGACTATGGGGGCTCTCTTATTACAGAGTCTGACAATGGGGATGCTGCCTTATTACAGTGTTGTGAAATTGGATTTTGGGCTCCCCCTGTGGCCACTGGTGGAATTGAACTGGTGTGCATCATCCTCTCTGTTCACCTGTTTCCATCAGGATGTGGGAGTCGCTATTTAGCCTTGCTCCTCTGTCACTTCCATGCCGGTCAACATTGTAATCAGAAGCCTTTCTGTGCATGTTCCTGCTGCTAGACAACTCCCAGCTAAGTTGGACTTGAGTCCTTGTTTGTTTTTGCATTTTGTTCCAGTTCACAGCTGTAGTTTCGTTTCTGTGTCTGGAAAGCTCTTGTGATCTGAAATTGCCACTCTGATGTTATGAGTTAATACTAGAGTCTTAAAGTAATTTCAGGATGGTGTTTTGATAGGGTTTTCAGCTGACCATGAAAGTGCCCTTTCTGTCTTCCTGCTATCTAGTAAGCGGACCTCAATTTTGCTAAACCTATTTTCATACTACGTTTGTCATTTCATCTAAAATCACCGCCAATATTTGTGGGGGCCTCTGTCTGCCTTTCGGGGAAATTTCTCTAGAGGTGAGCCAGGACTATATTTTCCTCTGCCAGGATTAGTTAGTCCTCCGGCCGGCGCTGGGCGTCTAGGGATAAAACGCAGGCTACGCTACCCGGCTACTGTTAGTTGTGCGGCAGGTTTAGTTCATGGTCAGTTTAGTTTCCATCCTTCCAAGAGCTAGTTCTTATGTTTGCTGGGCTATGTTCTCTTGCCATTGAGAACCATAACAGTTTGACCGGCCAAAAAAGGGTTAAATTAATTGACAGAGAAAGGAGAGAAAAGAGAAGTCTGCTGAAGATTTTTTTTTTTTTTTTTTCTCAGTTCTGAGTGTGCTTGTAATTGAATCTCTTGCAAGTCTGCCTATATTGCAGCCTTTCTCTCTCTCTCTCCTTCTAATCCTGGAATGGCTCTGTGTTCACCTGTTTAAAATGGATATTCAGAGTTTAGCTGCAGGTTTGAATAATCTCACCACGAAAGTTCAAAATTTACAAGATTTTGTTGTTCATGTTCCTATATCTGAACCTAGAATTCCTTTGCCTGAATTTTTCTCGGGGAATAGATCTTGCTTTCAAAATTTCAAAAATAATTGCAAGTTGTTTTTGTCCCTGAAATCTCGCTCTGCTGGAGATCCTGCTCAGCAGGTCAGGATTGTGATTTCCTTGCTCCGGGGCGACCCTCAGGATTGGGCTTTTGCATTGGCTCCAGGGGATCCTGTGTTGCTCAATGTGGATGCGTTTTTTCTGGCCTTGGGGTTGCTTTATGAGGAACCTCAGTTAGAACTTCAGGCGGAAAGGGCCTTGATGTCCCTATCTCAGGGGCAAGACGAAGCTGAAATATACTGCCAGAAATTCCGTAAATGGGCTGTGCTTACTCAGTGGAATGAGTGCGCCCTGGCGGCGAATTTCAGAGAGGGTCTCTCTGATGCCATTAAGGATGTTATGGTGGGGTTCCCTGTGCCTGCGGGTCTGAATGAGTCCATGACAATGGCTATCCAGATCGATAGGCGTCTGCGGGAGCGCAAACCTGTGCACCATTTGGCGGTGTCTACTGAGAAGACGCCAGAGAATATGCAATGTGATAGAATTCTGTCCAGAAGTGAACGGCAGAATTTTAGATGAAAAAATGGGTTGTGCTTTTATTGCGGTGATTCAACTCATGTTATATCAGCATGCTCTAAGCGGACTAAGAAGCTTGATAAGTCTGTTTCAATTGGCACTTTACAGTCTAAGTTTATTCTTTCTGTGACCCTGATTTGTTCTTTATCATCTATTACCGCGGATGCCTATGTCGACTCTGGCGCCGCTTTGAGTCTTATGGATTGGTCCTTCGCCAAACGCTGTGGGTATGATTTGGAGCCTCTTGAAACTCCTATACCCCTGAAGGGGATTGACTCCAGCCCATTGGCTAGCAATAAACCACAATACTGGACACAAGTAACTATGCGGATTAATCCGGATCACCAGGAGATTATTCGCTTTCTTGTGCTGTATAACCTACATGATGTGTTGGTGCTTGGATTGCCATGGCTGCAATCTCATAACCCAGTCCTTGACTGGAAAGCTATGTCTGTGTTAAGCTGGGGATGTAAGGGGACGCATGGGGACGTACCTGTGGTTTCCATTTCATCATCTATTCCCTCTGAGATTCCTGAATTCTTGACTGAATATCGTGACGTTTTTGAAGAACCTAAGCTTGGTTCATTACCTCCGCACCGGGAGTGCGATTGTGCCATAGATTTGATTCCGGGTAGTAAATACCCTAAGGGTCGTTTATTTAATCTGTCTGTGCCTGAGCATGCTGCTATGCGAGAATATATAAAGGAGTCCTTGGAAAAGGGACATATTCGTCCTTCGTCATCTCCCTTAGGAGCCGGTTTTTTCTTTGTGGCTAAGAAAGATGGCTCTTTGAGGCCGTGCATTGATTATCGGCTTTTGAATAAAATCACGGTTAAATATCAATATCCGTTGCCACTGCTGACTGATTTGTTTGCTCGCATAAAGGGGGCCAAGTGGTTCTCTAAGATAGATCTCCGTGGGGCGTATAATTTGGTGCGAATTAAGCAGGGGGATGAGTGGAAAACCGCATTTAATACGCCCGAGGGCCACTTTGAGTATTTGGTGATGCCTTTTGGTCTTTCAAATGCCCCTTCAGTCTTTCAGTCCTTTATGCATGACATTTTCCGTGATTATTTGGATAAATTTATGATTGTGTATCTGGATGATATTTTGATTTTTTCGGATGACTGGGACTCTCATGTCCAGCAGGTCAGGAGGGTTTTTCAGGTTTTGCGGTCTAATTCCTGGTGTGTGATCGTTTCTCTAAGATGGTCCATTTGGTTCCCCTGCCTAAGTTGCCTTCTTCTTCCGAGTTGGTTCCTCTGTTTTTTCAAAATGTGGTCCGTTTGCATGGTATTCCGGAGAATATCGTTTCTGACAGAGGTACCCAATTCGTGTCTAGATTTTGGCGAGCATTCTGTGCTAGGATGGGCATAGATTTGTCTTTCTCGTCTGCTTTCCATCCTCAGACTAATGGCCAGACCGAGCGGATGAATCAGACCTTGGAGACATATTTGAGGTGTTTTGTGTCTGCAGATCAGGATGATTGGGTTGCTTTTTTGCCTTTAGCGGAGTTTGCCCTCAATAATCGGGCCAGCTCTGCCACCTTGGTGTCTCCCTTTTTCTGTAATTCGGGGTTTCATCCTCGATTTTCTTCTGGTCAGGTGGAATCTTCGGATTGTCCTGGAGTGGATGCTGTGGTGGAGAGGTTGCATCAGATTTGGGGGCAGGTAGTGGACAATTTGAAGTTGTCCCAGGAGAAGACTCAGCTTTTTGCCAACCGCCGGCGTCGGGTTGGTCCTCGGCTTTGTGTTGGGGACTTGGTGTGGTTGTCTTCTCGTTTTGTCCCTATGAGGGTTTCTTCTCCCAAGTTTAAGCCTCGGTTCATCGGCCCGTACAAGATATTGGAGATTCTTAACCCTGTGTCCTTCCGTTTGGACCTCCCTGCATCTTTTTCTATTCATAATGTTTTTCATCGGTCATTATTGCGCAGGTATGAGGTACCAGTTGTGCCTTCCGTTGAGCCTCCTGCTCCGGTGTTGGTTGAGGGCGAGTTGGAGTACGTTGTGGAAAAAATCTTGGACTCCCGTGTTTCCAGACGGAAACTCCAGTATCTGGTCAAATGGAAGGGATACGGTCAGGAGGATAATTCTTGGGTGACTGCCTCTGATGTTCATGCCTCCGATTTGGTCCGTGCCTTTCATAGGGCTCATCCTGATCGCCCTGGTGGTTCTGGTGCTTGAGGGGGGGGGGTACTGTTGTGAAATTGGATTTTGGGCTCCCCCTGTGGCCACTGGTGGAATTGAACTGGTGTGCATCATCCTCTCTGTTCACCTGTTTCCATCAGGATGTGGGAGTCGCTATTTAGCCTTGCTCCTCTGTCACTTCCATGCCGGTCAACATTGTAATCAGAAGCCTTTCTGTGCATGTTCCTGCTGCTAGACAACTCCCAGCTAAGTTGGACTTGAGTCCTTGTTTGTTTTTGCATTTTGTTCCAGTTCACAGCTGTAGTTTCGTTTCTGTGTCTGGAAAGCTCTTGTGATCTGAAATTGCCACTCTGATGTTATGAGTTAATACTAGAGTCTTAAAGTAATTTCAGGATGGTGTTTTGATAGGGTTTTCAGCTGACCATGAAAGTGCCCTTTCTGTCTTCCTGCTATCTAGTAAGCGGACCTCAATTTTGCTAAACCTATTTTCATACTACGTTTGTCATTTCATCTAAAATCACCGCCAATATTTGTGGGGGCCTCTGTCTGCCTTTCGGGGAAATTTCTCTAGAGGTGAGCCAGGACTATATTTTCCTCTGCCAGGATTAGTTAGTCCTCCGGCCGGCGCTGGGCGTCTAGGGATAAAACGCAGGCTACGCTACCCGGCTACTGTTAGTTGTGCGGCAGGTTTAGTTCATGGTCAGTTTAGTTTCCATCCTTCCAAGAGCTAGTTCTTATGTTTGCTGGGCTATGTTCTCTTGCCATTGAGAACCATAACATTACAGGGTCTGCCTATGGGGTGCTGTCTTATTACAAGGTCTGACTATGGGGGCTGCCTTATTACAGGGTCTGACTATGGGGTTGCTGCCTTATTACAGGGTCTGACTATGGGGTGCTGCCTTATTGCAGGGTCTGACTATGGGGGTGCTGCCTTATTACAATGTCTGCCTATGGGGGCTGCCTTATGCTATATTATGGACTTGGTGCATTATGCTACTGTATATGGGGGCTATGTAGGGGGCCATCATATGGAGATCATATGGAGATTACAGTGTGGGGGTGATTATACATTGTTGGAGCCATCAAACAGTTTGGGGGCTACTAAGTGGTCAGTATACTGTGTGGGTGGTACTATACAGTGAGGGGGCATTATACCGTGTATAGGGGATCTGTACAGGGGGGGAGACTCGGGACATTATTAAATGTGAAGTGGGCACTTATTGTTGGAGCGCCCCCACGTAAGGGCAATGGGGTACTCGGCACCGGGTCCTTCAGTTCAGGGGATGTCACGGTGGCCCGACCTAGTCCGTGGCCCTTTGAGGGACGTCCAATAAAGAAAAGAGTTTTTATGGTTTTGGGAAAGGTCTTTAAAGGGGAAGTGTTCGTGATGCCACCTGTGGTATTCGGTCAGGGTGACCGACACTGCTTAGGGGTCCGCTGGGGTGATGTTATGGCAGCTTGATGGTATACCTTCCCACAGGTGAAGTGTATCCCCAGGGCTTCCCAGAGTGTAGATGGTGGATGGTGTGAGGCGCAATGAATAACGAGGACACAAGGTTGCAGTCTCTTTACCTTTACTGAAGGCTTCAGTGTCCTCAGTCCAGGGCACCGGATCACAGGGCAGGCAGAGTCCGGCCGGTCTGAAGGCAAATCCAGAGTCCCCTTATCCAGGTGGAATTCAATAGTCTTCCTATGCGCACAGTAACACAGTAGGTCCCTACTTGCATAAGCTCCAATAAGGTCCTCACTGTTATTACTCCTCTCACTGTTCCCCGTGGTCGCATAGAACAAAACACGTATGACTGGTGGCCTGACGCCCTGGCCCCCACAAGTTGCCATGTCTCCTGTGTATAAAGGTCGGGCAGCCAACGTAGAAGTAACTGTCCTGCCAGTCTCTGAAGTAAAGCATAGAGTTCCTTACTCCCTCGGTATTCTGGCCACCGGTATCCCTGCGCTGCAGAAGGAGGCAGCCTCTCACAGGGCAGAATTCCTTCTGGTTTCCTCTTCTTTTGCTATGACTTTGTTTCTCACTCACTGCAAAACACTTCTCTTCAATGTCTCTTTCTTAGGATGCTGCCGCACGTGGGGCAGGAGCAGCTCCGTGGACCCTCGTCCTCCTCAGACCGCAGTCTGGATCTGACTGGAACTCCCTCCAGCCAGCTCGGTCTGGAGACCTTTCTCTCTCGGTCCCCAGCCAGGAACTCTCTAACTTTCCCTCCAACTACCAGTTTTACCTAACTTTGAGGAGTGGCTTAATAGATAGAACCTTTGCTCCCCCTGGTGACTGGAGTGTGCAGTGTGTTGTGTGTGGTTGTGATACCTGGACAGAAGATCTCCTTTATTGCCTTCAGACGTAATATCGCTCCCCCTGGTGGAAGAACAACATTACTGCAACGACCAGGACTCTGGGGCGCTGCATTGTTATAGGGGAACTCAGGTTACTGTGACTATCAATGGGGCACACATGGTATTATTATTTTCTAGGGGGCAAAATATGGGCACTGTTTTCTAGAGCACGTGCACCCAGCATTACTATATTATAGAGGGGTTCTTTAGAATTTAGAGGGCACAGAGAAATACACAACAGGTGCAGTAAGCTCAGTATTGGGGTAATAGGGGCAGTAATAGGGACACATACGGCAGCAGCAGCTCAGTATTGGGGTTTCAGGTGCAGTAATAGGGACACATACAGCAGCAGCGGCTCAGTATTGGGGTATCAGGGGCAATAATAGGGACACATACAGCAACAGCGGCTCAGTATTGGGGTGTTAGGTGCAGTAATAGGGACACATATGGCAGCAGCGGCTCAGTATTGGGGTATCAGGTGCAGTAATAGGGACACATATGGCAGCAGAGGCTCAGTGTTGGGGTATCAGGTGTAGGACACATACAGCAGCAGCGGCTCAGTATTGGGGTATCAGGGGCAATAATAGGGACACATACAGCAACAGCGGCTCAGTATTGGGGTGTTAGGTGCAGTAATAGGGACACATATGGCAGCAGCGGCTCAGTATTGGGGTATCAGGTGCAGTAATCGGGACACATATGGCAGCAGAGGCTCAGTGTTGGGGTATCAGGTGTAGGACACATACGGCAACAGTGGCTCAGTATTGGGGTATCAGCAGGATGAGGAGTTTGTGCAGGTTGGGAATAGATGGTGATGGGGCTGGAATATGAGAAGTGAAATGTGTCTTTGTTGTATTCTCTGCAGGTGAGTCATGGCTGGAAGAAGTTGTCATGTCGGTCTGCGCCAGATGGAAAAGACGTGAAAAGTGAACGATTCCATCAGAGAGAGCGTCAGCGGTAAGACATTATCTGTAACTGTACTGTGATCTCTTACATGTTCTGTAGGGCTGGTATCTACCACTGACCATATGGTGGTAATATCCATATTGGTCTTTATATAGAGATTATCTTCAGTAACAGCGCGGTCATCTGCTGAGGTTCTCCTCCACTATTAGGGGGTGTCACCGAGTTGTAATCAAGGTTACCTGGTTAGGGGCCCACTCCAAAGCTTCGCCCCCCCCCGAACCAAAACCCTAGCTACGCCTCTGGGTACAGGTCAGAGTCGGAAATATCATTGGTGCAACCTGTGCAGCTGCATCTGGGCCCAAGAGGTAAGGGGGCTCATTTCTGTCTCCAAAAATGGTGGAATTGTTCATTATGATGAGCTATTGGACTGCAAAGGATCCATACATTGTTCTTGCACAAGGGCCTTCTGTTTGTGTCCACCAGTGGTATAGGTAGCTAGCTAATTAAAAACTGTGAAAGTATGAATGCCACAGTCTGGATGAGCAAGCCTTTTCCATTAAAAGGAAAATTCACTTAACCCATATTCAACAAAACTGTTTGTCAAACCAATAATTACATAGACATCCAAAGCTATGAAGAAAAATCCCATGAAATCTTTTCTCAGGTGTCAGGGTTGCTCTGACAGTATTTCAACACAAGGTGGCATTAGTGTCATTCAGAGCCAACAAACAGAACCGTCTTAAAGGGAAACTGTTAGTTCATTCTACACCCAAACCGATTATATTCATATGTAGGTTATTAGATCACAAGAACATTCATACCTTTCTTAACCTCTTACCCCCCAGCCTATTTTCACATTTATGACCAGGCAAAATTTTACAATTTTGACCAGTGTCACTTTATCTGGTAATAACTCTGGAACGCTTCAATGGATCCCACTGATTGTGAGAAAATTGTTTTGAGACATGTTCTAATTCATGATATTGGTAAAATTTCTTTGACATGACTTACGTTTATTTGTGAAAAAAATTGGAAATTTAGCAAAAATTTTGAAAAATTAGCAATTCTCAAGATTTACATTTTTATGCCCTTAAATCATAGAGTTATGTCACAAAAATTTAACTAATAACTAACATTTCCCACATGTCTACTTTACATCAGCACAATTTTTTAAACCTAGTTTTTTTGTAGGAAGTTATAAAGGTTAAAATTTGACCAGCGATTTCTCCTTTTTACAACATTTACAAAACCATTTTTTAGGACCACATCACATTTCAAGTGACTTTGAGGAGGCTATACGACATAAAGTATCCAACAATCACTAAAAATTGCACCCCTCTTGGTGCTCAAATCCACACTCAAGAAGTATATTAAGCCTTCAGGTGCTTCACAAGAACTGAAACCATGTGGAAAGACAAAATGAACATTTAAATTTTTTCAGAAAATTTTTACTTTAGACCCACAATGTTGATCTAAGTAAATGGAAGAAAAAAAATTCCCACAAAAATGTTGTTTTAGCCCCCAATGTTTTCATTTCTACAAAATTTGTTGTGCATTTTCTCCTCAGTACAACGATACCCCATACGTGGTCGAAACCTACTTTTGAGGCACAGTGCAAAGCTCAGAAAGGAAAAAGCACCATATTGGAGTTCAGATTTTGTAGGACTGGTTTGAAGGTGACGTCACATTCACAGAGCTCATAATGTGCCCGAAAATCAGAAGCCCCATAAGTGACCCCATTTAACAAAGTACACCTCTCAGTGAACTCATCTAGGGGTGCAGTGATCATATTGACATCACAGGTGTGTCACAGAATTCTACACCATTGGGCAATGAAGAAAAATTAATTACCTTCAAAAGTTTGTGTTAGCCACAGACTTTACATTTTCACATTGAAAAATGGGTAAAAATAGCACTAAAATTTGTCCTGTAATTTCTACAAAATGTAGAAATACCCCATATTTGCCTCCTGGAACACAGATTTTACTAGACTAGTTTGCAAACTCCATATACAGAGCCCCTAAGTGCTAGAAGAGCAGAATCTCCTCTCAAGTGACCCATTTTGGAAATTGTACCCTTTGGGAATTTATCTACAGATGTAGTGATTATTTTGATTTCATAGGTGTCTTCCAGAAACAAGCAGCAGTGGATGTTGCTGAGTGAAAATTGTAAACTGCTAATGTAGTGTCTAGTACGATGTAGTCACCAGTACGTTGTAGTGCCCAATATATTGTAGTGGCCAGCTCGTGCTTCTGGAGACACGCACCAGTAAGTTAGGCGGACTCTCATCACTACAGAAATGGAAAACATGTGGATGACTAAATGTGGTTAGGCACACTGTTGGGGGCATTTAGAATTTGGAGCACACAATTTGCTGAATTTCTTTTGGGGGCGAGGAGCTATTTCACTTTGCCAGAGCATTTGTGCTACCAGTAACGTGGAAGCTCCTTATATTTCCATTAACAGATGACGGACCTGAGTAGGTACTTGCTTTTTTTGTGGATTGATTTGAAGCTTTTATTGGGAACATTTTCCATAATGTTTGGGATCACATTTATCCTGCACTCTATGCTGAGTACTTATATTGGAATTTCCATATAAATCTACGAGAGACATAATTCAGATGAAACCCCTAAGGGACCCATTCACTATAATGAGGCAGCAGAGTTACTCTAGACTTTGTCTAGCATCTGTTCAGCGATGTCCTTCTTTTCAGAAGTGCACAAAACTGTGGCAGATCGCGCTTTCATACACGCCTAAAAAGACTGACACTGCTGGATCACAGACCAGACAGCATCCACAGTGTCTCCATCTGCCTGATTATAGGGAATGCTCCACTGGGGGCTCCATCTGAATCACGTATTTAAGATATTTACATGAAAACCTTGGTGTAAGCTCAGCGTAGAGTGCAGGATAAATGTGAGCCGAGCCTTACTGCGATTATTGTGAGGCAGAATGAAAAAACTGGCAGTAGGTAAAAAATTGGTTTTACGTATTTTTTTTTACGCCATTCCTGTGTGGTATAAGTGATTAGACAAATTTATTCTTCGCAAATACAGTGATATCATATTTATATAGATTTTTATACTTGGTTGCTGTCATAAATTATAAGACGCTTTTTATTGCGTATCCCCATATTTTGATAGCTATAATTTTTCCAAAAGTTGATCGACAGAGTTATGTGACTGCTTGCTTTTTGCGGGACGAGTTAGCGTTTTTATTGATATCATTTTCGGGCAAATTACATTTATTGATCGCTTTCTAGTCTGATTTTTGGGGGCAGAAAGAACTAAAACCAGCAATTCAGTAATTGTTTATTAGGACGGCTTCATTCTTTGGGGCAGTACGACTACAGCGATACCACATTTATATTTTTTTATGTTTTGTCGCTTTTATACAATAAAACCTATTTATAGAAATAATAATATTTTTTGCCTCGCTTTATTTTTATTGTTCATCTGATGGAGATGTATGGCGGCTTGTATTGATGCGGGACAAAATTAAGTTTTCACAGATATCATTTTTTTTACATTCTGTTTTTGGTCGCAATTAAGTCTACTTTTTGTTCTGCAGTATGATGATAAAGTATCATTTTTTGCTTGTTTTTTTTACGGTGTTCACTGAAGGGGTTAACTAGTGTGAAAGTTTTATAGGTCATGTCGTTTCGAAAGCTGCGATACCAAACATGTACTTTTTTTTGTTTCTTTTTTTTACATAAATACCATAAATTTATTTATTGGCTTAATACTTATATTTTTTTGTTCTTTATTTTGTGATTTTATTTCAAGATTTTTTTTTACTTTTACCTTTTTACCCTGTCCCAGTATGGGATGTCAACTTTCCTTGCACTGATCGCTGATCTAATACCCTCCAATGCTTTTGCTTTGCAGGGCATCAGATCGACGCCTCACAGTCAGGCCGGTTTCACAAGTCTGTGGCTCCGGTACGTGTGGTGACAGTTTCCTCACGTACCGGAGACACTGACACACGTAGACACATTAAAATCAATGTGTCTCTGCAGATGTCAGTGATTTTTCGCGGACCGTGTGTCCGTGTGCAAAACACGGAGACATGTCCACGTTTCTCCGGCAGCACGGTCCGCAAAACGTCCCGCACACGTGCACACGGAGAACAGTGTGCACTCTCCTCTGTGTGCACGTACTGCTGCAGGAGAAACAGCGCTAGAGTTAAGCGCTGTCCCATGCTTTTGGTGCTGAAGCCGGCATTCATTCCTTCTCCCCAGCAGCGTTCGCTGGAAAGAAGGAATGAAAAATCAAGTTTATTTTTTTTTTTGTGTTAAAAATAAAGTTCAGGGTCACCTCCCGCCTCCCACCCCCTGTGCGCCCACCTGTTTGCATTGAAATACTCACCCAGCTCCCACGATGCCTCCTCTCTGCGCCGGCAGCTTGTTCTGTGTGAGCGGTCACGTGGTACCGCTCATTACAGGGATGAATATGCGGCTCCACCTCCCATAGGGGTGAAATGAGAAATTAACACTTACATGTGTTCAGGACATTGCAGGCAACCAGGCTAGTGGGTGGAGTTCCCATATGTCCCAGTTCATCAGGGCTAGCAGTCAGGCTCCTCAGGTAAGACTAACTGCTGGGGGCCTGGCAGAGACTTATAAACTGCAGCCTGTGACATCACCAACAGGGCTGGTTTACCCAAACCCTCCTCTCTCCTCAGCCTTATCAAATTTAACACAAATTTGTATAAGGCTCGTATCTCCGCTCCAGAACATGACAGAATCCCAGCACACCCCTCATTCATCCTCTTTTACAATTGGCTTTCTATTGGTACTAAGTTCGGGCTAGTTGGGACACACAGTTCCGGAGAAATCTGTACTTTTTTACCTGCTGGAATTAGAGGCTCACGCTTACAGTGGCTGATAGATCTGCCGATGGAGATTCGCAATATATACTTATTATTTTTCTAGCCCAAATCAGTGGCCCAATATCTTACTATAGAACTAAATAAACTAGAACAAAGAGCTGCATGTCTTGAGAGGAATATCAGAACAGTTTCAGCTGGAGGCAGATTTGTGCCGCTACAAGCGCAATAAACCTTCCTGGCTTGGGGGCAGGGCAGAGCATTGAGAAGAATAGCTTCACACACGCTTAGAAGCAAAGAGAGAAGGGGGGGTTTAGCCCACAGCAAAGCTACGAAATCATATTACATTTCATACAATATCGTGACACCTCCCCTTTTGGTCTGCGCTACGGTGACAGAACCCCTCAGTATGCCTCCATGCGCACTTCAGTAGGTTCACCCTGGCGGGACAGTCCATCTGCATTGCCATGCTCCCTGCCCGTTTTGTGTTCAATGTTGAAGTCAAACTGGTGAAGGGCAAGGCTCCAGCATAGCAACCTGCCGTTGGTTCCGCACATGGCATTTAGCCAGCGCAGAGGGTGATGGTCGGTCAACACAGTGAAGGCACGGCCGTATAAGTAGGGCTGCAAGCGCTGCAGGGCCCAGACTATGGCCAGGCACTCCTTCTCGACAGTGGAGTAGGCGACTTCCCTCGGCAGAAGTTTCCGGCTCAGGTATAACATGGGGTGCTCTTGGTCCTCAGAGTCAACCTGGCTGAGCACAGCACTGAGGCCAAACTCGCTGTCATCAGTCTGCACCAAGAACGGTCAACTGCTGTCGACTGCTCTCAACCCAGGGGCGTTGCACAGTGCTGTTTTCAACGCCTGGAAGGCCCCCTCGCAGCCATCGGTCCAGTTGACGATGTGGGGTAGCTTCTTCCTGGTGAGGTCCGTCAAAGTCTTTGCTAGGCTACTATAGTGCTGTACGAAGCGCTTATAGTACCCTGCAGTGCCCAGGAAGGACATCACCTGTTTCTTGGTCCTGGGAGTGGGCCAGTTCACGATCGCTCCCACTTTCTCAGGCTCTGGCTTTAGGGTGCCTCCGCCTACCCGGTGCCCCAGGTAGTGGACCTCACTCACGCCCATCTGGCACTTTCCTGGTTTGATAGTCAGTCCAGCTCGGTGAATTCGCCTGAGCACCTCCTCGAGATGCTGCAGGTGTTCCTTCCAGGAGGAACTGAAGATGGCAATGTCATCCAAGTACGCCACGGCGTACTTCTCCAGTCCCTGAAGCAGGAGGTTGACCATCCGCTGGAAAGTGGCAGGGGCATTCTTCATGCCGAAGGGCATGACCGTGGACTCGTACAGTCCAAAGGGTGTGATAAAGGCGGACTTCTCCTGCGCCTCGGGGCTCAGGGGAATCTGCCATTTTTCTCGACTCAGATCCATTATGGTCAGGTATTTTGCACCAGCTAACCTCTCAAGCAGCTCCTCGATGCGCGGCATTGGGTGCGCATCAGAGGCTGTGATGGCGTTGAGCCCCCTGTAGTCCATGCAGAACCAGGTGGTCCGGTCCTTCTTGGGCACGAGAACTACAGGTGAGGCCCACGTGTTCTTTGACCGTCGAATCATCCCCAGCTGTAACATCTCATCGATCTCCTGGCGCATAACCTGCTGCACCTGGTCGGAGATACGATAGGGTGTCCGCCTCGTGGACTGCTAATTCAGTCCTTCCAGGTCAGTTGGAGAACACGACCTGGAAGGGTTCCAGTGTGGTTTGCAACTGCAACCGCTGGGGTTCAATTAACGAGGCGCTTACCTCCACGTCCGCAATGGACCCACCGGCCTTCGCTTGGGCTAGCATGTCCAGGAGGGTGTCTTTCTCCCCGTCTTCGGGCAAGCTGCAGACCGGTAGGATGAAAGGTTCACGTTCGTGATGAGCCTTCATCATGTTGATGTGAAAGGCCTTTCGCCTACCCCGAGCGTGGTCAAGCGTGACCACATAGGTGACCGGGTTGAGCTGTTGGTGGACGACGTACGGGCCCTCCCAGGCTGCCTGAAGCTTATCCTTTGGCACGGGGACCAACACCAACACCTTTGACCCATGTGGTAGGTCCAATCCCAGATGTTCTGGTCGTACCAGTGCTTCTGGTCAGCCTGAGCCTGCGTCATGTTGTCATGCACCAACTGCGTCAAGGCCTGCATCTTGTCACGGAAGCGCATGACATACTCCACTATGGACACTTCAGAAGGGTTTGGCTCCTCTTCCCAGGATTCCCTTACCAACCCAAGGGGTCCCCAGACTCACCTGCCATACAGGAGCTCGAAGGGGGAGAACCCCGTCGAGGCCTGCGGAACCTCTCGGTAAGTGAATAGCAGGTGTGTGAGGTACCGCTCCCAGTCGCGCCCTTGGGTCTCAACCAGCATGCGTAGCATCTGTTGAGGGTACCATTGAAGCGTTCACACAAGCCATTGGTCTGTGGGTGATACGCACTCAATACCAGGTGCTTCACCTGCATTCTCTTACAGAGAGCCTCCATTAGGCGAGACATGAATTGGGTCCCTTGATCAGTAAGCATCTCGCTGGGAAATCCTACATGTGAAAAGATAGCCAACAGGACATCCGCCACCTTATCTGCCCTAGTTGACGTCAGAGCTACTGCCTCTGGGTACCGGGTAGCGTAGTCTACCACAGTAAGGATGTATTGCTTTCCAGAGCTGCTGGAGACGGCCAGCGGGCCCACAATGTCCACCGTGATCCTCTGGAAAGGCTCCTCTATCACTGGCAAAGGGATCAGGGGAGCCTTAAGAGCAGGCCCCGCCTTCCCCACTCTTTGACAGGTGACACAGGAGCGGCAGTAGTTTGACACATCTGTCCCCATCTTAGGCCAATAGAAGTGTTGAGACAGCCGGGCCTTTGTTTTGCTGATGTCCAAGTGTCCAGCTAGCGGGATCTCATGGGCAATCCGTAACAACTCTCCCCAGAATTGCTGCGGGACGACCAGCTGTCTTTCCCTCAACCACTCCTTTTGCGATTTTCCGGGTACTGTCTCCCGGTACAACCTTCCTCCTTCCCAGAACATCCTCTCCTTATCAGTCACGGAGGTGGGCATCTCGGCGAGTTGTCTCAAACTCTCTAGGCTCTCATCTGCGTGCAGAGCGGACTGAAACTCCTGGCCAGGGGAAGCCAGAAGCGATGTCAGGGTCCCTTCCCCACGGGAACCCTCTGGGACCTGCTCTGGGTCCACCTCTGGTTCAGTCACAATGATGACTGAGGAGGGTCCGGAAGGCAGACAGTTATCTGCTTTCCGGGCACTCTGACCGAGTGACAGCAGCTACGTAGGCTGTCTCCCTGGGGATTTCTACAGACCCATCAGCCGGTGCTGCTATGGGCTCTACCCCCTCATCCACCCCCAACACTCCAGGGGCAGCGCTACTTATGGGCCAGTTACCTTCCTCGGTGGCACTGGTCATTTTCATGGCGTCATCTTCCTCACAGTTCCCATGCATTTCCCCATTTCCTGTAGCACCGACACTTGCCCCTGCTAGGGGTTCCTCAGCCGTCTCACTCCGCAGAGCAATGTGGCTGAGCACTCCTGTACCTATGGACACATTAACCTTTGCAGAAAAATGGTTATCAGGTTCAGTTGGCACAGATACAACATTTTCACCATCAATCCTAGGAAAAAAATGGTTATCAGATGCATTATTACAAGATAAAGCATGGTCAGGTAACACATGCGATTTCTCATCATCATCATCATCATCATCAGGGTTAATGTTACCCTTATTAGCAGATTGGGGAGGGGTGTCAGGAACGTAGTATGCAACAATCCTCCCCAAATCAGTCCCCAACAAAATATCAGTGGGCAAATTATCAGACAGCCCCACTTCCTTCACCCGGCTCCTGGCACTACAATCAATATAAACTCAGGCCATTGGCAAGAGACAGCTGATGCCCCCAATCCCAGTGACAGTTAGGGTTTTCCCCGGAATGATTTCTTCAGGAGCTGCCAGTACGGGTCGGATGAGGGTTTGTTCAGCCCCGGTGTCCTTGAGGCCTGTAGCAACATGGCCTCCCACGGTGACGTGCTGTACGTTGTCACACACCCTCCCAGCCACACCACCCACCAAAAGAACTGCGGCATTAGGCCCTGGGGCCATGGATGGGGGGTTCTTCGGCCTGTCTGGACAGTGGGGACTGATATGACCAGTCCACTTGCAGAAGAAACACTGGCGAGGTTCGGTAGTAGGTCTGGTGCTGTTGGCCACCGGAACAGAACCTCTGGGGTGTTGGCTGGCAGGGGTACTGGTGTTGGTTGCAGGCTTACCCCCTCTCCAGCTAGTGGTGACTGGCTTCCGCACTTCCAATCTACGGATGGCCTCATAGGCATCGGCAATCTGCACTGCTTTCGTCACATCTTTGGGTTCTCTGTCCATCACGAACTGTCGCACCTCAGCTGGGCAAAGATGTAAGAACAGGTCTTTGATCATCAGGTCTTCCAGCTGCTCAAAGGTGGTCACTGACAGTCCTTGGATCCACTGGTTAAAGTGGGTCCTGAGTCCATGCACCACATCGCCGTAGCTGTCATGTGGGCCACGTTGGAGGTTCCGGAACTTTCTACGGTACACCTCGGGTGTAAGCTGGTACTTGGCTATCAGAGCCTGCTTGATGGCCTCATAGTCACCATCTTGTTCTTGAAGAAGGGCAGCAAACGCCTCCAGAGCTTTGCCTCTCAGCCCTGGGGTCAGGTATTGTGCCCATTCATCTGTAGGCAGCTGGTACTGCCTGCAGGCTTTCTCAAAGGCCCGCAAAAAAGTGTCCAAGTCCCCGTCCTTTTCCATCACAGGAAAGTGATCGGGATGGGGCTTCGGTATCTGAGCGCTGCTGGGCTCACGGCTCCGGGTGGTGGAGGGTATCCCCCCCTGCCGGAGCATCTGCAGTTCATGGACTCGCTGGGCTTGGCGCTCGGCTTGCTCCTGGTATTGCTGGATCAGCTGCAGACGTCCAACACGGTCATCGGCGGGGAGTAGTTCCAAGACCACCAGCAGGTGGGGGTCCAATTCGCCCTGATTGCTAATAGGGCCGGCATTCAGTGGTTGGACCTCTGCTGCAGCACCATGTTCGCTTGTGCTGGCTTCTGCGGCCACTGGACTCTGTGGCCTGGCTTGGTCTGCTTCAAATTGCACCAGTTCAGCGACCATTTGAGCCTTGGACTTGCCCTGGGAGTTCAGGCCATGGTACGTGCATACCCCAGCAAGAGTGTCGTTCTTCTGCTGGGCGTACTAGGCTTCTCCTTTCGCAGCCATGGTTGCCAAATAAAAGATAGGATAGAAAAACGAAGAGAAAGGGAAGGGATAAATACCAGTACACACAATTGTCTCAGGACTAATAAACAATGAGTTCGTTCTCCAAACTTATTTGCGCAGAGTCCTCGCAAGAACTTTGCAAGTTTTTAGTGAGAGGAATGATTGCTCAAACCAAATCACTATTGCTCTAAGATCCCACCACGCTGCCACCAATTTGTCACGGATCCACACCGCTGCCACCAATTTGTCATGATTCACACAGGGTGACCATCACCCCTACGTCACGGATCGGGGTGACTTTAGGCCAACAGATGGCTATCACATTTGCAGGGGCGCTTATCTTAGTTATCCCTCCACTGCTACAATGTGATGAAAAAACACACACAAGGCTATTGACCTCTTAGTTTACAGCAGGGGCTTATTTTTGTTATTCCACTGCTCCTCAATATACCACGAACTGCAGGGATTTATGTATATCCCGCTTTACAGTTCCGCTTGAACTTGCAGCTCTCTGGCGCCCCACTTACCCTCAGGTCATATTAGGTACTGCACCTAGGGTAATTAGTCACCAGAAAGGCTGCCTGCTTGGTACTGGCTATTGGGCATGCTGCAGCGAGGCGATATAACTACTCCCACTCAGGCAGGAACAATAATTATCAACGCCGCCGTCGCTACAATGACTCCCAAAGGCACAGAACGAGATATGCTGCCACCAGCTTCGATTAAACGGGTCCGAAGCTAACCCAAAAGAGTAGCGTAATTCTCTTCAGAAGACTTAGGGTATGTTTTAGAGCAGGAAGAACGAAAGCTAGTAGTTTAAATATTTACTCCGAAAGAAGGCAGTGTTTATAAAAATGGCATATAAAGATGTTACAATATGAGACAATTGAAAATATGTACAAGGTAATTATAAAAATAACAGGGGTTAAATGAGAAATTAACACTTACATGTGTTCAGGACATTGCAGGCAACCAGGCTAGTGGGTGGAGTTCCCATATGTCCCAGTTCATCAGGGCTAGCAGTCAGGCTCCTCAGGTAAGACTAACTGCTGGGGGCCTGACTTCGACTTATAAACTGCAGCCCGTGACATCACCAACTGGGCTGGTTTACCCAGACCCTCCTCTCTCCTCAAATTTAACACAAATTTAAATTCTGCTCCAGAACATGACAGAATCCCAGCACACCCCTCATTCATCTTCTTTTACCATTGGCTTTCTATTGGTACTAAGTTCGGGCTAGTTGGGACACACAGTTCCGTAGAAATCCGTACTTTTTTACCTGCTGGAATTAGAGGCTCACGCTTACAGTGGCTGATAGATCTGCCAATGGAGATTCACAATATATACTTATTATTTTTCTAGCCCAAATCGGTGGCCCAATATCTTACTATAACATAACAAAGAGCCGCATGTCTTCAGAGGGATATCAGACCAGTTTCAGCTGGAGGGAGATTTGTGCTGCTACAAGCGCAATAAACCTTCCTGGCTTGGGGGCAGGGCAGAGTATTGAGAAGAATAGCTTCACACACACTTAGAAGCAAAGAGAGAAGGGGGGGTTTAGCCCACAGCAAAGCTACGAAATCATATTACATTTCATACAATATCGTGACAGGCTAATTAAGGAATATTATTAATGCTGAGATGTATTTTATTTTCGAGGATACTATTTTCAGTAGGGGGGAGGTCCTATTACTATACAGGGAGACACTGTCACTTTTTTCTTCATCTGGCATAGTGTTGAAGTTGGGGAGAAATTGGGGAATGTGCTCTTGATAACTGTGTTGTTTTATGCAGAGACAAGTCCTGGCTGGAAGAAGCGATGGCAGTTTATGCTGCATGAAGTAGAAAAGCAAAAATGAAGGACTTCAACTAGAGATGAATTAAAGGAGGCGGAGGGCACCACTAAGTATACAAATATTGGGGCTCACCATGGACTTGAAGAACTGCAGTTAAATAGAAGAAAAGATCATGTCCAAAAAATGGGAGCACCTCAAACAAATATCAGAGATAGCAAAAAATTTTTATTGATAAATATAACAACAGTATTTCACACAGAAAAACCAAAGCTAAAAGCATTTAAAAGTGCAACATACAGCACAACAAGTGCACAGCAGTCATATCCTAATATGGGGAACATGACAAACCACATCCCTATCTCCTCCCAAAAGCAGAGATACATATAAAGCGTAGTGGTCTATAACATGGCCACGTATTACCTTATGTACAATATGAACAATCCATCAAAAAAGAAACGTTGTCTATATAATTCTCTCAAAGATCAGTTGATAAGGTGCAATACATACATGCGCATAGTCCCACTAATATCACAGTACCATATAGTCCCAACAAATTAGATCAAGGGAAAAATGCTAATCAGCATAAAATAATCCATGCCTAAGCGGCTACAACATGGTGATCTCATGCATGACTAAATTGAGCATATACCTATACCTACAAGGATCCACATCCGTATGACAACCCAGGGTCACATGCGAGCCGATGAAAGAGAGAAACAAGCGGGAGGGAGGGAGGGAGAAGGGTGTGGGGTGCGATTTTTGAGAGAATTATATAGACGTTTCTTTTTTTATGTATTGTTTAGTGATGAGCGAACGTGTTCACTCGAACCTGGTGTTCGATCGGACATTAGGGCGTTCGAAGGTGTTCGGTATTCGGCCGAACATCTCGCGGTACTCGAGTGAAATCTCGTTTTTGTTTTTCTCATTTTTGGCGGTTTTTCAAGGAGCCAATCATGTTAGGTGAGCCTTCTAAGCTACTAGCATGACGTAGGGACATGTACAAGACGAGAGCAGTGAGTGGCTGGCCAGATCAGGTGACCTGACCAGCCAATAGACTGCTTTCATTATGTTCGGCGCTTTCAGCCATTTGCAGTGTGAAAGAGCATAGGGACAGACGTGCTGGGGGGACTGGGAATTGATAGGGACTAGAGCAGGGACAAAGACCAGAATTAATCAGGCAGGCAGGGTGCAGAAATCAACAGCCCTTGTCAGGGCTAATCTACGTTTACTACTACTAGTCCTCTCTTGTATTTGCTGGCTAGCTGTGTGGCAGCTGGGACCAGGAGTGCAGCGGCCGCCATCTTAGCTGCGCACTCACTGTCTCAGTGCCAAGTCTCAATCTCAGTCTCCAAGTCAATCTTTATAGGCATTAGGCATTAGGCAGGGATCGTGTGTGCATTAGGCTGGGCTTTATAGTGCGGCGTCCGCCATTTTGGGCGAACGCCGCACTATTAGAATATCGGCTGCTGGATGTTCCTCAGACTCCATTTAGCCTCCAGCACACGCTGTCTGTAACCTCATTTGTGCTGCTGTCTGGGACTTGTAGTGCCTCAGACTCCAGCACACGCTGTAACCTCATTTGTGCTGCTGTCTGGGACTTGTAGTGCCTCAGACTCCGTAGAGTGGTACAGCACACGCTGTCACCTCATTTAATAATAATAATATTAATTAATAACAATAATTAATAAATTAAAAAAGGAAATATTTGCGGCCTAAAAATAAAACCGCATAAGATATAAAAATGCATTTTTGAGTGATACAGATATACCACACCTGGCCCAAAAATATTTGTTTAGCGTACACATAAGCGCAGTGTACAGAATACGCAATTCTGCCACATATATAGTATATATATATAGTATAGAATACCCTACATTCTAATCCAAGGTTTTGTGTGTCCAAAAAACCGCATTAGATAAAAATTGCATTTTTATAGCACGCCATATCTAATAGTTAAAGAAATAAAGGGTATTTGATGTGAAGAAATACCACAAATATAAACACAGTTTTATATCTGTTACTGGTACCCAAGTTTTGTGGTTCAAAAATACGCTCTGTATTTAGTGACTAGGCCTGTTGCCAGATTTGTGCACGCCATATCTAATAGTTAAAGAAATAAAGGGTATTTGATGTGAAGAAATAACACAAATATAAACACAGTTTTATATCTGTTACTGGTACCCAAGTTTTGTGGTTCAAAAATACGCTCTGTATTTAGTGACTAGGCCTGTTGCCAGATTTGTGCACGCCATATCTAATAGTTAAAGAAATAAAGGGTATTTGATGTGAAGAAATACCACAAATATAAACACAGTTTTATATCTGTTACTGGTACCCAAGTTTTGTGGTTCAAAAATACGCTCTGTATTTAGTGACTAGGCCTGTTGCCAGATTTGTGCACGCCATATCTAATAGTTAAAGAAATAAAGGGTATTTGATGTGAAGAAATACCACAAATATAAACACAGTTTTATATCTGTTACTGGTACCCAAGTTTTGTGGTTCAAAAATACGCTCTGTATTTAGTGACTAGGCCTGTTGCCAGATTTGTGCACGCCATATCTAATAGTTAAAGAAATAAAGGGTATTTGATGTGAAGAAATACCACAAATATAAACACAGTTTTATATCTGTTACTGGTACCCAAGTTTTGTGGTTCAAAAATACGCTCTGTATTTAGTGACTAGGCCTGTTGCCAGATTTGTGCACGCCATATCTAATAGTTAAAGAAATAAAGGGTATTTGATGTGAAGAAATACCACAAATATAAACACAGTTTTATATCTGTTACTGGTACCCAAGTTTTGTGGTTCAAAAATACGCTCTGTATTTAGTGACTAGGCCTGTTGCCAGATTTGTGCACGCCATATCTAATAGTTAAAGAAATAAAGGGTATTTGATGTGAAGAAATACCACAAATATAAACACAGTTTTATATCTGTTACTGGTACCCAAGTTTTGTGGTCCAAAAATAAGCTCTGTATTTAGTGACTAGGCCTGTGGCCAGTTTTGTGCACGCCATATCTAATAGTTACATAAAGAAGGGGTATTTGATCTGAAGAAATACCACAAATATAAAACACAGTTTTATATCTGTTACTGATACACATCAGTTTGCTGTAAACCAAGGTTTGGTTGCATAAAATACGCTCTTTACCGAATAGTCCTTTTTGCAACACGCAATATATCCTCTGTTTGGACAAATAGAGTGTATTTCACCTTCATAACTAGCTTTTCTAGCATAACCTTTACAATGGTGAACCCCAGGGGTAAGGGACGAGGACGAGGACGTGGTCGTGGGCGTCAAAGTGAGGTTGCAGGCAGAGGCCGTAGTCCTGGGCAGGGTGACACAGTACCTGCTTCTGATGGAGCACTGGAACGCCGCAGAGTACCCTTTTCTAGCTTCCTGTCCCAATTTACAGTGTCACGTGGCACACCCCTATTGGATCCCCAGCAGTGCGAACAGGTGATCAACTGGATAGCGGATAATGCATCCAGTAGTTTATCCACCGCCCAGTCTTCCACGCAGTCCACCAACGCTAGCCAAGGGAGTGGACCTCAGGATCTTTCAGCTCAACCTCCTCCCGCCCAGCCTGGCCCCTCCTTGGAAATTAGTGATTCAAATCCTGCATACTCCCAGGAACTGTTTTCCCAACCCTTCCTAGATTCACAAAGCACTGCTGAGCAGCAACCTGACCAGTGGGTCTGTCCTGATGCCCAAAATAGAGAGCTTTCCCAGTCTTTGGGTGATGAAAGTGGGGATTTACAAATAGTCTGTGGAGAGGTGTCTGAGGATGAGACACGGGTGTCAGACAGTGAGGTGCTTGTCAGTGCAGTAATTCCCAGGGGGGAGCAGGCTGATGAATGGGAGGAGGAGGAGCCGGTGGATGATGAGGTGACTGACCCCAGCTGGGTTGTTAGGCCTAGTCAAGAGAGTGCTTCGGAGGGGGAGGCAAGTGTAACATCAGAAAACGTTGCAAGAGGTAGACGTGCGACCAGAGGGAGAGGCAGGGCCAGAGTAATTTCATCAGACAGAGGTTCAACAAGTGAACCAGTTTGGTCGAGGCCTCGGTGTTCTAAAGTCTGGAGCTTCTTTAAAGAAAGTGAGGAGGACCGACGGACTGTGTTGTGCAACCTGTGCCACACCAAGCTCAGTAGGGGAGCCACCACTAGCAACCTAAGCACTACCAGCATGCGCAGGCATATGAGTGCTAAACACCCAACTCATTGGAATCAAGGCCGTTCACCTCCTTCTGGTCGCACCGCTGCTCCTTCCCCTGTGTCACATGCTGGCTCTGCCAGTAACTCCCCAGCCCAGGAGCCCGGCACCAGCGACTCCCGCCATGCAACCACCCCTGCACCTTCACCATCCCCCCCACAATCCACCAATGTGTCCCAGCGCAGTGTTCAGCTGTCTTTGCATGAAACATTTGAGCGCAAGCGCAAATATGCCTCCACCCACCCACATGCACAGGCCTTAAATGTCCACGTCTCCAAACTCCTGAGTTTGGAGATGCTGCCCTACAGGCTGGTGGAGACGGAGGCATTCCGCAACCTGATGGCGGTGGCTGCCCCTCGCTACTCCGTCCCAAGCCGCCACTATTTTTCTCGATGTGCCGTCCCAGCACTACACCAGCACGTGTCTCAGAACATCAACCGTGCCCTGACCAACGCGGTTACAGAAAAGGTCCACTTAACCACGGACACGTGGACCAGTGCTGGGGGGCAGGGACACTATATCTCCCTGACGGCACATTGGATTAATTTGGTTGAGGCTGGGACAGAGTCTGAACCGGGGTCAGCTCATGTGTTGCCCACACCCAGGATTGCGGGGCCTACCTCGGTGACTGTTTCCCAGGATTACTATACTTCTCCCCCCTCCTCCTCCTCCTCCTCCTCCTCCTCCACAAACACCACTTGTAAATTTCCATCCGTGGACACGCCACCTTCAGTCGGCAGCTGCAGTCGCAGCAGGACCGCAGTGGGCAAGCGCCAGCAGGCGGTGCTAAAACTGCTGAGCTTAGGTGACAAGAGGCACACTGCCCAGGAGCTGTTACAGGGCATGACGGCTCAGACGGATCTTTGGCTGGCGCCGCTGAACCTGAAAGCAGGCATGGTCGTGTGTGACAACGGGCGTAATCTGGTGGCGGCTCTGCAACTGGGCAGACTCACACACGTTCCATGCCTTGCCCACGTGTTCAATCTGGTGGTTCAGCGGTTCCTCAAGACCTACCCCAATCTGTCAGATTTGCTCACCAAGGTGAGACGCATCTGTGCCCATTTCCGCAAATCCACCACTGATGCTGCCACCCTGAGGGCAGTGCAACGGCGCTTACAACTGCCAGCTCACCGACTGTTGTGCGACGTGCCAACGAGATGGAATTCCACCCTACACATGTTAAACAGGGTTTACCAGCAGCGCAGAGCCATTGTAGACTGTCAGATGACCACTTCCACCAGAACCGGTAGTCAAGTTAGTCAGCTTCCTCAAATCTACAATGAGGAGTGGACGTGGATGTCTGATATATGTAAGGTGTTAAGCCACTTTGACGAGTCAACACTGATGGTCAGCGGGGATGACGCCATAATCAGCGTCACCATCCCGCTGCTTTGTCTGCTGAAAAAATCATTGCTCAGCATGAAGTCTGAGGCGCATCGATTGTCACAGGAGATGGGGGAAGAAGAGTTGACTGAGAGCCAGAACACCAGCCAGTCTGTTTCTCAGAGTGTAACTGAGGAGGGGGAGGAGGAAGATGAGGATGAAGAGGAGGAGACTGTGGGCGAGACTGAAGACGGTACCCATTCCCTCTTCTCAGTTCAGCGTGTTTGGGCTGAGGAGGAGGAGTTGGAGGAGGAGGAAATGGAGAGTCGGCCTGTTGCGGAGGGGGAATTCTTACGTGTTGGGACTCTGGCGCACATGGCTGACTTCATGTTAGGCTGCCTTTCCCGTGACCCTCGCGTGAGAAAAATATTTTCCACCAGCGATTACTGGGTGTTCACCCTCTTGGACCCCCGGTACAAGCACAACTTTTCCACTCTAATTCCTATAGAGGAAAGGAGTATGAGACTGCATCAATACCAACTGGCCCTGGTGCACAAGCTGAAAATAGCCTTCCCATCTGACACCGCTAGCGGCAGAGGACGTGGTTCTGAGGGCCAACAAGCGAGGGAGAGGAGGGGAGCAGGCAGCTTGTCAAGCGCTGGCAGAGGATCAATCTCCAAGGCCTTTGCCAGTTTTATGTCACCCATGCAAGAGTATGCCACCAATCCACAGTCTAGACAGAGTAGAGGCGAGATTTACAGAAAGATGGTGAAGGACTACCTAGGTGACCATACCAACGTCCTGCATGATCACTCTGCTCCATACAACTACTGGGTTTCAAAGCTGGACACGTGGCCAGAACTGGCACTGTACGCCTTGGAGGTGCTGGCTTGCCCTGCCGCTAGCGTGTTGTCAGAGCGGGTCTTCAGTGCAGCTGGTGGCATCATCACCGATAAGCGTACACGCCTGTCAACTGACAGCGCTGACAGGCTGACGCTTATCAAGATGAATAAAGCATGGATTTCTACAGATTTCCACTCGCCACCGTGTTAAAGCAGCTCAAACTGAAGTCTGTCATGTCACCGTGCCACTCTCCGTGCTGACGCTGCTGACGCCTCCACATGCTGGGTCTTCGCTACCTCCAAACTATGTAATTGTGCCACTCTGTGGCCTCAATGTGTAAGGAATGATGCTGCTGCCGCCTCCTCAAGGGTCCGTCACCGTGCCACTCTCCGTGCTGACGCCTCCACATGCTGGGTCTTCGCTACCTCCAAACTATGTAAATGTGCCACTCTGTGGCCTCAATGTGAAAGGAATGATGCTGCTGCCGCCTCCTCAAGGGTCCGTCACCGTGCCACTCTCCGTGCTGACGCCTCCACATGCTGGGTCTTCGCTACCTCCAAACTATGTAATTGTGCCACTCTGTGGCCTCAATGTGTAAGGATTAAGGAATGATGCTGCTGCCGCCTCCTCAAGGGTCCGTCACCGTGCCACTCTCCGTGCTGACGCCTCCACATGCTGGGTCTTCGCTACCTCCAAACTATGTAATTGTGCCACTCTGTGGCCTCAATGTGTAAGGAATGATGCTGCTGCCGCCTCCTCAAGGGTCCGTCACTGTGCCGCTCTCCGGCCTGATGCTGCCTCCGCATGCCGTGCCCATAGCTGCCATGCTGTGTCAGGCTCAATTTCGGTGTGTTTCACCTGCTACCTCATCAAAGTGGGTCACTCTGTCACCACAAAGCTGTTGGCCATAATTTGGCGTAATGGTGCATTTGGGCAGCCTCAGAGGCAACTATGCATGCTGCCCCTGCTGTTTCCTGTCCATTCCAGTGTTGTTTCCATCATTTTCTGAGCTTCCCAGGTTTTTAGGCGACCTTCCCTGTGCAGAGCTTTGGTCCCACTGAAAAATGTTCGAGTCTCCCATTGACTACAATGGGGTTCGTTATTCGAAACGAACACTCGAACATCGGGAGATGTTCGACTCGAACAACGAGCACCCGAACATTTTAGTGTTCGCTCATCACTAGTATTGTTCATATTGTACATAATACATGGCCATGTTATAGACCACTACGCTTTATATGTATCTCTGCTTTTGGGAGGAGATAGGGATGTGGTTTGTCATGTTACCCATATTAGGATATGACTGCTGTGCACTTGTTGTGCTGTATGTTGCACTTTTAAATGCTTTTAGCTTTGGTTTTTCTGTGTGAAATACTGTTGTTATATTTATCAATAAAATTTTTTTGCTATCTCTGATATTTGTTTGAGGTGCTCCCATTTTTTGGACATGATCTTTTCTTCTATTTAACTTCAACTAGAGATGTCACCAATGAGCAGTGGGGGATTATAATGAGGTCAATCTGGGCCGTAGCCCAGGGCCCAGTGGTGTGGGGGGGGGGGGCCCTGGGCAACCACTCATATTGACCGCTGTCATCAGGGCATTACTGCCCTGACTGGCGTATGGGCCTGGTGGGCAGAGGGGGCCTGAATCGGGCCCCGTCTCATCTGCTCAACGGGCCCCTACCGCTGTCATCAGGGCATTACTGCCCTGACTGGCGTATGGGCCTGGTGGGCAGAGGGGGCCTGAATCGGGCCCCGTCTCATCTGCTCAACGGGCCCCTACCGCTGTCATCAGGGCATTACTGCCCTGACTGGCGTATGGGCCTGGTGGGCAGAGGGTGCCTGAATCGGGCCCCGTCTCATCTGCTCAACGGGCCCCTACCGCTGTCATCAGGGCATTACTGCCCTGACTGGCGTACACTGTAGCAGTGTAATGCTATTGACGTGTGGGCGCGTGCCCGCACGTCAATAGTTAACAGCTGTCAGCCAATTGGAGGCTGGCAGCTGAAGTCAGCTGCAGCTCGCACGTCGCCGGCATCTGATGTCATTGTCAGTCGCCGGCGAGTGCGCTCTTCAGCAGCGTGGAGGAAGCTTCGCCGAAGGAGCACGGACAGGTGAGGAGAACTGTTTTTTTTTTATTATTATGGCAATAAGGAGGGGCCCGGGCCAGAATGCTGGACACTGGGGTCAGAGATGCTGGACACACTGAGGGCAATATGCTGGACACACTGGGGATAATATGCTGGACACACTGGGGGCAGAGATGCTGGACACACTGGGGGCAATATGCTTGACACACTGGGGGCAATATGCTGGTCACACTGGGGGCAGAGATGCTGGACACACTGGGGGCAGAGATGCTGGACACACTGGGGGCAGAGATGCTGGACACACTGGGGGCAATATGCTGGACACACTGGGGGCAATGTGCTGGACACACTGGGGGAAGAGATGCTGGACAATCGGGGGGCAATATGCTGGACACACTGGGGCAAAAAGCTGGACACACTGGGGGCAATATGCTGGACACATTGGGGGCAATTATGCTGGACACACTGGGGGCACTATGCTGGACACACTGGGGGAAATATGCTGGACAAACTGGGGGCAAAATACTGGACACACTGGGGCAGAATGCTAGACACACTGGGGCAGAATGCTGGACACACTGGAGGCAATATGCTGGACACACTGGGGGAAATATGCTAGACACACTGGGGGCAATATGCTGGACACACTGGGGCTGGACACACTGGGGGCAATATGCTGGACACACTGGGGGCAATATGCTGAACACACTGGGGGCAATATGCTGGACACACTGGGGGCAGAGATGCTGGACACACTGGGGGCAATATGCTGGACACACTGGGGGCAATATGCTAGACACACTGGGGGTAATATGCTGGACACACTGGGGGCAGGATGCTAGACACATTGGGGGCAGAGATGCTGGATATTGGGGGCAGAGATGCTGGACACGGGGCAGAGATGCTGGACACTTGGGGCAGAGATGCTGGACACACTGGGGGGCAGGACTGGAGACAGATGGGGCAGGATGGGGAGATCATATGGCGCAGAATGGATACTCATGAGGGCAGGATGGGAGAACATATGGCTGGAGCCAGGAGTGAGATACACGGGGCCAGGATGGGGGATATTATTATTACCATAGGGGCTAATTAAGGAATATTATTACTGCAGTGATGTATTTATTTTATTTTTTGAGGACACTGTTTTAAATGGGGGGGCGGTCCTGTTACTGTGTAGAGTGACACTATGTTGCCTCTTTTTCTTCATGTGGTGTAATGTAGAAGTTGGGAGAAATTAAGTAATGTATTCTGCAAGCTGAGCTCGAGATAACTGTGTTATTTCCTGCAGAGATGAGTCCTAGCTGGATGAAGTGATGGCGGTCTGTGCTAGATGAAAGATGAAGGACTTCACCTAGAGACGTCACTGGTGAGTCAGTGTGTTACCTATACACTGACACTATACACTGTATACTATATACAGAGCTCCTGTATATAATGTCACCAGTGATCACTGTATAACCTCTACACAGACACTGCATACTAAGTACAGATCTCCTGTGAATACTGGCACTTATGGTGATAGTATTGTGTTTTTTTTTCTTCCTAACTGAAGGGTAAATTGACTAGATCAATGGATGTTTGACAGGTTATAGTTTCACACAGCAACTATTTTTCTGGAATAATCTGGTTCAGGTATATAATGACCCCGTCACATGACCCCGTCACATGATGGGGGGCCCACAGTGTCTGAACAGCCCGGGGCCCTGGCTACCCTTAATCCACCCCTGCCGATGAGTCATTATGTTACCTGTACACTGCCGTTGTATACTATACACATAGCTCCTGTGTATAATGTCACTGGTGTTCACTGTATTACCTCTACACTGACACTGTTTACAGAGCTCCTCTGTATAAAGTTACTGGTGTTCCTTGTATTACTTGTAAACTGACACTATACACTTTATACTATGTACAGAGGTCCTGTATATAATGTCACCAGTGACCAGTATATTTCCTATACACTGACACTATATACGGAGCTCCTATATATAATGTCACTGGTGATCATTGTATTACCTGTACACTATATGCTATATGTAGAGCTCCTGTTTATAATGTCACTTGTGATCTTCCTATTACCTATACACTATACACCATATACAGAGCTCCAGTTTATACTGTCACCGGTGATCTCTGTATTACCTGTACACTGACACTATATACAGAGCACCTGTGTATAATGTCACCAGTGATCACTGTATTACTTGTACACCGACACTATACACCGTATGTACAGATCTCTTGTGTAAAATCTCACTTATGGTAATGGAGTGCCCCCACCATCGCAGGGCCATGGGGTACCCGGTACCGGGCCTCTCTGTCTCGGTTCTGGGATTGTCACGGTGGCTAGACCCGGTCCGTGACCCTGCTAAGGGGCGTCCAGTAGAAGTTGAGAGTGATGATGTGTGGTGCAGGGTGCGAGGAATAACGAGGACACAGGGTTGCAGTCTCTTTACCTCTTTACTGAAGGCTTCAGGATCCTCAATCCAGAGTATGGTTAACAGGGCTGTCTGAGACCAGCCGGTCCGATGGCACCTCCAGAGTTCCCTTTGCAGGTGGAAATCTGTGCTTTCCTTCTAGCGCTTGTGTGTTGTAGTCCTTCCCTGCTGAGCACAACGGGATAGTCCTCACAACTGTTGTGTCTGTTTCTGATGTTCCCTCACAACTGATTCTGATGTTCTTCTCCGTCCCCCAGATGATATGGCTAGGACGCACCCGTATGACGGGTAGGCCTGGAGTTCTTCCGGGACCCTATAGTCGCCCCTCTCCCACTGTTGCCCCCTATGTCTGCCCAGGTGATTTAGGTGAGACAGCCCGCCTGTAACTGACTGTCCTGCCATTGGTTTGAAGTAAGGCCTGGAGCCAGTACTTCCTCGGCGTTCCCGGCCACCGGCTACACGCCTCAGTAGGATGTTGCCTCGATCTTACAGCACGACTCCTACTGGTGTTTTCTCCTTGCTTTGATCTCGTTTCTCACTCTTCACAATAAACCTCGCTTCTTGTCCTTTCGTGGGGTACCACCGCAATGAAGTGCAGGCGCGGTCCCGTAATGTTCTTTCTGTGCGCTAGGCCTCTGTCAGGATCCCACCCCTGACAGGGACCCCCCTGAATCTTCCCCTGCAACACCCTCTGCCACAGGATGTTGCCTGGTTCCAACCCAGTCAGCTTTCTGTCTAACTTTCTATCTAACCCCCAGTTTTACCAGACTGTGAGGAGTGGCCTAATACATAGTGCCCTTTGCTCCCCCTGGAGGCCAGACTATGAAGTGTATTGGTGTCCGTGATACCTGGTCAGGTGAACTCCTTCAGTGCCATCAGACATACCATCACTCCCCTTAGCGGCGGAGCGATGATACTGCAACGACCAGGTCTCTGGTGCGCTGCACTCCCCCCCGGTTAAATCCAGTACTCCCGGACTGGGAAGAAAACAACAATACATGTCAGCAAAAAGACATACAATTTCGAAATGCAATAACAAGTAACAAGTAATAAGAACAGTGCTTCCCTTTATGGGAGGTGAGGACTCTTAAACGCTACAAACATGGTTAAATATTTTAAATAACAGACTATAAATAGCTTCTATTACCCAACCGGGTATTCTACTAAGTGCAAATTCTGAACAATAATTTAACATTGCCTTTAAGGACGTATATAAGCTGAATCCACTAAAGGCTTACTATAAGACTAACTTTTTCTTTAAGGGTGTATAAGCTAAACCCATTAAAGACTTACTCATAAAACACTACAATGCTAATCAACTTTTCTTCATTTTTCCAACTTTACATTCGCAGGACCGCCTGTCTATCTGCCCCAGGCCTACTGCCTCTCGCTCTTTTGCAGGACCGCCTAGTTCCTCGTCTGGGCCTACTGCCTTTCTCTTTCTATACACAGTATAGGACTTATCAACCTTCTCTCAGCACAAGATCACTGAGCCATCTCTGTATGGCTCCTAGGAGGACTCACCAACTAACCCCGTACGGGTTCACTACCTGTACTCATTCTCTAACACATTATTAAACATTTCCTACAATCAACTAACTAACTACATATAACTTTTACATATAAACATTATTACTACTTTTTTTAAGGCAACATTATACTTTAAGTGCTATCGGTGAACGTTCCCTTTAAGAGGGAACCAAGTCTCTTGGAGGTAGTGCAACTTCTCAAGCTGCAAGTTTGTGTAAGGCAGGGACTCCTGTACTGTTTCCAGGAACAGTTTCTTCGCAAAGAGTCCTTTTTCTTGTAAAACCAGTAGGGGGCACCTTTAAGAAGGTGCAAACTATTTACAATAAGTTTGTAATCATGCAGTGTTCATGATCCAGCAGTTCTTTTCAACAGTGATAAACAAAAACAAGACAAAAAGGCAAAAATAAGGATCCCGGGTAAACTAAGGGATCCCTTTAAGAGTTAACCCTAGTCGGGTTATAGCAGCAGAAAAACACCAAAAGACGAACAGTTAACTATATACAATATGTCGAGCTGTAGGGCTTCATAGTAAGTTGCAAGACATCAGCCTGACCGCGGAGGCTTCAGTCCCTGGTCCCCGGCTGATGCGGTGTCCGTGTCAGTGGTTCGTCTCTCAGGTGCAGTCAGGTCACCCGGTGTCTGGATTCGAAGGCTAACCCTGGTTGCAAGCTCGGTAGCAGCAACAAGGCGCACGGTGGCGATGGTAGCAAGATCTGTCAAGTCCGGATCGGTCACGTTCGGGGCAACAGGTGACACCTCTACAGGCCCACAACGTTGGACGTTCCGAGCGCACCATCCTTGCGCACTCCGGTGGCGAGTGTAGGTCACCTGGTCCCCCCTTTGCAATAATGGGTCACCATATCGGTTGCGGAAGGGAGTCTTCACATCGTAACTGGTAACGAAGATGTCAGTTGGTAGTCCCGGTTCCTGTATGGAGCCCCAACCCCGCTTTGGGTGGAAGGCTAGCACAGTTCCCCGCTTTACCACGTCTTTCCTGCCATGCACAGGCTTTGGGTGTTGCACTTTTGGTGGGTCAATTTGTTCTGTCTCTTTTCGGTTTTTCCAGTGTAGAATTAAGCATTGTTTATATTGTTCCCAAGTGAGCACAGCAAGGGTGAGGCCCTCCTCCCGGGCTCCATCTAGCCCAATCCGGGGGGTGTCCTACTGGAAGATCACCCCCTCTGAGCTCACATCTATGGGTTCCCCCATCTTGGTCGGCAGCGGAGGCACCAACTTCTCCAACGTGTCGGGGGTTAGCACCACCAGCTCCGCTGAGAGGAACCGGTCACTGTCGGGCTGGGGAGCGGTCACGGGAGCAGGGTCGGTCAGGAGAGCAGGATCGGTCGGGGGAGCAGGGACGCTTTCCATACCTGCGTCTGATGTGATTCCACCGATGTCGATCTGTTCCGTTGACAAGGACACTGGAATCGGCTGCAGCCCGGACTGCGGTTCCTCCAGGGCGGTCTCCTGATGCAGCTCCGACCCCCATTGCTTCGCATTGGCTGGCTCCAGGTTCAGGATGGGCTGGCTCGGCTCCACCGCCCGTGGCGCCGAGAGGTCCGGATCCTCCAGCTGCAGTAGACTCGGGTCCATCTCCAGTGGACGAGGACAGGCCGGGATCACTTTGCCGTCGCTCGGGCACTCACTGATCATCTTCGCTGTCCCGCATTTGATGGCTGCACATGCACCTGGCTCCGTCATTTCTCCGGGGTCGGACTTCTTCTTGTCTGAGTTCCCGCGGTTGCACACAAGGGGGTGGTTCTTCTCTGCTTCGGGGCAGATCGTCAATTTGCAGCAATAATCGGAGGGGGCGGTGTTATGACCCCAGTGGACAGGGTCTCAGAGGAACGTGTAAGTCTGCAAGATACAAAAATCCAGCTCATAGGGCTGTGGTAACTGGGTTGACCAAATAGCTACTCCTAACGCCAACACTAGAAGTAGCCGGGGATCATGCCTACGGTGATCGCTAGATGACTCGCGCCAGCCGGAGAATCTAACTACCCCTAGGAGAAGAAAACAAAGACCTCTCTTGCCTCCAGAGAAAGGGACCCCAAAGCAAGATACAAGCCCCCCACAAATAATAACGGTGAGGTAAGAGGAAATGACAAACACAGAAATGAACCAGGTTCAGCAAAGAGAGGCCAGCTTACTAATAGCAGAATATAGCAAGATAACTTATCTGGTCAACAAAAACCCTATAAAAATCCACGCTGGAGATTCAAGAACCCCCGAACCGTCTAACGGTCCGGGGGGAGAACACCAGCCCCCTAGAGCTTCCAGCAAAGGTCAGGATACAGATAGGAACAAGCTGGACAAAAATACCAAACGAAACAAAAGCATAAAGCAAAGAAGCAGACTTAGCTTGAAAAACAGGAACCAGGATCAGAGGACAAGAGCACAACAGATTAGCTCTGATTTCAACGATGCCAGGCATTGAACTGAAGGTCCAGGGAGCTTATACAGCAACGCCCCTGAACTAACGGCCCAGGTGAGGATATAGGAAAAGACAGACGCTCCAGAGTCAAATCACTAATGACCACTAGAGGGAGCAAAAAGCAAAATCACAACAGTACCCCCCCCCCTTAGTGAGGGGTCACCGAACCCTCACCACGACCACCAGGGCGATCAGGATGAGCGGCGTGAAAGGCACGAACTAAATCGGCCGCATGAACATCAGAGGCGACCACCCAGGAATTATCTTCCTGACCATAGCCCTTCCACTTGACCAAGTACTGAAGCCTCCGCCTGGAGAGACGAGAATCCAAGATCTTCTCCACCACGTACTCCAACTCGCCCTCAACCAACACCGGAGCAGGAGGCTCAGCAGAAGGAACCACAGGCACAACGTACCGCCGCAACAAGGACCTATGAAACACGTTGTGGATAGCAAACGACACAGGTAGATCCAGGCGAAAGGATACAGGATTAAGAATTTCCAATATCTTGTAAGGACCAATAAAATGAGGTTTAAATTTGGGAGAGGAAACCTTCATAGGAACAAAGCGGGAAGAAAGCCACACCAAATCCCCAACACGAAGTCGGGGACCCACACCGCGGCGGCGGTTGGCAAAGCGCTGAGCCCTCTCCTGTGACAACTTCAAGTTGTCCACCACAAGATTCCAGATCCGCTGCAACCTATCCACCACAGAATCCACCCCAGGGCAGTCAGAAGGTTCCACATGACCCGAAGAAAAACAAGGGTGGAAACCAGAGTTGCAGAAAAACGGCGAAACCAAGGTGGCGGAACTAGCCCGATTATTAAGGGCAAACTCAGCTAACGGCAAGAAGGTCACCCAATCGTCCTGATCAGCAGAGACAAAACACCTCAAATAAGCCTCCAAAGTCTGATTAGTTCGCTCCGTCTGTCCATTAGTCTGAGGATGGAAAGCAGACGAAAACGACAAGTCAATGCCCATCCTACTACAAAAGGATCGCCAGAATCTGGAAACGAACTGGGATCCTCTGTCTGACACAATATTCTCAGGGATGCCGTGCAAACGAACCACGTTCTGGAAAAACACAGGAACCAGATCGGAAGAGGAAGGCAGTTTAGGCAAAGGAACCAAATGGACCATCTTGGAGAAGCGATCACATATCACCCAGATAACAGACATGCCCTGAGACACCGGAAGATCAGAAATGAAATCCATGGAGATATGTGTCCAAGGTCTCTTAGGGACAGGCAAGGGCAAGAGCAACCCGCTGGCACGAGAACAGCAAGGCTTAGCTCGAGCACAAGTCCCACAGGACTGTACAAATGACCGCACATCCCTAGACAAGGAAGGCCACCAAAAGGATCTGGCCACCAGATCTCTGGTGCCAAAAATTCCTGGGTGACCTGCCAACACCGAGGAATGAACCTCGGAAATGACTCTGCTGGTCCACTTATCAGGCACAAACAGTCTGTCAGGTGGACAAGAATCAGGCCTATCAGCCTGAAATCTCTGCAACACACGTCGCAGATCAGGAGAAATAGCTGACAAGATAATACCATCCTTAAGAATACCAACAGGTTCAGCGACTCCAGGAGCATCAGGCACAAAGCTCCTGGAAAGAGCATCGGCCTTCACATTCTTTGAACCTGGTAAATACGAGACAACAAAGTCAAATCGGGAGAAAAACAATGACCAGCAGGCCTGTCTAGGATTCAGGCGTTTAGCAGACTCGAGATACATCAGATTTTTGTGATCAGTCAAGACCACCACACGATGCTTAGCACCCTCGAGCCAATGACGCCACTCCTCAAATGCCCATTTCATGGCCAACAACTCCCGATTGCCCACATCATAATTTCGCTCCGCAGGCGAAAACTTCCTAGAGAAAAAGGCGCAAGGTCTCATAACAGAGCAACCAGGGCCTCTCTGCGACAAAACGGCCCCTGCTCCAATCTCTGAAGCATCCACCTCAACTTGAAAGGGAAGCGAGACATCAGGCTGGCACAAAACAGGCGCCGAAGTAAACCGACGTTTCAACTTCTGGAAAGCCTCCACGGCAGCAGGAGCCCAATTAACCACATCGGAGCCCTTCTTGGTCATATCCGTCAAAGGTTTCACAATGCTAGAAAAGTTAGCGATAAAACGACGGTAGAAGTTAGCGAAACCCAAGAACTTCTGAAGACTCTTAACTGACGAGGGCTGAGTCCAATCAAGAATAGCTCGGACCTTGACTGGGTCCATCTCCACAGCAGAAGGGGAAAAAATGAACCCCAAAAAGGGAACCTTCTGTACACCAAAAAGACACTTTGAGCCCTTGACAAACAAAGAATTTTCACGCAAAATTTTAAAGACCATCCTGACCTGCTCCACATGCGAGTCCCAATTATCAGAAAAAAACAGAATATCATCCAGATAAACGATCAGAAATTTATCCAGATAGTTCCGGAAAATGTCATGCATAAAGGACTGAAAAACTGAAGGGGCATTAGAGAGCCCAAAAGGCATCACCAAGTACTCAAAATGACCTTCGGGCGTATTGAATGCGGTTTTCCATTCATCCCCTTGCTTAATGCGCACAAGGTTGTACGCACCACGAAGGTCTATCTTGGTAAACCACTTGGCACCTTTAATCCGGGCAAACAAGTCAGACAACAGCGGCAAAGGATACTGAAATTTGACAGTGATCTTATTTAAAAGCCGATAGTCAATACAAGGCCTCAAAGATCCATCCTTTTTAGCCACAAAAAAGAATCCCGCACCAAGAGGGGAAGAAGACGGACGGATGTGTCCTTTCTCCAGAGACTCCTTGATATATGAACGCATAGCGGTATGTTCAGGTATCGACAGATTAAACAGTCTTCCCTTAGGAAATTTACTGCCTGGAATCAAATCTATTGCACAGTCACATTCCCTATGAGGAGGCAATGCACTGGACCTGGACTCGCTAAAGACATCCTGATAATCAGACAAGTACTCCGGAACTTCCGAAGGCGTAGAAGAAGCAATAGACACAGGCAGGGAATCCTCATGAATACCACGACAGCCCCAACTAGACACTGACATAGCCTTCCAGTCAAGGACTGGATTATGGGTCTGTAACCATGGCAGCCCCAAAACAACCAAATCATGCATTTTATGTAGAACGAGAAAACGTATCACCTCGCGGTGTTCAGGAGTCATGCACATGGTAACCTGTGTCCAATACTGCGGCTTATTTTCTGCCAATGGCGTAGCATCAATACCCCTAAGAGGGATAGGATTTTCTAATGGTTCAAGAATAAAACCACAGCGCTTAGCAAATGAGAGATCCATAAGACTCAGGGCAGCACCTGAATCTACAAACGCCATGACAGGATAAGATGACAGTGAGCAAATCAAAGTTACAGACAGAATAAACTTAGGATGCAAATTACCAACGGTGACAGGACTAACAACCTTAGATATACGTTTAGAGCATGCTGAGATAACATGTGTAGAATCACCACAGTAGTAGCACAAGCCATTCCGGCGTCTATGAATTTTCCTCTCATTTCTAGTCAGGATTCTATCACATTGCATCAAATCAGGTGTCCGTTCAGACAACACCATGAGGGAATTTGCGGTTTTTCTATCACATTGCATCACATCAGGTGTCTGTTCAGACAACAACATGAGGGAATTTGCGGTTTTGCGCTCCCGCAACCGCCGGTCAATTTGAATAGCCAGGGACATGGTATCAGTCAGACCTGTGGGAATGGGAAAACCCACCATAACATTCTTAATGGCCTCAGAAAGGCCATTTCTAAAATTAGCGGCCAGTGCACACTCGTTCCAATGTGTCAGCACGGACCATTTCCGAAATTTTTGGCAATACACCTCAGCCTCGTCCTGGCCCTGAGACATAGCCAGCAAGGCTTTCTCTGCCTGAATCTCAAGATTGGGTTCCTCATAAAGTAAACCGAGCGCCAGAAAAAACGCATCAATATCAGCCAATGCCGGATCTCCTGGTGCCAACGAAAAAGCCCAATCCTGAGGGTCACCCCGTAAGAATGAAATAACAATTTTTACTTGTTGAGCAGAGTCTCCAGACGAACAAGGTTTCAGGGACAAAAATAATTTACAATTATTCCTGAAATTCCTAAACTTAAATCGGTCTCCTGAAAACAGTTCAGGAATCGGAATCTTGGGTTCAGACCTAGGATTTCTGGTAACATAATCTTGTATACCCTGCACACGAGCGGCAAGCTGGTCCACACTTGTAATCAAGGTCTGGACATTCATGTCTGCAGCAAGCTTAAGCCACTCTGAGGTAAAGGGGAAAAGAAAAAAAAAAATGAGAGAGGGAAAAAAAACCCTCAAAATTTTCTTTCTTATAATCCCACTTCTGCAATGCATTAAACATTTAATACTGGCCTGGCATACTGTTATGACCCCAGTGGACAGGGTCTCAGAGGAACGTGTAAGTCTGCAAGATACAAAAATCCAGCTCATAGGGCTGTGGTAACTGGGTTGACCAAATAGCTACTCCTAACGCCAACACTAGAAGTAGCCGGGGATCATGCCTACGGTGATCGCTAGATGACTCGCGCCAGCCGGAGAATCTAACTACCCCTAGGAGAAGAAAACAAAGACCTCTCTTGCCTCCAGAGAAAGGGACCCCAAAGCAAGATACAAGCCCCCCACAAATAATAACGGTGAGGTAAGAGGAAATGACAAACACAGAAATGAACCAGGTTCAGCAAAGAGAGGCCAGCTTACTAATAGCAGAATATAGCAAGATAACTTATCTGGTCAACAAAAACCCTATAAAAATCCACGCTGGAGATTCAAGAACCCCCGAACCGTCTAACGGTCCGGGGGGAGAACACCAGCCCCCTAGAGCTTCCAGCAAAGGTCAGGATACAGATAGGAACAAGCTGGACAAAAATACCAAACGAAACAAAAGCAAAAAGCAAAGAAGCAGACTTAGCTTGAAAAACAGGAACCAGGATCAGAGGACAAGAGCACAACAGATTAGCTCTGATTTCAACGATGCCAGGCATTGAACTGAAGGTCCAGGGAGCTTATATAGCAACGCCCCTGAACTAACGGCCCAGGTGAGGATATAGGAAAAGACAGACGCTCCAGAGTCAAATCACTAATGACCACTAGAGGGAGCAAAAAGCAAAATCACAACAGGGCGGTTGCCGTTTCTGGCGCCACTTTGGTAATCTCCCATGGCACGCCCTTCTTCTTCTTCTGCGCTCCCCTTGGCGCAGCAATGGCGGCGGTTTTGGCTGGAACTTTTGGCGGCAAGTGGCAATCCACAGTCTTTGCAATAAGACAGTTCAAGCAAAATAAATCACAGTTCCAAGGCACACATGACCTGATTCTTCAGGCTTGAGTAGATCTTGTTCGTGACGCCAAGTTGGAGCGCCCCCACCGTCGCAGGGCCATGGGGTACCCGGTACCGGGCCTCTCTGTCTCAATTCTGGGATTGTCACGGTGGCTAGACCCGGTCTGTGACCCTGCTAAGGGGCGTCCAGTAGAAGTTGAGAGTGATGATGTGTGGTGCAGGGTGCGAGGAATAACGAGGACACAGGGTTGCAGTCTCTTTACCTCTTTACTGAAGGCTTCAGGATCCTCAATCCAGAGTACGGTTAACAGGGCTGTCTGAGACCGGCCGGTCCGATGGCACCTCCAGAGTTCCCTTTGCAGGTGGAAATCTGTGCCTTCCTTCTAGCGCTTGTGTGTTGTAGTCCTTCCCTGCTGAGCACCACGGGATAGTCCTCACAACTGTTGTGTGTTTCTGATGTTCCCTCACAACTGATTCTGATGTTCTTCTCCATCCCCCAGATGATATGGCTAGGACGCACTCGTATGACGGGTAGGCCTGGAGTTCTTCCGGGACCCTAGAGTCACCCCTCTCCCACTGTTGCCCCCTATGTCTGCTTAGGTGATTTAGGTGAGACAGCCCGCCTGTAACTGACTGTCCTGCCGTTGGTTTGAAGTAAGGCCTGGAGCCAGTACTTCCTCGGCGTTTCCGCCCACCGGCTACACGCCTCAGTAGGATGTTGCCTCGATCTTACAGCACGACTCCTACTGGTGTTTTCTCCTTGTTGCTTTGATCTCATTTCTCACTCTTCACAATAAACCTCGCTACTTGTCCTTTCTTGGGGTACCACCGCAATGAAGTGCAGGCGCGGTCCCGTAACGTTTTTTCTGTGCGCTAAGCCTCTGTCAGGATCCCACCCCTGACAGGGACCCCCCTGAATCTTCCCCTGCAACACCCTCTGCCACAGGATGTTGCCTGGTTCCAACCCAGTCAGCTTTCTGTCTAACTTTCTATCTAACCCCCAGTTTTACCAGACTGTGAGGAGTGGCCTAATACATAGTGCCCTTTGCTCCCCCTGGAGGCCAGACTATGAAGTGTATTGGTGTCCGTGATACCTGGTCAGGTGAACTCCTTCAGTGCCATCAGACGTACCATCACTCCCCTTAGCGGCGGAGCGATGTTACTGCAACGACCAGGTCTCTGGGGTGCTGCAGTAATATTAGTATTGTGTTTTTTTAATTAATGATCAGTATTGTACTTTTCAGGCACTATATAGTGGTAATATGTGGTCTAGCCATGGTGTGACAGTGTTTGTCACTTGCATGTGATATTATTCGGTCACTATGTGGTAGTAATATGTGGTCCGGCCATGGTGTAGCGGTATTTGTCCTTTGTATGTGGTAATATTCTGTCACTATGTAGTGGTAATATGTGGTCTAGTCATGGTGTGGCGGTATTTGCCCATTGTATGTGGTTTATTCATTCACTATGTGATGGTGGTACGTGGTCTGTTGATGGTGTGGCAGTATTTGTTCCTTATATGTGGTATTGCTCGGTCAATATATGGTGGTAATATGTGGTACGGCAATGGTGTAATGGTATTTGTCCCTTATATATGGTGTTATTGTTCATTTTAAAAAATGAATGTGACACATTCTCTTAAAGAAAAATAAATAAAAATATACCTAAAAAGAATATCTGATATTGTAGCAAATGTTTAATAGGTTAGAGTAGAGTAGGGCCCAGCCAAAAGAGTCTACCTTGTAGTGGCAGTGGCTTAAAAAAATCTTTTGACCAAAACAAAAGCTGATGGCTATGTATGTGATATGATGTTTGATGGGAACTGCTAATGTGTGATTGGTGAGGATGTGGTCCAGAAGTGGAGTTTTTCCAAGGGTGGGTGATGGGACTGTGGAATGTTCGAGGGGTGGAAGAGGAGCTTGGATGGAACCTAGGTTGAATCTCAAGGGGGGCAGAGAATTTTGCCAGAATGGGGCCGTGAAATTTCTGGTGGCAGCTCTGTACACATCAGGTGCAATCTACTGTACTGTCACACGCACTTGCACACATTGGTGCAACTCTATATGAGTGCTGCAGTGCATGAGAGCAGTAATCAATATGTAAAATATTCAACTGCCGTAGTAGGACTAAGTGAAAAAAATTTTTAAAAAAAAAATAATAAAGAAGCTCACCCCACCCACCCCCCAAAAAAGCACTAAGAAAATCACATAAAAAAGTTTTCGGCACTAATAACAAATTTTATGTAAAAACAAAAAAATACTAAAAATGAACATACACACTGTTGGTATCACTCACTGCATCTGGAATGACTGCAATTATAAATACAGGAAAGATATATATCTTTGTACCGTGTTAGCCAGTAGATAGGTTCCATAAAGATGTGGTACATTCTGGTACAATTATAAACGAATTATCAACTCTCCTAAGCTTCCCAGATCCTGAGGTAAGTATATGTCCGGTCCATGGATCTTAACAGCTCATTTACGTATATGAAAAATGTGGATTTCTCTGGAATATAACATTGAATTGGAAATATCAAGGTATCATTTTCTTCCTCTTTCTATGACCTACATCTCCATATAGACTGCTTAGTAGGGACGATTCTACTGACAGATTCCCTATAGAAAAATTAAAAAACAACATAAAAATGTAGCTTTTTCATCATACTGACACAAAAAATGCAATAAAGAGATCAAAAATTTGCATCTAAAAATTAGGCCTCCCACACAAGTCTGTTGGCGGAAAAATAAAAAAGCTTCAACTCTCAAAATATGTCATTGTTTTTTAAAAGGTGTCAAAATACCAAAACATTCGAAAATTGTGTAAATCTGATATCGCTGTAATTGCACTGAGAGAAAGAATAAACCTGTACTATCACTTCCACCTGAGGCTAAACAGCATAAAAAAAGAAATGCAAAATATATTCTTGCGCCTTTATTTATTTGTTCTTTTAATGTTCGTTTTACATTAAAGGTATGTATACAATATGGCTTTAACACCTTCCCGAGATTGGATGTACTGGTACATCTAATTGCGCAGTGCGTTCGCGCAAATAGACGTACTGGTATGTCGTGGCGATTATGAGGGCACAGGAGCTTGGCTTAAAGGGAACCTGTCACCCCCCCCCCCCCCAGGAGTTTGTAACTAAAAGAGCCACCTTGTGCTGCACTAAGGCTGCATTCTGACAAGGTGGCTCTTTTAGTTCGGATTCCTCGCACTGCTGCAATAATCGCTTTTGAAATTTGTCCCTCATACCTGTGAAATCGTCCGGGGGGCAGGTCTTTCCCCCTAATCCAGACGCCTCACATCTGTCACTCTGTGCGCTGGGCGCCGCCTCCTCTTCCTTCAGTAGCGTCCCCAACACCGTTATTCTTTTTTTTGGGCATGCGCAGTTGCGCTGCCCTTCGAACTTACAGCGCAGGCGCCGGGGACGCTACTGAAGGAAGGTGAATGGCATAAAAGAAAAAAAATAAATAATAATTTCTGAATTGCTGGTTTTTGTTCATTCTACCTACCAAAAATCGGAACAGAAAGCGATCAAAAAATGTCATGTGCCCGAAAATGGTACCAATAAAAACGTCGACTTGTCCTGTAAAAAATAATCCCTCACATGATGCTCAGCAGACATATATAAAAATTTAAGTTCTCAGATATGGAAATGTAAAAACCTGTTTTTGTAAAAAAAAGTTTTTTTTAGTGTGTGACAGCAACCAAACAGAAAAAAACAATAAATCTGGTATCACTGTAATCGCAAGAATAGAGTCTTCTAATCACTTATTCCACATAAGGAATGGCGAAAAAAATAAATTAAACCAATTCTTGATCTGCTGTTTATTTGTTCACTCTGTTTCGAATAGATCGCATATGGCGCATATTTTTACCATTTTTGTGGTAATAATATAATTATTCTTTATACTCTGCCCAATAGTTTAAAATTCTGTGAGCCACCTATGGGGTCAACATGATCACTGCACTCTAAGATGAATTCATAGGGGGTGTAGTTTGCAAAATGGGTCATTTATGAAGCAACTCAGCATAATGTGACATGGCACCAGCAGCGTAACGACCAGGCTCGGCAGGTCAGGGGTCCTCCGACGCCAGCATAAACTTTAACTAGCACACTACACACTGCCGGCCAATCAGAGGCTAGCAGCTGACGTTGGTGTGCATGTGATGGGGCGCATGGCAGTCACACTCTCCGGTGTCACGCCAAAATCAGCTGAGGGCTTAACAAGAGGACAGGCAAGATGGGCGAGCAAAGGAAAGGTGAGTATTTATTTATTTTAAAATATCAGTGGCCATACTATTACATGATTGACTATGGGGGTGCATTATACTTTATGGATGACTATTGGGGTGCATTATATTTTATGGATGACTATCAAGGTGCTTTATAATATATGGAAGACTATGAGGTGTATCATACTATACGAATGGCTATGGGGGTGTGTAATACTTTAAGGATGACTATGAGGTGCATTATACTTTATGGATGACTATGTGGGTACATTATACTTTATGAATGACTATGGTCTGTGCATTATACTTTATGGATGACTATGGGCTGTGAATTACACTTTATGGATGGCTATGGGGGTGCATTATACTTTATGAATGGCTATAGTCTGTGCATTATATTACATGGAATGACAAAAAGTCAAATCTCATTATACCTATATTGCCTGCTGGCCCCTGGTTTACATTGACCGTCTATGGTCATCATTTCTATTCAACACTGCAGATTTTTTTCTAATACACCATAAGAGTGTCAAATATAATCAAGCCTTTTGCTTACTATGATGACCACAGTGAGGACATATGCATGGACTATTTGACAGCATACTCATTTTCCATAAATGAAGGGATCCATAAATGCACTAATTAGAATGCATACAATATTTGTTGGTTTCAATTTGAATAATTCACTCCATCTACTTGGCATTGCTCTTATCAATTTATTATGGATATTTGAAATCCAACCTCTAATTTTAGGGACAATGGTTGAGATTCCATCTGATTTAATTTATCTCTGAGTCCAATACCTAATTGGGATCTAGTGGATCACAGTGGTGATTATAACATAACAACACTACGAACTGTGATCCAATATACATCTTTCATTAGATGTATGCTAATTCTTTTATAGAACAAAACCTATTAATTATATACTAGTAAAAGTTAAATTTTAATTCACATTGCCCCCTTTCTTTTCCCTTTGGCTATCTTATACTACATGGATGAGATATCCGAAAACAAATTCCTGTTGGGGGGGAGACGCCCTTAGTTTAGTTATAAAACTGTTTAGTTCGTGTGCATTTGGAAGAGGTTCAAGGGACTGTTACAAAACCTTTGAGGCCGGAAAGACCTGTGAAAGCTGAATTACATAAAGTTTGTTTTTTCCCCAATTACTGTTTCGTTTTGTTGTGCCTGTTGTGCCTTTTTCTTCTGGAATTGTAGGTGCTGGTGTGACCATGAGAGCGTGATATCCTCAATAACAGAGACTGTGAGTTTTCTTGACTGTGCCCTTGGACGAGAAGGGCTACTTTTGAGTTGGCCTATGGGCCCCTGTTAAAAATATGGACATGGACACTTTTCTTCTGGGGTCCTTACTGAGAAGGACCAGTACTGATAAAAGTTTTAACAGCTAAGGACACTGTCACGTACTGTTCCGGGGCCCTTAACCAAGAAGGGCCAGGTGTCCACTAAGAAGGGGAAGATGTCGGACAAGTTTTCAGCTAAATGTTTTTACAATGTTTTATGATATATGCACTAACTCTTCTTTTAAAATCCAGTATGGTCGAGGATGACCAAAATTAAAGTGTTGGGGAATGTAAAAGTGATGGAGATGATGTTCTACTCTCTGACACCCCAAGTGGTTAAATGTGTTTTATAGTTGGAGACACGAGGGTCAGTGGTTGCTCTCATCCACTGGCCTGGCTGACTTTAGAAAGAACGCATGGACCAGGGCTCATCCCACTGAATGCCTATGCTCAGACAACACAGGGTGAGGGTAAAACAGTGTGGCAATAATTTATTGAGCCACCAACAGATAATAACATAGAACAGTACCAGCAAATACCCAAGATGGTGCAAATTACAGAGTCTCACCTTTCCGCTGGCTCGCTGATCAGAGCAGCTGCGACTTCGGGGCTTACAGGGCTGACTACCCCCCACCAGTGTCACCCTACTTTTGGCGGTCGCCCACAGAGAGGAGGTAATGACAAACTTATGAAGCTGACAGTTCTTTAAAGTATGTAGCCAGGTGACCTGAATGTCCCAACCTGGCTTCTCCGAATGTCTCCATGGGGCCAGGTGACCGGAGGGTCCTAACTTGGCTTCCCTGAATATCTCCATGTCACCAGATGACCGGAGGGTCCCAACCTGGCTTCTTCAAATGTCTCCATGGGTTCAGTGATGGTCAATGGGGCAGATCTGTATTCCTTCAGCTAGGGCATTCTGTAGAATGTCAAATCTCTGTTTTTCTTTATGAAGCCATGGCATCTTGGCTTTTGTTCTGTAGAATCTCTCTACATAAGGATGTAGGTCCTTTTTATACCCACATCTGTGGTTCAGACCATTATCCACAGGTCAGGGGGAGGTGGTATCTGGTCAACTCTCATTGATATACTGGATAAAGACCATTTGGTCGAAATGTTGTATGATGGAGGATTCAAGTTTTTTCCAATCTTTCACCTAGACTGGATGCTGTTCCATATTTTATTTTAGAGTTACCCTGTTTCCTTGTCCTTCAAGGATATCAACACAATAATCTGTAGGAGCTGATATAATAAGTATAATAATAATAATAATAAACAACAGCCATCCAACAACTCACAAACATCAAATCAATCTACAACAAGAATCAACGTTCAGACTCATATGAACAATAGCTCATGTACCACATCCTACTAAATATACGTCTGGTATAATTAAGATTAAATTCTGTGTCGTCACATATAGTAATATATATTATATAATAGGTAAAACCCTCTGGGACTGCAGTTTAGCCTAGAATGGGTTAACTGTAATGACCGGCCCATATAAGGGAGGGGGAGCTGAGAGTTATTGCCAAGTTCAGGAAGTGTCAAGTGAGTTAGAGAAAGTGAGTGAAGTGACAGGGGTCATCACAGGTGATGGGTTGCTAGGGACAGCGAGAGCCTGTTACTCAGGGCAGTGGATTACCAAAGAACCCTTCCATGCGACTACGTCTGTGAGCCTGGGAACTTCAGGATGGACATCTGCGGAGCTGCAGGGAAAAATGGACTCAATCTCTCAGAGGCGGGAGGTGATGGAATCGGGGTGCACTGCTGAGGTTGAGAAGAATTACTTGTGCTAGAAGAGTTAGCAAGAGGGAAGCTCTACCCATACCGAGAACTAGTGATGGTTAAGTCTGGTACCTGTGGGAAAGACTGTAATCCATTGGAGTCTATTCTAGATGTCTGATTGTCATGACTGCCGAGTAAAGGTTTGACTGTTTTAACTAATTCAGTGTCCCCTAGATTGTTTGCTGCAAATGTTATGGAAGATGAAAGCAAGTGGAGGCCTATGGGCCACTAGTAATTGTCATGCACCCCACACACAGCAGCACATTGGGACTGGGGCATGTTTTGTCTGTAGGGTGCCAGAGTGAGCAGAAGCTCGCTCATGACTAGGGTTGAGCGAAACGGATCGGACAAATTCAAAAATCGCTGACTTTCGGCAAAGTCGGGTTTCATGAAACCCGACCCGATCCTAGTGTGGGATAGGCCATGAGGTCGGCGATCTTCGCGCCAAAGTCGCGTTTCATATGACGCGTTCAGCGCCATTTTTCAGCCAATGAAGGAGGACGTAGAGTGTGGGCAGCAAGATGACATAGGTCTCGGTCCCCACTATCTTAGAGAAGGGCATGACAGTGATTGGCTTGCTTTCTGCGGCATCACAGGGGGTATAAAGGGGCGTGCACGCTGACCGCCATCTTACTTCTGCCGATCTTAGCATAGGGAGAGGTTGCTGCAGCTTCGTCAGAAGAAGGGATATAGTTAGGGAGGGAAGATTAACCCCCAAACCGCTTGTGCTGTAGCGATTTCCACTGTCCAACACCACCTTTTTTTTGCAGGGACAGTGGAGGGTATATTTTTGTGCATCAGCTTTGTAGCTTATTAGGCTGCCTTATAAGGCTCCCTGATAGCTGCATTGCTGTTTGCACGTTGCTGTGCAAACCAACTGCTTTTTTAAAAGCAAAAATCCTGTTGCTCCTTTCTGCACAGTTATCTTGTTTATTTGTCCACACTTTTGGGTGCAGCAGTCCTTTGTATTGCTGTCATACTTGTCCTGAGATCATTGTAGGGAGATTGAAATTGTACTACAGTCCTTGTATTTTTTCATATATCTTCCAGCCACTTTCTGCCACTTACATTGTGCTGTGTTATACACTGGGCCTGAGTTTTGGTGCAGTCTCCCCCCAAAAAAGGGAGATTCAAATTGTCACAAAGTGGATATACGTCAGTTCTGTTAGTTTGTCGTATATCAGCCAGCCACGTTCTGCCACTTACATTGTGTTGTGTTATACACTGGGCCTGAGTTTTGGTGCAGTCTCCCCCCCAAAAAAGAGAGATTCAAATTGTCACAAAGTGGATATCCGTCAGTTCTGTTAGTTTGTCGTATATCAGCCAGCCACGTTCTGCCACTTACATTGTGTTGTGTTATACACTGGGCCTGAGTTTTGGTGCTGTCCCCCCCCAAAAAAAGGGAGATTCAAATTGTCACAAAGTGGATATACGTCAGTTCTGTTAGTTTGTCATATCTCAGCCAGCCACGTTCTGCCACTTACATTGTGTTTTCTGTTATACACTGGGCCTGAGTTTTGGTGCAGTCTCCCCCCCAAAAAAGGGAGATTCAAATTGTCACAAAGTGGATATACGTCAGTTCTGTTAGTTTGTCGTATATCAGCCAGCCACGTTCTGCCACTTACATTGTGTTGTGTTATACACTGGGCCATAGTTTTGGTGCTGTCCCCCCCCAAAAAAAGGGAGATTCAAATTGTCACAAAGTGAATATACGTCAGTTCTGTTAGTTTGTCGTATATCAGCCAGCCACGTTCTGCCACTTACATTGTGTTGTGTTATACACTGGGCTTGAGTTTTGGTGCAGTCTCCCCCCCAAAAAAGGGAGATTCAAATTGTCACAAAGTGGATATGCGTCAGTTCTGTTAGTTTGTCGTATATCAGCCAGCCATGTTCTGCCGCTTACATCGTGTTGTGTTATACACTGGGCCTGAGTTTTGGAGCAGTCTCCCCCCAAAAAAAGGGAGATTTAAATTGTCACAAAGTGGATATGCGTCAGTTCTGTTAGTTTGTCGTATATCAGCCAGCCATGTTCTGCCGCTTACATCGTGTTGTGTTATACACTGGGCCTGAGTTTTGGTGCAGTCTCCCCCCCCCAAAAAAAGGGTGTTTCAAATTGTCACAAAGTGGATATACGCTGTTAGTTTGTCGTATATTAGCCAGCCACGTTCTGCCACTTACATTGTGTTGTGTTATACACTGGGCCTGAGTTTTGGTTCAGTCTCCCCAAAATAAAAAGGGAGATTTAAATTCTCAACAAGTTTATATACACCTTCTACCTTGTTTTACAGTACCATATCACGGTTGTTATTTTGGTAACATTTTCCCAAAAATGAGGAAGTCTGGTGGAAGAGGCCGTGGGCGGTCGTTGCCAGCTGGTTCTGATGGTGGTGGTGGAGCATCTGGTGGTAGTGGGAAAAGCAAAATAGCACCTAAGGCTGGAGGTGTTAAGCCAGGGTCATCGTCTGGCTACACAAGGCCTCAAAAGCTCCCTTATCTTGGAGTAGGAAAACCGCTTTCAAAGCCGGAGCAGCAAGAAAATGTTTTGGCTTTCTTTGCTGACTCAGCCTCTAGCTCTTTCGCCTCCTCTTCAGAAAGTTAAAATATAAAAGCAGCGAGTCTTCAGTGGATGCTCCCGGTCAGGAACAATACGTTTCCTTGTGTCCTTCACCCAAACCAAAAGGGAAGGATACGTCAGGCGACACTACAGGTTACTCCATGGAGCTCTTTACACATACTGTGCCTGGGTTAGAAAGGGAAATTGTTAACTGCCCATTACAAGATGAATCGGACATGGAGTGCACCGATGCACAGCCATAGCTAGATTATTATGCTGTTCCATTGACTCAGATCACTACATTGCCCTCGCAGTGTACTCAGTCAGAATCTGACCCTGATGAGACTATGGTGCCCCGTCCCGAACGCTATAGCACCTTACATGGTGACACAGAGGAAGGTGCACATGACATTGAAGAGGAGGTGATAGATGACCCAGTTGTTGCCCCAGATTGGCAGCCATTGGGGGAAGAGGGTGCCACTGCCAGTAGCTCAGAAGCGGAGGAGGATGATCCGCAGCAGCCATCTACATCGCAACAGCTTTCATCTGGCAGGCCCGTATCAGGCCAAAAATGTGTGTCAAAAACAAAAACAGTTTTAGGACAGCGTGGCCATCCGGTGAAAGTAGCACAGTGTGCAATGCCTGAAAAGGTATTCGATAGTAGGAAGAGTGCAGTGCGGCAATTTTTTAACCAAGATCTGAATGATCAGTCAAAAGTTATCTGTAAGAAATGCTCAAAGACCTTTAGCAGAGGGAAGAATCTTCAAAATTTAAATGCAACGTGCATGCATAGACATTTAACCAGCATGCACTTGCAAGCCTGGACTAAGTACCAAACGTCACGTACCGTTGGTGCACCTGCTCAGAATGAAGGTAGTCAGCAATGATACATTGCTTCCCTCACTGTAAGCCCACCGGTTAGGACACCACCAGCAGCAAATGTGGAGGTATCGTCGCAAGGCCAAAGCAGTCAGGGAATCACAAGGTTATTGGTAGGAAACACTGCATGTAGGCCAACATCAAGAATACCATCACCAACCCTCTCTCAATCCGCCATGTCCACCACCACCACCGCTAGTTCCAACATATGCAGCTCTCCAGTCCAGCTCACCCTACAAGAGACTCTCGTTAGGAAAAGAAAGTACTCATCCTCTCATCCGCGTACACAGGGTTTGAACCCCCACATTGCTATACTAATCTCGTTAGAGATGATGCCCTACTGGTTGGTTCAAAGCGAAGCTTTCAAAGACCTGATGGCCTATGCAGTACCACGCTATGACCTACCTAGTCGGCACTTCTTTGCGAGAAAAGCCATCCCAGCCCTCCACCCGCATGTCAAAGACCGCATTGTCCATGCACTGAGGCAATCAGTCAGTGGAAAGATGCACCTCACAACAGATGCATGGACCAGTAGGCATGGCCTGGGACGTTACGTGTCCATCACGGCACACTGGGTTAATGTGGTGGATGCAGGGTCCACAGGGGACAGCCATAGTGGGACAGGTCTGCCTAGCCCACGGTCTAGGAAACAGTTGGCTGTAGGCGTTTGCCACCCCTCCTCCTTCTCCTCCAGAAGTGAAAGCTCGTCCACAGAGCGCAGCCGCACGACCACTCCATCCGCAGCTGCCAGTGTTGCACACGAGGTGTCCCATTATCGAACAGCTAGTGATAAGCGTCAGCAGGCTGTGTTACAAATGAAGTGTTTGGGCGACAACAGACACACCGCGGAAGTACTGGCCGAGTACTTGCAGCAAGAAACTCAGTCATGGCTGGGCAGTGTACATCTTGAGGCAGGCAAGGTAGTCAGTGATAACGGAAGGAATTTTATGGCTGCCATAGCCCTTTCAGAACTGAAACACATACCTTGCCAGGCTCACACCTTGAACCTGGTGGTGCAGTGCTTCCTGAAAAATTATCCGGTGTTACCAGTCCTGCTCCTGAAGGTGCGAAGACTTTGCTCGCACATCCGCTGGTCGCCCGTACACTCCAGCCGTATGCTGAACCATCAGCGATCGCTGAATCTTCCCCAGCACCGCCTAATAATCGACGTTGCAACAAGGTGGAACTCCACACTGCACATGGTTCAGAGGCTGTGCGAACAGAGGCGTGCTGTAATTTATTTGTGGGAGGATACACATACACGGGCAGGTACTTGGATGGCAGACATGGAGTTGTCTGGTGTGCAGTGGTCGAAGCTACAAGACCTCTGTCAAGTCCTTCAGTGTTTTGAGGAATGCACACGGCTGGTAAGTGCAGACGACGCCATCATAAGCATGAGCATCCCACTAATGCGTCTGCTGATGCAAAGTTTGATGCACATTAAGGAGCAGGCATCTGCAGCCGAGGAGGAGGGAAGCCTTGATGACAGTCAGCCATTGTCTGCTCAGGGAACTCTCCTGAACGAGGTGGCGGACGAAGAGGAGGAGGAGGAGGATGATGGGGATGAATATTTATGGGAGGAGGATGCTTCTCAGGGGGCAATAGAAACTGGTGGCGTTGCAAGGTCAGGTACAGGGTTTTTGCGGGACACAAGTGATGTTGATTTGCAAGAAAATGCTCCTCAACCCAGCACAAGCAGTGAATTGACACCTGGAACATTGGTTCACATGGCTGAGTATGCCTTGCGTATCCTAAAAAGGGACCCCCGCATTATCAAAATGATGACCGATGACGATTACTGGTTGGCCTGCCTCCTGGATCCACGATATAAAGGAAAATTACAAAATATCATGCCACATGAGAACCTTGAGCAAATATTGGCTACCAAACAAGCAACTCTTGTAGACCGTTTGGTTCAGGCATTCCCAGCACACAGCGGCGGTGATGGTTCTCACACGAGCCGTAGGGGGCAACATGGCAGAGGTGTTAGAGGTGCACAAATCCGAAGTGGCGTTGGACAGAGGGGTTTTATGACCAGGTTGTGGAGTGATTTCGCAATGACCGCTGACACGACAGGTACTGCTGCATCGATTAAAAGTGACAGGAGACAGCATTTCTCTAGTATGGTTACAAACTACTTTTCCTCCCTTATCGATGTTCTCCCTCACAGGTCATTCCCCTTTGATTACTGGGCATCTAAAATAGACTCCTGGCCTGAATTGGTAGAATATGCATTACAGGAGCTCGCTTGCCCTGCTGCTAGTGTACTATCAGAAAGAGTCTTCAGTGCTGCTGGTTCAATACTGACCGAAAAAAGGACACGTCTGGCTACCCGAAATGTTGATGATCTAACCTTCATTAAAATGAACCAATCATGGATTTCAAATTATTTGGTCCCACCTTTCCCTGCTGACAAAAATGTCTTGCTTTTGGCCTCCTCTTACTGACTACTCCAATTCCTCCATTTGCAGCTGCTGAATGTCCATCATAGGCCATTTTTATACCTCCCTAAATGGGCTGACTCCCCCCACAGGGCCGTGGTCACCACCTGGCGCAAGCACCCGTTTGAGTGCCGTTTGCCTGGACAGGTGGGTGTGCCCACTCTTGGGCGACGGCACTGGCACAGGGTCCCTCATAGTACAATGAAGTGTCTCTGATGGTGGTGGTGCACAACCAACGTCAGACACACCGTCGTAATATGAGGGGCCCTGTGCCAGTACCGCCGCTCACGAGAGAGTGTTCCCCCCCCAGCTCGAACAGTGCTCTACCACTTGCAACACTTACCTCTCCCTGCTCCACCACTGTGTAGTCTGGGCTGTTAAATCCTTCAATGGCACTGCCAATACAAATTTGTTGAAAAGATAGATGATAGTTAAAATATACAGGGGCCCTGGCCAACATTTAGACCAGTTAATACTTTGCTCCTACTACCACGGTCTGCTACTCAGCAGAGGAGCCCACCCCTGTACCTAGCTATGCCACCTGTTTATTTATGAACAATTTTTTGGCAGACATTTAGTCCACTTTATTATTTGGGCCTACTAACTGTGTCTGCAGCTCATTACAATTGTCCTCCACTGAACAAAGCAATGCCGCCTGTTTAGTTCTGTTACTAATTTTGAACTGCATTTAGCCCACTTTATTATTTGGGCCTACTAACTGTGTCTGCCGCTCATTACAGTTTTCCTCCACTAAACAAAGCAATGCTGCCTGTTTAGTCCTGTTACCACATTTGAACTGCATTTAGCCCACTTTATTATTTGGGCCTACTAACTGTGTCTGCCGCTCATTACAGTTGTCCTCCACTGAACAAAGCAATGCCACCTGTTTAGTCCTGTTACCAATTTTGAACTGCATTTAGCCTACTTTATTATTTGGGCCTACTAACTGTGTCTGCCGCTCATTAGAGTTGTCCTCCACTGAACAAAGCAATGCTGCCTGTTTAGTCCTGTTACCAATTTTGAACTGCATTTAGCCCACTTTATTATTTGGGCCTACTAACTGTGTCTGCCGCTCATTACAGTTGTCCTCCACTGAACAAAGCAATGCCGCCTGTTTAGTCCTGTTACCAATTTTGAACTGCATTTAGCCCACTTTATTATTTGGGCCTACTAACTGTGTCTGCCGCTCATTACAGTTGTCCTCCACTGAATAAAGCAATGCCGCCTGTTTAGTCCTGTTACCAATTTTGAACTGCATTTAGCCCACTTTATTATTTGGGCCTACTAACTGTGTCTGCCACTCCTTACAGTTGTCCTCCGCTGAACAAAGCAATGCCGCCTGTTTAGTCCTGTTACCAATTTTGAACTGCATTTAGCCTACTTTATTATTTGGGCCTATATCTGTGTTTCCTCCTCATCCTGCCCATTGCCCAGCCATTGCTAGATGAGTCGGCTGGTACATTGACCCAGACCACTACATTCCCCTTGCACTCTGCACAGCCATTATCTGACCCTGCTGAAAGTCAGGTTCCCCTTCCCGCATACTATACCACCTTACACGGGGACAAAGAGGAAGGTGCAGATGAAAGTGCAGTTTCCTTCATCAGGTGGGGGTGCATACTGGTTGGTGACGTCACTGGCACAGGGCTCCTCATTGTACGCAAAAGTGTCTCTGCCGGTGGGAGGCGCCACCCGCCGTCAAACACACCGCCGTACTATGAGGGGCCCTGTGCCAGTGCCAATGCCAACGAGTGGGCCCCCCTGCTTGCTCAGGATCACAGCACTTGCAAAGTTGAAATACTTACCTCTCCCTGCTCCACCGCCGTGACGTATTCCGCGTTTCCTGGGCCCACGAAAATCTTGAGCCAGCCCTACCCCCACAACTTTAGCCAAATGACCCCCAGTTTTCCATGCCTAACTATTATTATAAAGTAAATTAAGATTGACAAGCTTCAGTAATAAGAATTGATGTTTTTGGCATTACAATGGGCACTGTAGGTGTTTTCCAGTCCTCCACTCACTGCCGACTTTGATTCCCCATTGACTTGCATTGGGTTTCGTGTTTCAGTCGGCCCCCGACTTTACGCAATAATCGGCCGATTTTACCCGACCCGACTTTTGACAAAGTTGGGTTTCGCGAAACCCGACTCGATCCGAAAAAAGTAAAAGTCGCTCAACTCTACTCATGACTACCTTGCCCAGGCAGCCTTCACATGGATGACACTGATACATGCCATTCCAGTGTAGCCATGATGTGTAACGCCCTGACTTTCTATTTCTTTAGCTAACTGTAGTGAACTTGCATGTTAATTTTCTTCAACCCTACTCATCAGGACATGCTTCTGTTTGGGTATTAACTTCAGTAGTCGGACAGGATGTTTATTTGATTTGGTTGCACTTCCATCTTTATAAAAAAAAGTGTATCACTTTTGCTGCAACACTGTGCCTGATAAGTTAAAGCTTTGTTAATCTTCTTGTAGCCTTCACCTTTTATGTATAAAGAAATAATTTTCTTTCTTAGGTCTTGTGACTAGTGTTGAGCATTCCGATACCGCAAGTATCGGGTATCGGCCGATATTTGCTGTATCGGAATTCCGATACCGAGATCCGATACTTTTGTGGTATCGGGTATCGGTATCGAAACAACATTAATGTAAAAATGTGTAAAAGAGAGAATTAAAATAAAAAATATTGCTATACTCACCTCTCCGACGCAGCCTGCACCTTACCGAGGGAAGCAGCAGCGTTCTTTGTTTAAAATTCGCGCTTTTCTTTCCTTACGTGAAGTCCCGGCTTTGTGATTGGTTGCGTCGCAGTCACATGGGCGACGCAACCAATCACAGCAAGCCGTGACGTAATTTCAGGTCCTTAAGGATTTTAAAATTACGTCCCGGCTTTGTGATTGGTTGCGTCGCAGTCACATGGGCGACGCAACCAATCACAAGCCGTGACGTCACGGGAGGCTGGACACGCGCGCATTTTAAAATGCGCGCTTGTCCAGCCTCCCGTGACCTCCCGGCTTGTGATTGGTTGACCGCGAAGCAACCAATCACAAGCCGGGACGTCACGGGAGGTTGGACAAGCGCGCATTTTAAAATGCGCGCGTGTCCAGCCTCCCGGCTTGTGATTGGTTGACCGCGACGCAACCAATCACAAAGCCGGGACGTAATTTTAAAATCCTGAAGGACCTGAAATTACGTCACGGCTTGCTGTGATTGGTTGCGTCGCCCATGTGACTGCGACGCAACCAATCACAACGCCGGAACGTAATTTTAAAATGCTGAAGGACCTGAAATTACGTCACGGCTTGCTGTGATTGGTTGCGTCATGGGCGGCACGCGACCAATCACAAGCCGGGACTTCACGTAAAGGAAAGAAAAGCGCGAATTTTAAACAAAGAACGCTGCCGCTTCCCTCGGTAAGGTGCAGGCTGCGTCGGAGAGGTGAGTATAGCAATAATTTTTATTTTAATTCTTTCTTTTACACATTAATATGGTTCCCAGGGCCTGAAGGAGAGTTTCCTCTCCTTCAGACCCTGGGAACCATCAGGGATACCGTCCGATACATGAGTCCCATTGACTTGTATTGGTATCGGGTATCGGTATCGGATTGGATCCGATACTTTGCCGGTATCGGCCGATACTTTCCGATACCGATACTTTCAAGTATCGGACGGTATCGCTCAACACTACTTGTGACACTTCTTGTGAGTTACCAACATCGCTCACAGTTCTGCCTGTGTCCCAGCCTGAGATCGTGCTCTCCACCCGAGTGTGCTAAAAAAGTGACTAAAGGTGCCACAAAAAAGTGCACTTGGATGCTGGTCTATTAAAACCCTCTCGAACAGGAGAAGGCCACAACGAGGGTCAGGGACTAAGTCGTCTCCCTCAGCCAAAGCCAAGGGAGCCTCAGTCGCGCTCCCAGCTTCTGCCCAGGCTGCCACCCAAGTGAGAACTGGGAACCTTCACCTGTTGACTCCCCTCCCAAAATTGGAGAGTCAGGGGTCAGGGGGGAGCAGAACTTGATGGCCACACACTCCCCCCCTTGACCTATCAGAAGGGAACCCATAAGAGAACTGCATCGGACAAATCCAAGTGACGGACACACGTGAAAAAGTGAACACACAAACAGTGAAAAAAATAAGCGAAAGTGAAGGTTTCCACAGCATAATGTTGGCCGAACCTTCCACTGGGAATTTAAAAATTTCCCTATCCTTTCCAGAAGGCTAGGATTAAGGGTATGTGCTTAAAAAAGTATGAAAAGTTGAAATGCAGTGCAAAACATGCCAAAACTCATGGGTTTCCCAAGAACAGTGAGTTAAGGAACCCCAGGGTCACAACTCCTGAGGCACTATACACCTCGGGCTTTCAAACTTACCCGGCCTAATGGCTTAGATCCTGGGGGGCTATGCTTTCCATCAGATGACTATATAAGCCACCTGGCAAACTAACAAGCACCCAGGCCAAAGCTGCCTTTTCAAAAGATACTACACTTGATCTTAGCCAAAAGGCCGAGAGGTGCCATCACAGACAAACAGAGGCTGTTTTTCTTTTTCAGCAAGGCAGCATTGTTTGCATTCATAGTCTGAGGTTTAGGCTATGTGCACACATTGCAGAATTTTGAAATTTCGGCGGCAATTCTGCAACTCCCTGCCGCGGGTATAATGCATACAGAATTGACATGCGTTTTGCCGCTAAACACTAGCGTTTTGCAAGCATAATTAGCTTGCAGAATGCAACTGATTGACAGGTTGGTCACACTTGTCAAGCATAGTGGTTGACAAGTGTGACAAACTTTTTACTGTTGATGCTGCCTATGCAGCATCATTAGTAAAAGATAGAATGCTAAAAATAATAAAAAAATTAAAAAATAGTTATTCTCACCCTCCGACGGCCCCCGATGTCCACAGCGGGACATACAAAATATAGGTCAAGACACAAAGAACAGGAGGTGGAAGATAAAGCACATTAGAGTAAATAGTGAAATGGTGGCACAACTAATGTAGGTGCCCACACATACAGTGGAATAATAAAATGAATGGAAGATAAAAACAGTAGAAGTACAGCACAATACAACATAAGAACAAATTATAAATCACAGAGATCAATGGATGAGACCACTAGAGGTAAAGTAAAGAATATAGTGGTTCTAGTAATCAAATTATTGGTATACTAGCTGTACTACCCGGCTTCGCCCGGGGTAATAACTGCTGTTAGCAAAATAGAATGTGTTAACAAAAATTTATTCTGCACAAAAAAAACACAAAACAAATAGATAGAAATGTAATTATTAAAAGGCAAAAACTAAGCTAATAGAAGCATTTTACAACATATATTTCAACACCAGAGATATTCCACACAGATTTAACTAAATTGGCCAAGTAATGTGAAGTAATCTTCTACTACTTATTCGAGAGCCTTTTGATAAACGACATTCTTAGTTTTTCCTTCAGGTGCAAAGACAAACAGATTTTTGGCTGTTCCAACTCTTGAACAGGCCACATAAAGTTGACCATGAGAAAAGCATGGAGATTGTAAATCTAAGCTAGCTGAAGAGCCCGGCGTTGCCTGGGCATAGTAAATATCTGTGGTTAGTTATAGCACCTCACTTCTCTTATTTTCCCATCACGCCTCTCATTTTCCCCATCACATCTTTCATTTTCCCCCTCACATCTCTCATTTTCTCCCTCACACCTCTCATTTTCCCCCTCACTCCTCTTATTTTCCCCCTCACTCCTCTCATTCCCCCCTAACACTTGTCATTTCGACCTCACATCTGTCATTTTCCGATCACTCCACTATTTTCCCTCACTCCTCTCATTTTGCACTCAGACCTTTTCATTTTCACCTCACACCTCTCATTTTCACCTCAGTATATACATGTTTGTCATCTCCCTTATGTATAGTATACACCTGTATGTCATCTCCTGTATATAGTATATACCTGTATGTCATCTCCCCTGTATATAGTATATACCTGCTGTGTGTCATCTCCCCTGTATATAGTATATACCTGTATGTCATCTCCTCCTATATATAGTATATACCTGTATGTAATCTCCTCCTGTATATAGTATATACCTGCTGTGTGTCATCTCCCCTGTATATAGTATATACCTGTATGTCATCTCCTCCTATATATACTATATACCTGTAGGTAATCTGCTCCTGTATATAGTATATACCTGTGTGTCATCTCCTTCTGTATATAGTATATACCTGTATGTCATCTCCTGCTGTATGTAGTATGTACATGTATGTCATCTCCTCCTCTATATAGTATATACCTGTGTGTCATCTCTCCTGTATATAGTATATATCTGTGTGTCATCTCCTCCTGCATATAGTATATACCTGTGTCATCTCCCCTGTAAATAGTATATACCTGTGTGTCATCTCCTCCTGTATACAGTATATATCTGTATGTCATCTCCTCCTGTATTAGACCTCGTTCACACGTTATTTGGTCAGTATTTTTACCTCAGTATTTGTAAGCTAAATTGTCAGCCTGATAAATCCCCAGCCAACAGTAAGCCCACCCCCTGGCAGTATATATTAGCTCACACATACACATAATAGACTGGTCATGTGACAAACAGCTGCCGGATTCCTATATGGTACATTTGTTGCTCTTGTAGTTTGTCAGCTTATTAATCAGATTTTTATTTTTGAAGGATAATACCAGACTTGTGTGTGTTTTAGGGCGAGTTTCGTGTGTCAAGTTGTGTGTGTTGAGTTGCATGTGGCGACATGCATGTAGCGACTTTTGTGAGATGAGTTTTGTGTGGTGACATGCGTGTAGCAACTTTTTGTGTGTCGAGTTGCATGTGACAGGTTAGTGTAGCAAGTTGTGTGCAGCAAGTTTTGCGCATGGCGAGTTTTGCGCGTGGCGAGTTTTATGTGTGGTGCCTTTTGAGTATGTGCAAGTTTTGTGTGAGGCAACTTTTGCATGTGTTGCAACTTTTGTGCATGTGGCAATTTTTCCGCGTGTGCAAGTTTTGCGTGTGGCGAGTTTTCCATGAGGTGAGTTTTGCACGTGTGGCGAGTTTTGCATGTGGAGAGTTTTGCGCGTGGCGAGTTTTGAGCGGCGACTTTTGTGTTTCGACTTTTATGTGGCGAGGTTGGTGTATGTGTGGTAAAATGTGCGCTGAGGGTGGTATATGTGTTCGAGCACGTGGTAGTGTGTGGCGCATTTTGTGTGTGTGTTCATATCCCCGTGGTGGTGTGGTGATTATCCCATGTCGGGGCCCCACCTTAGCAACTGTACAGTATATACTCTTTGGCGCCATCGCTCTCATTCTTTAAGTCCCCCTTGTTCACATCTGGCAGCTGTTAATTTGCCTCCAACACTTTTCCTTTCATTTTTTCCCCATTATGTAGATAGGGGCAAAATTGTTTGGTGAATTGGAAAGCGCGGGGTTAAAATTTCACCTCACAACATAGTTTTGACGCTCTCAGGGTCCAGACGTGTGACTGTGCAAAATTTTGTGCCTGTAGCTGCGACGCCTCCAACACTTTTCCTTTCACTTTTTCCCCATTATGTAGATAGGGGCAAAATTGTTTGGTGAATTGGAAGCGCGGGGTTAAAATTTCACCTCACAATATAGCCTATGACGCTCTCGGGGTCCAGACGTGTAACTGTGCAAAATTTTGTGGCTGTAGCTGCGACGGTTCAGATGCCAATCCCGGACATACACACATACACACATACACACATTCAGCTTTATATATTAGATATCAAGGTAGAGGGTAATTAACCCCTTCACCCCGAAGCCTGTTTTCAACTTCCTGACCAGGCCATTTCTTTCAATTCTGACCACTGTCACTTTATGAAGTCATAACTCTGAAACGCTTTAACGGATCCTGGGGATTCTGAGTTTGTTTTCTCGTGACATATTGTACTTTATGATAGTGGTAAACTTTCTTCGATATGAATAGTGTTTATTTGTGAAAAAAATGGAAATTTGGCAAAAATTTTGAACATTTTGCAATTTTCAAACTTTTAGTTTTTATGCCCTTAAATTTTAGAGTCATATCACACAAAATAGTTAATAAATAACATTTTCCACATGTCTGCTTTACATCAGCAGAATTTTGGAAACAATTTTTTTTGTTAGGAAATTCTAAGGGTTAAAATTTGACCAGCGATTCTAATTTTTACAACAAAATTTGTAAACCATTATTTTTAGGAACCACCTCACACTTGAAGTGATGTGATTTTGAGGGGCCTATATGACAGAAAATGCCCACAAGTGACACCATTCTAAAAGCTGCACCCCTCAAGCTACTCAAAACCACATTCAAGAAGTTTATTAACCTTTCAGGTGCTTCACAGGAATTTTTGGAATGTTTAAAAATAAATGAACATTTAACTTTTTTTCACAAAAAATTTACTTCAGATCCAATTTGTTTTATTTTACCAAGGGTAACAGGAGAAATTGGACCCCAAAAGTTGTTGTGCAATTTGTCATGAGTATGCTGATACCCCATATGGGTAAACCATTGTTTGGGTGCATGGCAGAGCACGGGAAAGAGCACCGTTTTACTTTTTCAAAGCAGAATTGGCTGGAATTGAGATCAGATGCCATGTCGTGTTTAGAGAGGCCCTGATGTGCCTAAACAGTGGAAACCTCCCACAAGTAACCCCATTTTGGAAACTAGACCACCGAAGGAACTTATCTAGATGTGTGGTGAGCACTTTGAACCCCCAATTGTTTCACTAAAGTTTATAATGTTGAGCCGTGAAAATTCAAAAATCTTTTTTTTCCACAAAAATGATATTTAGCCCGCAATTTTTTATTTTCACAAGGGTATCTGTTGTGAATTCCGTTCTCGAACTCCCTCCTGTGGTCTTGAATGGTACTTCGGTGAGTTCTGTCCGTGGACTCCCTCTGGTGGCTGTGAGTGGAGCTGCTGGTTCTGAGATTCCTTCTCCAGCTGCCCTCGCTTAGGGCTAGGCTGGATTCTCTATTTAACTCCACTCAGATCGTTATTCCTTGCCAGCTGTCAATGTTCTAGTACTGGTTCAGATCTCTCCTGGATCTTTCTGAGGACCTGTCTACTTCAGCACAAGCTAAGTTCCTGCTTGTTCAATTGTTTCATATGGTTTTTCTTGCTAAGTCCTAGTCCAGCTTGCTATCATGAAACTACCTGGCTAGCTGGAAGCTCTGGGGGTGCAGAGTGGCACCACCGCATCGTGAGTCGGTGCGGGGGTATTTTTTGCACACTCTGCGTGGTTTTTGTAGCTTTTTGTGTTGACCGCAAAGATCCCTTTTTCCAAGGACTCCTTTATATAACTCCGCATAGCGGCGTGTTCTGGCACAGACAAATTGAAAAGTCGTCCCTTAGGAAACTTGCTACCAGGAATCAAATTAATAGCACAATCACAATCCCTATGAGGAGGTAGAGTACTAGACTTGGGCTCATCAAATACATCCCGGTAATCCGACAAAAACTCAGGGACTTCAGAAGGAGTGGAGGAAGAAATTGACAATAATGAAACATCCCCATGTATCCCTTGACAACCCCAACTGGACACCGACATTGATTTCCAATCCAATACTGGATTATGGACCTGCAGCCATGGCAAACCCAACACGACCACATCATGCAGATTATGCAACACCAAAAAGCGAATATCCTCCTGATGCGCAGGAGCCATGCACATGGTCAACTGGGTCCAGTACTGAGGCTTATTCTTGGCCAAAGGCGTAGCATCAATTCCCCTCAAAGGAATGGGATGCTGCAAGGGCTCGAAGAAAAAACCACAGCGCCTGGCAAACTCTAAGTCCATCAAATTCAGGGCAGCGCCTGAATCCACAAATGCCATAACAGAATAGGATGACAAAGAGCAAATCAGAGTAACGGACAGAAGAAATTTAGGCTGTACAGTACCAATGGTGACGGACCTAGCGAACCGCTTAGTGCGCTTAGGACAATCAGAGATAGCATGAGTGGAGTCACCACAGTAAAAACACAGCCCATTCAGACGTCTATGTTCTTGCCGTTCAGCTCTGGTCAAAGTCCTATCCCATTGCATAGGCTCAGGCCTCTGCTCAGAGGATACCGCCAAATGGTGCACAGTTTTGCGCTCCCGTAAGCGCCGATCGATCTGTATGGCCAAGGACATTGATTCATTCAGACCAGCAGGCGTGGGGAACCCCACCATAACATCCTTAAGGGCTTCAGAAAGACCCTTTCTGAAAATTGCTGCCAGGGCACACTCATTCCACTGAGTAAGCACAGACGACTTTCTGAACTTCTGGCAATATACCTCCGCTTCATCCTGACCCTGACACAAAGCCAGCAAAATTTTCTCTGCCTGATCCACAGAATTCGGTTCATCATAAAGCAAACCCAGCGCCAGAAAAAACGCATCTACATTACACAATGCAGGATCTCCTGGCGCCAGGGCGAATGCCCAGTCTTGAGGGTCGCCACGCAACAAAGAAATAATGATTTTTACTTGCTGAATAGGGTCACCAGAAGAGCGGGGTTTCAGAGCAAGAAACAGTTTACAATTGTTTTTGAAATTCTGAAATTTAGATCTATCCCCAGAAAACAAATCAGGAATTGGAATTCTAGGCTCCAACATAGGATTCTGAAGTACATAATCTTGAATGTTTTGTACCCTTGCAGCGAGTTGATCTACACTAGAGGACAGACCTTGAATGTCCATATCCACACCTAAGTTCTGAACCACCCAGAGTTTAAGGGGAAAAGAAAGGCAAAACACACTGCAAAGAGAAAAAAAAAAATGGTCTCAGAACTTCTCTTTTCCCTCTATTGAGATGCATTAACACTTTGTGGGCCAGCTGTACTATATGGACCTGGTGGTTAGGTGCACCGGGAATGACCTGATAGTTAAACACGGAATCAGGACGAGCTCTGGGGAAATGGGAACTCTGCTGACCGCAAATCCTACTCCTATCAACACAACTAGAAATAGCCGTGGAGCGTGCCTGACTCTGCCTAGACGCCTTTTCACAGCCTAAGAGCTAACTACCCCTAAAGAAAGGAAACAAAGCCTCACTTGCCTCAGAGAAATTTCCCCAAAGGTAAAAGCAGCCCCCCACAAGTATTGACTGTGAGATAAGAGGAAATCACAAACACAGGATGAAATAGCTTTTAGCAAAGAGAGGCCAGACTAACTAAACAGATTGAGGATAGAAAAGGGATCTTTGCGGTCAACACAAAAAGCTACAAAAACCACGCAGAGTGTGCAAAAAATACCCCCGCACCGACTCACGATGCGGTGGTGCCACTCTGCACCCCCAGAGCTTCCAGCTAGCCAGGTAGTTTCATGATGGCAAGCTGGACTAGGACTTAGCAAGAAAACCATATGAAACAATTGAACAAGCAGGAACTTAGCTTGTGCTGAAGTAGACAGGTCCTCAGAAAGATCCAGGAGAGAACTGAACCAGTACTAGAACATTGACAGCTGGCAAGGAATAACGATCTGAGTGGAGTTAAATAGAGAATCCAGCCTAGCCCTAAGCGAGGGCAGCTGGAGAAGGAATCTTAGAACCAGCAGCTCCACTCACAGCCACCAGAGGGAGTCCACGGACAGAACTCACCGAAGTATCATTCATGACCACAGGAGGGAGTTCGAGAACGGAATTCACAACAGGTATCCAGAGAAATTGGACCGCAAAAGTTGTTGTGCAATTTGTCCTGAGTACGCTGATATCCCATGTGTGTGGGGGACCCATCTTCTGGGTGCATGGCAGAGCTCGGAAGGGAAGGAGCGCTGTTTTGGAATGCCGACTTTGATGGAATGGTCTGCGGGTGTCACATTGCGTTTGCAGAGCTCCTGACGTACCTAAACAGTTGAAACCCACCACAAGTGACCCCATATTGGAAACTAGACCCTCAAAGGAACTTATCTAGATGTGTTGTGGCTACTTTGAACCCCCAAGTGCTTCACTAAAATGTATAATGCAGAGCCGTGAAAATAAAAAATCTTTTTTTTCCACAAAAATGATTTTTAGCCCCCAAATCAAATTTTTATTTTCACAAGGGTAACAGGAGAAATTGGACTGCAAAAGTTGTCCAATTAGTCCTGAGTATGCTAATACCCCATATGTGGGGGTAAACCACCGTTTGGGTGAACAGCAGAGCTCGGGAGGGAAGGAGCACCGTTTTACTTTTCAATGCAGAATTGGTTAGAATTGAGATCGAGCACCATGTCACGTTTGGAGCGCCCCTGATGTGCCTAAACAGTGGAAATGCCCCAATTCTAACTCCAACCCTAACCCCAACACACCCCTAACCCTAATGCCAACCCTAACCATAACCATAACCCTAACCACACCCCTAACCTGAACACACCCTTAACCCTAATCCCAACCCTAACCACACCCCTAACTCCATCACACACCAACCTCAGCACACCCCTAACCCTTATCCCAACCATAACTATAACCCTAACCACACCCCTAACCCTGACACACCCCTAACCCTAACCCAACCCTATTCTCATCCGTAAACGTAATCCAAACCCTTACCCCAACTCTAGCCCCAACCCTAACTCTAACTTTAGCCCCAACCCTAACCCTAACTTTAGCCCCAATCCTAACCCTAACTTTAGCCCCAACCCTAACCCTAACTTCAGCCCCAACCCTAACTTTAGCCCCAACCTTAACCCTAACCCTAATGGGAAAATGAAAATAAAAATAAAAAAATTATTTTATTATTTTTCCTTAACTAAGGGGGTGATAAAGGGGGGTTTGATTTACTATTTATAGTAGGTTTTTATAGCAGATATTTATGATTGGCTGCTGTTAAACACTAAAAGATGCTTTTAATTGCAAAAAATAGTTTTGCATCACCACATTTTGATAGCTATAATTTATCCATATTTTGACCCACAGAGTCATGTGAGGTCTTGTTTTTTGCGGGACGAGTTGACATTTTTATTGGTACCATTTTCAGGCAAATGACATTTTTTGATCGCTTTTTCTTCCAATTTTTGGGAGGCAGAATGAACAAAAACCAGCAGTTCCTGCATTTGTTTTTGGGGGAAGGGGGCGCGTTTATACTGTGGTAAAATTGATAAGGCAGTTTTATTCTTCGGGTCAGTACGATTACAGCAATACCTCATTTATATTTTTTTTATGTTTTTGCGCTTTTACACAATAAAAACTATTTTATATAAAAAATAATTGCTTTTGCATCACTTTATTCCAAGAGCTATAACTTTTTTATTTTTCTGCTGATGGAGCTGTATTGCAGCTTGTTTTTTACGGGACAAGATGACCATTTTTGCACTTTTTGTTCGGTGATATGATGATAAAGCATTGTTTTTTGCCTCGCTTTTTATTTTATTTTTTTACAGTGTTCACTGAAGGGGTTAACTAGTGGGATAGTTTTATTGAGCAGGGTGTTATGGACGCGGTGATACCAAATATGTGTACTTTTATTGTTTTTTTTTTACTTACATAAATAAATGGATTTATTGGAAAAATATATATATATTTTTTTTCTTTGTTTGGGGATTTAAAAAAAACATTTTTATACATTCTAATTTTTTTTTTTTTTAACTTTATAACATTGTCCCGGGTTGGGATATCACTATATAAAGACAATTTGCATAGCACTGTGTCAGATCAGCAATCTGACAGGCAGTGTAGGAGACTTGCCGCCGCCTGCTCTCAGCAGGCGCTGACAAGCCACCTCACTGAAGGACCCAGAAGGACCTCCGCGGCCATTTTGCATACGGAGTCTCCACAGCTCCACGGCTCTCTCGGACTTCAACAATGGGGTGTTGCCAATAGCGACGACGACATCTTCTCTGTCTTTCTCTTCTTCTTTCTGCTTCACAAGCCACAGCAAAGGCAAAAGCCAATTTCAGTGACAAATCAAGATTAAAATTGAAGCTATCCACGCTAAAATTCATCTTGAAGCTGTACATTTTGGATGTATCCTTCCCGTCTTTTAACCAGCTGTTTCACAACCCTAGGACCAGACGTGTCAGTCACCTGCCACTAAATTAACAATCCGTATTTATTTGCTGAGATTGTGTAGTGTGGCTGGATCACACAATTAGCACAGACGATTTAGATGCGATTTAGATGCTGAAATGTGGACTGGTGGCTGGACCACACAATTAGCACAAAGGACTTATATGCTGAAGTGGTGACTGGTCGCTGTACCACAGAATCAGCAGCACTATGGATTAATACAGGGGCGGTCACAAACAGCTTGGGGCCCATGTGCAGGAAATGTGTCTGGGCCCCCCTCCGTTTAAGGTGACAAAGCTAAGGACTATGCTATACATAAGTGAGTACACTTTATACTAAGGGACTTTGTTACACATAATAATCGATAATTACGTCCTCCTCCACCTCCCCGTTCTTAAATCCATTATAAATCCCCTGCATCCCATTATTGCCCCCTTACCCACCCCCATGATTGCTTTCTTCACCACCTCCATTATTGCTTTCTCCCCACCACCCCATTATTGCCCATTCCACACCTCCATCATTGCCTCCTCCCCACAACCCCTATCATTGCCCTCTCCGTCAACCCAATAATTGCCTTTGGCCCCATCACCCCCATCATTGCCCTCTCCTCCACCTACACACACACAGACACACACAGCACCATTCACCTCTCTGCACACACACACCTTACCTCACCTCTGTGCACGGTATCCTGAAGCCACACCATCACCGGCAGCTTCCTGTCTCGCACAGCCATGGAGCTGAATGAAGATGTCATTCAGCCGCTGCTGTGTGACAGGAAGAGCGGGCAGAAAGCAGGATGGATCCATTCCCTGCAGCTCCGCTCCACTGCCTTTTTCTCTTGCAGGCAGCGGAGCTGCAGGGATTGCTACCCGCCTGCTGCACATGAGGGCAATCATTGCCCTCATTTTTAGCCGCCCTGCAGTCAGGGCTGGTTTTAGGCAAAGTGGGGCCCTAGGCAAAGTTTAAAATGGGGCCCCAAATGCTAACATATTGCACATCACACAGAAGCATTTTGGTTATATTTACATGCACTGAGTTCAGGCCATTAAATGAGTGTGATCGACAATACTGAAATCATTCAACGCTTGTTTCCCGTCCTCTTTCCACCATCTGAGAAAGAATGATGGGAACAGAATGATCACTAATAGATCACTAACAGATCACCATACAGTATCATGTTATCAGCAGCACATCTGCAGTTTACACTGGTGATGTGCTGCTGAGAACAATGATTTCTGTTCTGGCATAAACAATCCAATCACTCGATGAATATGCAACATTTTGATTGTTTAGTATAATACACCCCATAGTCCTCCACATAGTATAATGTGCACCACAGTCCTCCATATTGTAAAATGCACACCCCATAGTCCTCCATATAATATAATATGCCCCATAGTCCTCCATATAGTATAATATACTCCCCAGTCTTCCATATAGTATTATACACTTCCCATAGTCCTCCACATAGTATAATACACTTTTCATAGTACTCCATATAGTATAATCCACCGCCATAGTCATCCATGTAGTACAATTCACTTCCCATAGTATAATGCACCACATAGTTCTTCATATAGTATAATGTATTCCCCATTGTCCTCGATATAGTATAATGCAGCCCACATATAGTATAATGCAGCCACCCCACAGAGTATAATGCAACCACCCCACAGAGCATAATGTAACCCCCCATAGAATATAATGCAGCCCCCCTCATATAGTATAATGTAGCCCCCTCATAGAGTATGATGCAATCAACCTTCATAGAATATAAATATAATACAGCCCCCATAGAATATAATGTAGCCCCGAATAGAATATAATACATCCCACCTCTCCATAGTATATAATGTAGCCCCCATGGAATATAATGCAGCCCCCCATAGTATATAACACAGCCTCCCCCATAGAATATAATGTACCCCCATAGTATATAACACAGCCTCCCCATAGAATATAATGTATAATGTACCCCCATATTATATACAGCCACATAGTATATAACACAGCCTCCCCCATAGAATATAATATACCCCCCATAGTATATAACACAGCCACATAGTATATAACACAGCCTCCCCCATAGAATATAATATACCCCAATAGTATATAAGACAGCTTCCCCCATAGAATATAATATACCCCCAATAGTATATAGCCCTCATAGTATATAGCACAGCCCGCATAGTATATAGCACAGCCCGCAGAGAATATAACACAGCCTCATAGTATATAGCACAACCCGCATTGTATATAACACAGCCCACATATTATAAAGCACAGCCTGCATAGTATATAACACAGCCCGCATAGTATATAGCACAGCCCACATAGTATACAGCACAGCCCACGTAGTATACAGCACAGACCTCATAGTATATAGCATAGCCCTCATAGTATATAGCACAGCCCGCATAGTATACAACACAGCCCGCGTAGTATACAGCACAGCCCTCATAGTATACAGCACGGCCCGTGTAGTATACAGCACAGCCCGCATAGTATACAGCACAGCCCTCATAGTATACAGCACGGCCCGTGTAGTATACAGCACAGCCCGCGTAGTATACAGCACAGCCCTCATAGTATACAGCACGGCCCGTGTAGTATATAGCACAGAAACTGGTTATAAATTAATAAATAAAATACACTGGCGCTATAACAGAAGTAAAAGCCACACAAGTGCTGCCGGTATATCAGACAGATACTGTGCTGTCATGAATCCCCAATGGCTAGGGATAGCACAGGACAAGCAAAGTAAAACAAAATATCGGACGAACTCTAGGGTGATGGAACCTGGGCTGACCGCTGCCCTACGCCTGACAAACGCAACTAGAGATAGCCAGGGAGCGTGCCTACGTTGGTTCTAGACGCCACGCACCAGCCTAAGAGCTAACTAGTACTGCAGAGAAAACAAGACCTCACTTGCCTCCAGAGGAATTAACCCCAAAGGTATAGTTGCCCCCCACATGTATTGACGGTGAAATGAGAGGAAGGCACACACATAGAGATGATGTATATAGCATTAGCAAATAGAGGCCCGCTAAAAACTAGAAAGCAGAATGATACAAAAGGGGACTGAGCGGTCAGCAAAAAACCCTAATCAAAAAAACCATCCTGAGATTACAAGAACCCATGTGCCAACTCATGGCACATGGGGAGAACCTCAGTCCACTAGAGCAACCAGCTAGCATAGAGACATTCTAAGCAAGCTGGACCAAAAACCAAACAACTGAAAATCAGCACTTAGCTTATCCTGAAAGATCTGGGAGCAGGTAGGCAGGAACCGAACAGAGCACATCTGAACACATTGATAGCCGGCAAGGGAAATGACAGAAAGGCCAGGTAAAATAGGAAACACCCAGCCTCTGATGGACAGGTGGAAACCAAAGGCCGCAACCCACCAAAGTCACCCAGTACCAGCAGTAACCACCAGAGGGAGCCCACCAACAGAATCCACAACAGTACCCCCCCCTTGAGGAGGGGTCACCGAACCCTCACGAGAACCCCCAGGGCGATCAGGGTGAGCTCTATGGAAGGCGCGGACCAAATCAGTCGCGTGAACATCGGAGGCGACCACCCAGGAATTATCCTCCTGACCATAACCCTTCCACTTAACCAAATACTGGAGTTTGCGTCTGGAAACACGAGAATCCAAGATCTTTTCAACAACATACTCCAATTCTCCCTCCACCAGCACCGGAGCAGGAGGCTCGACCGAAGGAACAACGGGTACCTCATACCTCCGCAACAACGACCGATGGAACACATTATGAATAGCAAACGATGCTGGGAGATCCAAACGAAAAGATACAGGGTTAAGAATCTCCGAGATCCTATAAGGACCGATGAACCGAGGCTTGAACTTAGGAGAAGAGACCTTCATAGGGACAAAACGAGAAGACAACCACACCAAGTCCCCAACAAGAAGTCGGGGACCCACGCGGCGACGGCGATTAGCAAACTGCTGAGTCTTCTCCTGAGATAACTTCAAATTGTCCACCACCTGATTCCAAATCTGATGTAGCCTGTCCACCACCACGTCTACTCCAGGACAATCCGAAGATTCCCCCTGACCAGAGGAAAAACGAGGATGAAACCCCGAATTACAAAAAAAAGGAGAGACCAACGTGGCAGAACTAGCCCGATTATTAAGAGCAAATTCGGCCAGTGGCAAAAAAGCAACCCAGTCATCCTGATCAGCAGAAACAAAACACCTCAAATAAGTTTCCAAGGTCTGATTAGTTCGCTCCGTCTGGCCATTCGTCTGAGGATGGAATGCAGACGAGAAAGACAAATCAATGCCCATTTTGGCACAAAACGTCCGCCAAAATCTAGACACAAACTGGGATCCCCTGTCAGAAACGATATTCTCCGGAATCCCATGCAAACGAACCACGTTCTGAAAAAACAAAGGAACCAACTCAGAGGAGGAGGGTAACTTAGGCAAGGGCACCAAATGAACCATCTTAGAAAAGCGGTCACACACAACCCAGATAACGGACATTTTCTGTGAAACCGGGAGATCAGAAATAAAATCCATGGAAATGTGCGTCCAAGGCCTCTTCGGGATGGGCAAAGATAACAACAACCCACTAGCCCGTGAACAGCAAGGCTTAGCTCGAGCACACACTTCACAAGACTGCACAAAGGTACGCACATCCCTAGACAAGGAAGGCCACCAAAAAGACCTGGCCACCAAATCTCTTGTACCAAATATTCCAGGATGACCAGCCAACACAGAAGAATGGACCTCGGAGATGACTCTACTGGTCCAATCATCCGGAACAAACAGTCTTTCTGGTGGACATCGATCCGGTTTATCCACCTGAAACTCCTGCAATGCACGTCGCAAGTCTGGGGATACGGCGGACAATATTACCCCATCCCTAAGGATACCAGCAGGCCCAGTGTCTCCAGGAGAATCAGGCACAAAACTCCTGGAAAGAGCATCTGCCTTCACATTCTTTGAACCTGGCAGGTATGAAACCACGAAATTGAAACGAGAAAAAAATAATGACCAACGAGCCTGTCTAGGATTCAAATGCCTGGCAGACTCAAGGTAAATGAGATTCTTGTGATCAGTCAAGACCACCACGCGATGTTTAGCACCCTCAAGCCAATGACGCCACTCCTCAATTGCCCACTTCATGGCCAAAAGCTCCCGATTACCCACATCATAATTGCGCTCGGCGGGCGAGAATTTTCTAGAGAAGAAAGCACATGGCTTCGTCACCGAGCCATTAGAACTTCTCTGTGACAAAACCGCCCCCGCTCCAATGTCGGAAGCATCAACCTCCACCTGAAAAGGAAGTGACACATCTGGTTGACACAACACAGGAGCAGAAGAAAACCGGCGCTTAAGTTCCCGAAAGGCCTCCACGGCCGCAGGAGACCAATCAGCAACATCAGCACCCTTTTTAGTCAAATCAGTCAAAGGTTTAACAATACTGGAAAAATTAGCAATGAACCGACGATAAAAATTAGCAAACCCCAAGAACTTCTGAAGGCTCTTAACAGATGTAGGTTGTGTCCAGTCACAAATAGCCTGAACCTTAACGGGATCCATCTCAATAGTAGAAGGAGAAAAAATGTACCCCAAAAAAGAAATCTTCTGAACTCCGAAGAGACACTTTGAGCCCTTCACAAACAGAGAATTGGCCCGCAAAACCTGAAACACCTTCCTGACCTGTAGAACATGAGACTCCCAGTCATCAGAAAACACCAAAATATCATCCAAATACACAATCATAAACTTATCCAGATATTCACGGAAAATATTGTGCATAAAGGACTGAAAGACTGACGGAGCATTGGAGAGTCCAAAAGGCATTACCAAATACTCAAAATGGCCCTCAGGCGTATTAAATGCGGTTTTCCACTCATCACCCTGTTTTATCCGCACCAGATTATACGCACCACGAAGATCTATTTTAGTGAACCACCTAGCCCCAGTGGCGTAGGAAGGGGGGTGCGGGGGGGGCGGGCCGCCCCGGGCGGCACAATGCGGGGGGGCGGCACAATGCGGGGGTGAGTCAGTGGCGTATCTAGGGGGGGAGCAGCCGGCAGGGGGGCGCAGTCGGGCTGCCTAAAGCGGCGGTCCGCAGTGTCTCCCCCGGCGGCTGCATTCTGTCACCCCCCGCGCTGGGAGTCAGCTGTTCTCTGTGCCGACTGTCAAGCTGACAGCCGGCACAGAGAAGCTGCAGCGTGCCGGCTCCCAGTGTTCAATTGTACTCGTATCTGTGATGCGAGTACAATTGAAGCTCTGACTGCCGGGTCAGAGCGATGCCAGCAGTGTGATCAGGTCATGTGATCACGCTGCTGACGTCACTCACCTGCGCGGCAGAGCAGGAGATGCAGAGCGGTGGTAAGTGCTCCAGTGGAGCTGAAGACACCGAAAGTGCAGGGGGGGAATTTACTGTGTGGGGAAGGGGGGCATATATTGTGGGGGGGATTTACTGTGAGTGGAGGCTGGAGCTGAAGACACCGAAGGTGCAGGGGGGGATTTACTGTGAGTGGGGATGGGGGAAAATATTGTGGGGGGGATTTACTGTGAGTGGGGATGGGGGCATTTATTGTGGGGGGGATTTACTGTGAGTGGAGCTGAAGACACCGAAGGTGCAGGGGGGGATTTACTGTGAGTGGGCATGGGGGAAAATATTGTGGGGGGGATTTAATGTGAGTGGGCATGGGGGAAAATATTGTGGGGGGGATTTAATGTGAGTGGGGATGGGGGGCATATATTCTGGGGGGGATTTACTGTGAGTGGGGATGGGGGGGATTTCATGTGAGTGGGGATAGTGGGATATATTATTGGATTGGGGATATTTAATATGAGTGGAGATGGGGGGATTTATTGTGGGGGGAGATTTAATGTGAGTGGAGATGGGGTATTTATTGTGTGTGGGGGGAGATTTGTCATGGGGATGGGGGGATTTAATGTGTGGGGGAGATCTGAGGACACAAAATGAGCAAAGGGGGAGATGTGGGGGCATATATGAGGAAACAGTATGGGGGATGGGTGCAGACAGCTTGGGGTCAAACAGGGGAATGTATGCGGACACAGTATGAGTAGCGATGTGAAAAACGTATGTGGACAGAGTACGGGGAGTGAGGGTGTTGGGATGTGTGCATGCATAGCATGGGGGACAGTGTAAGGGCACAGCCAGGAGGGGATAGTATACAAAGGAGGGGGAGTGTGATGAGAGAGTACAGTATAAATACTGGGCCCTATAGGGGGGACACAGTGTGAGAGGTCAGTGTGAAGAGGGGTCCGGTATAGAAAGGGGAGGTCAGTGTGAAGAGCAAGTACCATAAGACACAGTGTGGGGGTCATATTTTATGCAGACAATATAGTGCGGGGAAATTTTTTATTCAGGAGCATTATAATGACACTTGTATCTTTAAGGGCGTCATGTGGAGACTTTCTGCAAAAGAATGGAGAAGATGGAAGTCTGCAGAGATGGCTGTGGATGAGAAAACTCATCATGGGATCTGGACAAGATGAAGAAAAGAAGAACGGCTCCAGAGGCGACGTCATCTATAAGGTACCTGGATGTAAATGTTATTTGTGATACTGACTAACTCTCATGTTTTTATTTATGTTAGGAGCATTAAAGGGGATGTCCAGGTTTGTAATGAGTCTGCAGTCATTCTTTGTGACTGCAGACTTCTGACTTCTCACAGTGCACCCTGCACACTGTCAGGATTCTCTGGTGCTGGCGATTTACATACATGCGGTCACGTGCTGACTAGACATGTGTGGCCTCACTCTATGAAAATGAACTGAGCGAGGCCAGGCACGTCTAGTCGGAATGTGGTCGGAAGTATACAAATCGCATGCTTGTGCTGACATGACTGTCCACCGGCCAGGGAGAATCCTAAAAGTGTGCAATGCATTAGTTGTGAGAATTCAGAAGCTGCGATGTCAGGATTCAGCTCTGCAGGTTCCAGTCGTCGACACATGGACACGTCACTCATATGCGATTTTCATACTCATGGTCCTGTAACAACGAGCTTCTCTTCTGCTTCTCTCAGTTTTTCACTGAACATTGGGAGCTTAAGGGAGAGGAGCTCGTCGGTACATGACTAAGTGTGAAAATCGCATACGTTCTAGGGGGGGGGGGGCGCCAAACTCGGGAACAGCCCCGGGCGGCAAAAGCTCTAGCTACGCCCCTGCCTAGCCCCCTTAATGCGAGCAAACAAATCAGTAAATAATGGCAATGGATACTGGTATTTGACTGTAATCTTATTCAGAAGGCGATAATCTATACAAGGCCTCAGGGAACCATCTTTTTTTGCCACGAAAAAAAACCCTGCTCCCAGAGGGGACGAAGATGGACGAATATGTCCCTTTTCCAAGGACTCCTTAATATAATTCCGCATAGCAGTATGCTCTGGCAGTGACAGATTAAATAAACGACCCTTAGGGAACTTACTGCCAGGAATCAATTCTATAGCACAGTCACACTCTCTATGAGGAGGGAGCGAATTGAGCTTAGGCTCCTCAAAAACATCCTTATAATCTGACAAAAACGCAGGGATCTCCGAAGGAGTCGATGAAGCGATTGAAATCGGAGGTGCATCATCATGAACCCCCTGACATCCCCAGCTTAGCACAGACATTGTTTTCCAGTCCAGGACAGGATTATGAGTTTGTAACCATGGCAGACCAAGCACTAGTACATCATGTAAATTATACAGTACAAGGAAGCGAATCACCTCCTGATGAACGGGAGTCATGCGCATGGTCACTTGTGTCCAATACTGCGGTTTATTCATAGCCAATGGTGTAGAATCAATTTCCTTCAGAGGAATAGGAACTTCCAGAGGCTCTAGACTAAAACCGCAGCGTTTAGCAAATGACCAATCCATAAGACTCAGGGCAGCGCCTGAATCCACATAGGCATCGACGGAAATGGAAGACAGTGAAAAAATCAGAGTCACAGACAAAATGAACTTAGACTGCAGAGTATCAATGGCAAAAGATTTATCAACCCTTTTTGTGCGTTTAGAGCATGCTGATATAACATGAGCTGAATCACCACAATAAAAACACAAACCATTTTTCCGCCTATAATTTTGCCGTTCACTTCTGGACTGAATTCTATCACATTGCATAGTCTCAGGTGCCTGTTCAGAAGACACCGCCAACTGGTGCACGGGTTTGCGCTCCCGTAAACTCCGATCAATCTGAATGGCCATAGCCATAGACTCATTCAGACCTGTAGGCGCAGGGAACCCCACCATAATATCCTTAATGGCCTCAGAAAGACCATTTCTGAAGTTTGCAGCCAGGGCGCACTCATTCCACTGAGTAAGCACCGACCATTTCCGAAATTTCTGACAATATATTTCCGCTTCATCATGCCCCTGAGAGAGGGCTAATAAAGCCTTTTCAGCCTGAATCTCTAAGTTAGGTTCCTCATAGAGCAATCCCAATGCCAGAAAAAACGCATCCACACTGAGCAACGCAGGATCCCCTGGTGCCAATGCAAATGCCCAATTCTGAGGGTCGCCCCGTAGGAACGATATAACAATCTTGACCTGTTGAGCAGGGTCTCCAGAGGAGCGAGATTTCAAAGAGAGAAACAATTTACAATTGTTCCTGAAATTCAGGAAGGTAGATCTATCTCCAGAAAAAAACTCTGGAATAGGAATTCTAGGTTCAGACATGGGAGTGTGAACAACGAAATCCTGTATGTTTTGAACCTTTGCCGCGAGATTACTCAGGCTGGAAGCCAAACTCTGGACATCCATGATAAACAGCTAAGATCAGAGCCATTCAAGGGTTAAGAGGAGGTAAGAAGCAGCTAGACAGCAATTAAGGGCTAGGCAGCAAAACTCTGAAGGAAAAAAATAAATAAATAAATAAATAAATTTTCCTTGAACACTTCTTTTCCTCCTGCTTCAGCCCAAACAATTAACACTCATTGGCCGGCTATACTGTCATGAATCCCCAATGGCTAGGGATAGCACAGGACAAGCAAAGTAAAACAAAATATCGGACGAGCTCATATAGTATAATGTAGCCCCCTCAAAGAGTATGATGCAATCAACCTTCATAGAATATAAATATAATACAGCCCCCATAGAATATAATGTAGCCCCGAATAGAATATAATACATCCCACCTCTCCATAGTATATAATGTAGCCCCCATGGAATATAATGCAGCCCCCCATAGTATATAACACAGCCTCCCCCATAGAATATAATGTACCCCCATAGTATATAACACAGCCTCCCCATAGAATATAATGTATAATGTACCCCCATATTATATACAGCCACATAGTATACACTCACCGGCCACTTTATTAGGTACACCTGTCCAACTTCTTGTTAACACTTAATTTCTAATCAGCCAATCACATGGCGGCAACTCAGTGCATTTAGGCATGTAGACATGGTCAAGACAATCTCCTGCAGTTCAAACCGAGCATCAGTATGGGGAAGAAAGGTGATTTGAGTGCCTTTGAACGTGGCATGGTTGTTGGTGCCAGAAGGGCTGGTCTGAGTATTTCAGAAACTGCTGATCTACTGGGATTTTCACGCACAACCATCTCTAGGGTTTACAGAGAATGGTCCGAAAAAGAAAAAAAATCCAGTGAGCGGCAGTTCTGTGGGCGGAAATGCCTTGTTGATGCCAGAGGTCAGAGGAGAATGGGCAGACTGGTTCGAGCTGATAGAAAGGCATCAGTGACTCAAATCGCCACCCGTTACAACCAAGGTAGGCCTAAGGGCATCTCTGAACGCACAGTGCGTCGAACTTTGAGGCAGATGGGCTACAGCAGCAGAAGACCACACCGGGTACCACTCCTTTCAGCTAAGAACAGGAAACTGAGGCTACAATTTGTACAAGCTCATCGAAATTGGACAGTAGAAGATTGGAAAAACGTTGCTTGGTCTGATGAGTCTCGATTTCTGCTGCGACATTCGGATGGTAGGGTCAGAATTTGGCGTAAACAACATGAAAGCATGGATCCATCCTGCCTTGTATAGAGCATCTTTGGGATGTGCAGCCGACAAATCTGCGGCAACTGTGTGATGCCATCATGTCAATATGGACCAAAATCTCTGAGGAATGCTTCCAGCACCTTGTTGAATCTATGCCACGAAGAATTGAGGCAGTTCTGAAGGCAAAAGGGGGTCCAACCCGTTACTAGCATGGTGTACCTAATAAAGTGGCCGGTGAGTGTATAACACAGCCTCCCCCATAGAATATAATATACCCCCCATAGTATATAACACAGCCACATAGTATATAACACAGCCTCCCCCATAGAATATAATATACCCCAATAGTATATAAGACAGCTTCCCCCCATAGAATATAATATACCCCCAATAGTATATAGCCCTCATAGTATATAGCACAGCCCGCATAGTATATAGCACAGCCCGCAGAGAATATAACACAGCCTCATAGTATATAGCACAACCCGCATTGTATATAACACAGCCCACATATTATAAAGCACAGCCTGCATAGTATATAACACAGCCCGCATAGTATATAGCACAGCCCACATAGTATACAGCACAGCCCACGTAGTATACAGCACAGACCTCATAGTATATAGCATAGCCCTCATAGTATATAGCACAGCCCGCATAGTATACAACACAGCCCGTGTAGTATACAGCACAGCCCTCATAGTATACAGCACGGCCCGTGTAGTATACAGCACAGCCCGCATAGTATACAGCACAGCCCTCATAGTATACAGCACGGCCCGTGTAGTATACAGCACAGCCCGCGTAGTATACAGCACAGCCCTCATAGTATACAGCACGGCCCGTGTAGTATATAGCACAGAAACTGGTTATAAATTAATAAATAAAATACACTGGCGCTATAACAGAAGTAAAAGCCACACAAGTGCTGCCGGTATATCAGACAGATACTGTGCTGTCATGAATCCCCAATGGCTAGGGATAGCACAGGACAAGCAAAGTAAAACAAAATATCGGACGAGCTCTAGGGTGATGGAACCTGGGCTGACCGCTGCCCTACGCCTGACAAACGCAACTAGAGATAGCCAGGGAGCGTGCCTACGTTGGTTCTAGACGCCACGCACCAGCCTAAGAGCTAACTAGTACTGCAGAGAAAACAAGACCTCACTTGCCTCCAGAAGAATTAACCCCAAAGGTATAGTTGCCCCCCACATGTATTGACGGTGAAATGAGAGGAAGGCACACGCATAGAGATGATGTATATAGCATTAGCAAATAGAGGCCCGCTAAAAACTAGAAAGCAGAATGATACAAAAGGGGACTGAGCGGTCAGCAAAAAACCCTAATCAAAAAAAACATCCTGAGATTACAAGAACCCATGTGCCAACTCATGGCACATGGGGAGAACCTCAGTCCACTAGAGCAACCAGCTAGCATAGAGACATTCTAAGCAAGCTGGACCAAAAACCAAACAACTGAAAATCAGCACTTAGCTTATCCTGAAAGATCTGGGAGCAGGTAGGCAGGAACCGAACAGAGCACATCTGAACACATTGATAGCCGGCAAGGGAAATGACAGAAAGGCCAGGTAAAATAGGAAACACCCAGCCTCTGATGGACAGGTGGAAACCAAAGGCCGCAACCCACCAAAGTCACCCAGTACCAGCAGTAACCACCAGAGGGAGCCCACCAACAGAATCCACAACACTGTGCCCAATCTGTCAATAGAACAAAGAACAATTAAACAGTGTGAAATACCGCGCTACAAGTGTCCAAGACCAAACCTAGAACAAATCCGTAGTTGTTTAATATATAAAACCATAACAGAACTTCCCGTCCACGCAGGTTGCAAACACCACCTACTACACAGTGTTATTATTGTGCAGCGCCCCAGAGTCCTGGTCGTTGCAGTACTGACGCTCCGCCACTAAGGGGAGTGATGGTACGTCTGATGGCACTAAAGGAGTTCACCTGACCAGGTATCACAGTCACACATTACACTTCACACTCTGGCCTCCAGGGGGAGCAAAGGGTTCTATGTATTAGGCCACTCCTCACAATCTGGTAAAACTGGGGGTTAGATAGGAAGTTAGGCAGAAGCTGACTGGGTTTGATCCAGGCAACATCCTGTGGCAGAGGGTGTTGCGGGGAAGATTCAGGGGGGTCCCTGTCAGGGGTGGGATCCTGACAGTGGCCTAGCGAAAAGAACAGAACGTTACGGAGCCGCGCCTGCACCCATTGCGGTGGCATCCTAAGAAATGACACGAAGCGAGGTTTATTGTGGAGAAGTGAGAAACAAGATCGCAGCACAAAGGAGAATAGAACCAGTAGGAGTCGTGCCTTAAGATCGTGGCAACATCCTACAGTGGCGCGTAGCCGATGGCCGGAACGCCGAGGAAGTATTGGGCTCCAAGCATTACTTCAAACAGCGGCAGGACAGTTAATTATAGGTTGGCTGTCTCACCTAAATCACCTAAGCAGACATAGGAGGCAATTGTGGGAGAGGGGCGTCTCTAGGGTCCCAGAATAACTCTAGGCCTACCCGTCATACGGGTGCGTCCTAGCCAAATCATCTGGGGGAAGGAGAAGAACATCAGAACAGAAACGAGAGGTGTGAGAAAGAACATCAGAAACAGACACAACAGTTGTGAGGACTATCCCGTGGTGCTCAGCAGGGAGGTACTACAACACACAGGCGCTAGAAGGTAGGCACTGATTTCCACCTGCAAAGGAAAATCTGTATGTGCCTTCGGACCGGCCGGTCTCAGCCAGCCCTGTTAGCAGTGCTCTGGAAAGCGGATCCTGAAGCCTTCAGTAAAGAGGTAAAGAGACTGCAACCCTGTGTCCTCGTTATTCATCGCACCTTGCACCACGCACCATCATCACATCTTTCATTGGACGCCCCTTAGCAGGGTCACGGACCAGGTCTAGCCACCGTGACAACCCCAGGACCGAGACAGAGAGGCCCGGTACCGAGTACCCCGAAGCCCTGCGTCTGGGGGCGCTCCAACTTGGCGTCACGAACAGGATCTACTTAAGCCTGAAGAATCAGGTCATGTGTGCCTTGGAACTGTGATTGAATTGTCACTTGAACTGTGACGAGAAGCGCCGAGGAAGAAGAAGGGCGTGCCATGGGAGGAGACTAGCAAAGCGGCGCCAAAAGTGGCGACCGCCCCCTCCAACTATTGCTGCAAGATGATGACCTGCCCCGAAGTGGAGGCGAACCGCCCCCTAGATTGCAAAGGTGGGAACCAAGACAAGAAGGAGCCCCACCTCGGAGAAATGGCGGAGCCAGGTGCATGTGCAGCTACCGACCTCGAGACCGCGAAGGTGACCAGCGAGTACCTGAACGACGACGGAGTGATCCCGGATTATCCCCACCGGCCAGAAGCGGGTCCGAACTCACCACAGCTAAAGGACCTGAACTTCTCGGAGCCGCAGGAGGGGGAGCTGAGTCAACCTATCCCGGACATGGAGCCAGCCGATGCGAAGCAATGGAAGTCGGAGTTGTGCCAGGAGGACGCCTTGGAAGAGCCGCGGTCCGAGCCGCAGCCGATTCCAGTGTTCTCGTCAGTGGAACAGATCGGCATCGGTGGAACCACATCAGACGCAGGTATGGAAAGCGCCCCTGCTCTCCCGACCGATCCTGCTCCCATGACTGCTCCCTGTCCCGACAATGACCGATTCTTCTCCCCCGAGCTGGTAGTGATAACTCCCGATACTATGGAGAAGCTGGTGCCTCCGTTACCAACAACTATGGGAGAACCGCTAGATGTGAGCTCGGAGGGGGTGATCTTCCAATGGGATACCCCGAGGATTGGGCCAGACGGGGCCAGGCAGGAGGGCCTCAACATTGCTGTGCTCACCTGGGAACAGTATAAACAATGCTTAATTCTGCACTGGAAGAACCGAAAAGAGACTGAACAAAGTGACCCACCGAAAGTACAAAACCCAAAGACTGCACGCGGTAAGAAGGACTTGGTAAAACGGGGGACTGTACTAGCCTTTCACCTGAAACGGGGTTGGGGCTCTATACAAGAACCGGGACTGCTGACTGAAATCTTCTTTACCAGCTACAATGTGAAGACCCCGTTCCGCAATAGATGTGACAATCAGCTACTATGTAGAGGGGACCAGTTGACCTACACTCACCACTGGAGTGCGCAGGGGTGGTGCGCTCAAGACGTCCAACGATGCGAGCCGGCAGTAGCGCCACCTACTGTCCCAACTACGACTAACCCTGATTTGACAAATTCTACCACTATCACTACAGTGTGCATTATCGCCGCTACTGAACTTGCAACCAAAGCTGACATTCGAATCCAGACGCCGGGCGACCTGACCGCACCTGGGAGACCAACCAATGACACCGACCCCGCATCAGCTGAGAACAAAGAACTGCAGCCCTACTGGTCAGGAGGTGTTTGCCACCAGCTGCTTTGGTGTAACTTACTGTAAGAATAGACCTCGGAGCTATGAGGATGTAAATAGTTCTTTGTTTGTCTTCTACTGTTTTGCTGCTTTAATCCCGACCAGGGTTATTCTTAAAGGGATCCCTTTGTTTACCTGGGATCTCTATTGTTTTTGCTTTTTGTTTTTGTTTTTGTTCGTCATTGTTTACAAAGACTGCCGAATCATGGACGGTGAATGGTTCACAAACTGTGTTGTAAATAGTTTGCACCTTCTTAAAGATGCCCCCTACTGGTTTTACAAAAAGGAGAGCTTTTTGAAGAGACTGTTCTTGAATACAGCGCAGAAGTTCTTGCCTTTAAACGGACTTGCAGATAGAGAGTCTGCACTACCTCAAAGAGACTTGAGTCCCTCTTAAAGGGAATGTTCACGTGTTGCACTTAAGTATAATGTTGCCTTAAGAAAAAGTTGGATTGTAATAATGTTTACATGGAAGTAGTATGTAGTTAGTTAGATAGCAATAGGAATTGTTTAATTATGTTACTAGAGATTGAGGACAGGGAAGAGTTGAAAGCCGAATTTCAATAAAGTGAACAAGTAGGGGTTAGTGAGTCCTCCAGGAAACCATAGAGAGATGGTTGATTGATCTTGTATTGTGAATAAAAATTGAGCTAATAGAAAAAAAGAGGCAGTAGGCCCGGACGAGTAGCCAGGCGGTCCTGCATGTTCAAAGTAAAAGTGTTATATTTAGAAAATAAAGACAAAGTTAATTTATATCTTAGAGTTTTATAGTAGGCCTTTAGTGGGTTCAGCTTATACGCCCTTAAAGGAAAAGTTAAAATATTGTTCAAAAATTTGCACTTAGTAGATAGAATACCCGGCTGGGTAATGATGGTTATTTATAGTTGAGTTAGTCACAAGTGTTATTTATAACCTTGAGTAAAAATGTAAATATGTTTCTGTTTGTAACGTTGGCGGGGACTAGTGGAGCTACGTGCAGCGCCAGAGACGTCCCTTCCGGGGGCGTCCCTGGATGCACGAGGAAAAAAATGGCCGATGCTGACAAGCAGCGTGTGACGTCACTGGCCTATGGAGCCTTGGCAGGGCCAATTCTAACAGTTAGTATCAGCTAGAAGAGTGTAACCCATATATTAAAACATAACTTTTACTCATAATATTAAAATAGGACAAACAATTCAAAACACATAAGTGCTCTCGCCGAAATCCGTGCAGAAGATAAAAAACTGGTTGAGTCTCACCAATTGCAGACTGGGGGTACCCACATAGATGAATGGGGGTCCCAGGGAGGGTCCAGATGAAGTAGAGCAATATGTAAAGGGGATGGGGACCTAAATGCTACTCCCCTGTCGTGCCCCGGCAGTGACTCCTGTCCTTACAAGGACAGGCCCAGATGAGCCCTACACTGGACACCCCCCACCAGATGTGTTGTAATAAGCGCCTCCCAACGCGTTTCTTCCCCGATCATGGAGATTCATCAGGGGAGTTCCAGAAGTCCATGAGCTAAATTCTGCTCAAGTAGACAAAGATGAGGATATCAGCAGTGGCTGTATATCATATGGTGATGAGGATATTTCTGTGTGGCTGTCTGCCACAACCGGTGAGTGAACCAGACATGGCACCCGCTGCCTGTTTATAAAGATAAGGGGCACCACCCCCCAGGACGCTAAGATGAAACGCCCTCCCTGTGTCATACCCTGATATCGTACAACTCACTGTGCCTCGCTGCGCTCCACGGTTTTGGAACGCACGCCGGCTCCTACAGATGACTGGTATCCGGCCGCCGCTTTAACATAGCGTGCCAATTCTAACCAACGCATTTCAGAGTGTAACGCACTCCTTCGTCAGGGTTACCGCCCATTGTTCAGTGCTTCCTCGAGGCAGTGCGGGGAATGATGGGAGAGGGAGCATCAGCTGACGCTCTCTCCTCCATCATTGCTTTGAACTGTATCGGCAGATGCCGGTATAGTTTAATGTGGCGAGGGAGTCTGTTCTGGCGGCAGGTGGGCCCCCTGCCTTACAGGGGTCCCATAGGGGCTGTGTGATGTGCCGCTAGCTAGGGCCCCTGGGGGAGCGGGGGCCCTAGGCAGCCGCCTGCCTGCAGGGACCCCCCTGAGCCTCCAGGCCCCAGTATAGCCGCACCGGTTGAACCAGCGGTATGTCTGCCCATGGATTTATACGATGAAGTGGGAGCACCCCCAGGTAACGGGTTGCTGCAGTGATGTTGCCTTCCCTTCAGGGAGAGTGATGTCATGCTTGCAGGCAAAGGGAATCCTATCTATCTGGTAAGGCACTCGCATTCAACACAGTCTGAATCTAGGCCAGGAGGGGGAGCTCAGGACACGGATTCCGGGGAGCTCCCTTACACTTTATGTATCCAGGTCTGGAGGAGGAGCCAGTCAGTCTCAGGGAGTCTGAGAGACACAGTGGAGAGAGACAGTTGGTCTTCAGTAGCTGAAGCATGTCTGGAGCAGACGTGGGGGCCGAGCAGCCACGAGGGAGCTGTTACCCCTGAAAAGAGAAGCAGAAGGAGAGTTGAATTGTGGAGGAGCTTAGAGGAAAGAAACATAGATGAGGAAAGGGCACAGGAGGGGAACAGTGGACGGACACCCTCAGAGTCAGAGCGCAGAAGCCGGGTACCAGGAGCCCAAGGTCGTGTTCTTCTCCAGGACGCGTGACAGAACCGGAGGGCAAAGCACTATATGTAAATTGCCCGTAACAAGTCTGAGGTGAAGCAGTGACCGTGAGAGCTGGGTCATCTAAGATATCCTATAAACAGGCTCAAACTGCCGATCGTACAGACAACTGTCTTAGGACAGGAGAGAGGGGACTTGCACTGAGCTTCAAGCAGCAGGGACCTAATTAACTAAACGGCGCTAGCAGGAAAGGCTTACTGACCTCACCTGGTAAAGGGATCTCTTATTGCCTCCAAGCCGGCCGGACCACAGCTACCCTGCACTTGGTACCCTGGACTGATGACTACTACTACCATCAGTAAACCAGGTAAAGACTTGAAAACCTGGGTCTTCGTTCCTTGTGTATTTATCGGCTTACACCATCTGGCCATACACCTGGGAAGCCCTGGGGACCCTGCTTCACCTGTGAGAAGCGTTACCATCTTGCTGCAACAACATCACCCCAGAGGCCCCCTTTAAGCAGCATCGGTCCCTACTGACCGAGCACCACAGGTGGCATCATGAACATGGACATTACAAATCCCCTTAAAAACCTTTCCCTTTAATTGGGCACCCAGGGCCACGGACCGGGTTGCAGCCACCTTGACATCCCCTTTAAGACCGGACCCGGTACCGAGTACCCCGCTGCCCTGATGGGGCGCTCCAAAGCTTGGCGTCATGAACAGGATGGACGGAACCTGAGATTCGGGTCATGGGCTCCTAAGAGACTGTGCCTAACTGTGTGACTTGTGAGCTGCGAATTGCCACTAAAACTGTCACCATTACAGCGTCATGAGGAGCGCAGGAGAAGAAAAGTACGCCATCGGGATTAGCTGTGGCTAATGGCTGCCCACTGCAAATACTTTTGCACCCTGAGGACATGCCCATCAGCCAGCGAGATCCACCTCCTGATCCTGAATGGCAGTAAAGGAGGAAGAAGCTCCGCCCCCGAGAGCAGGAACGGGACCGAGACACCGAGAGGAAGATAGCGAGTGGCCAGGACCTGGAGTGTGGGGCGGAACCGAGGACTCCCCCAGCTACCAGAATGGAAGCCACAGTGAGCCGTCACCAGAGGTCCTGGAGTTCCTGAAGGCGGAGGTGGAAGAGCTCAGCGACCAACTCCTGCGGATGCAACTGAACACTGTGACTGGGTGGAAGTAGGCCTTCATCGTGATCCTTACCGGATGTCTGTCGGCAGCCTCGTCTGTTATGACCCCAATGGCGAGGGTCTCAGAGGAACGTGGAAGTCTGCAGAATACAAAAATCCAGCTCATAGGGCAGTGGTAACTGGGTTGACCATATATCTACTCCTAACGCCAACACTAGAAGTAGCCGGGGATCATACCTACGTTGATTCTAGATGACACGCGCCAGCCGGAGAATCTAGCTACCCCTAGTAGAGGAAAACAAAGACCTTTCTTGCCTCCAGAGAAGGGGACCCCAAAGCTGGATAGAAGCCCCCCACAAATAATGACGGTGAGGTAAGAGGAAATGACAAACACAGAAATGAACCAGGTTTAGCACAGAGAGGCCCGCTTACTGATAGCAGAATAAAGAAAGGTAACTTATATGGTCAACAAAAACCCTATCAAAATCCACACTGGAAATTCAAGAACCCCCGAACCGTCTAACGGTCCGGGGGGAGAACACCAGCCCCCTAGAGCTTCCAGCAAAGGTCAGGATATAGATTTGGAACAAGCTGGACAAAAATACAAAACCAAAACAAATAGCAAAAAGCAAAAGGCAGACTTAGCTGATATAACTGGAACCAGGATCAGTAGACAAGAGCACAGCAGACTAGCTCTGATAACTACGTTGCCAGGCATTGAACTGAAGGTCCAGGGAGCTTATATAGCAACACCCCTAATTAACGACCCAGGTGCGGATAAAAGGAATGACAGAAAAACCAGAGTCAAAAAACTAGTAACCACTAGAGGGAGCAAAAAGCAAATTCACAACAGTACCCCCCCCTTAGTGAGGGGTCACTGAACCCTCACCACGACCACCAGGGCGATCAGGATGAGCGGCATGAAAGGCACGAACTAAATCGGCCGCATGAACATCAGAGGCGACCACCCAGGAATTATCCTCCTGACCATAGCCCTTCCACTTGACCAGGTACTGAAGCCTCCGCCTGGAGAGGCGAGAATCCAAGATCTTCTCCACCACGTACTCCAACTCGCCCTCAACCAACACCGGAGCAGGAGGCTCAGCAGAAGGAACTACAGGCACAATGTACCGCCGCAACAAGGACCTATGAAATACATTGTGAATAGCAAACGACACAGGAAGATCCAGACGAAAAGATACAGGATTAAGGATTTCCAATATCTTGTAAGGCCCAATAAAACGAGGTTTAAATTTGGGAGAGGAGACCTTCATAGGAACAAAGCGGGAAGAAAGCCATACCAAATCCCCAACGCGTAGTCGGGGACCCACACCGCGGCGGCGGTTGGCAAAGCGCTGAGCCTTCTCCTGTGACAACTTCAAGTTGTCCACCACATGATTCCAGATCTGCTGCAACCTATCCACCACAGAATCCACCCCAGGACAGTCAGAAGGCTCCAAATGACCCGAAGAAAAGCGAGGATGGAAACCAGAGTTGCAGAAAAAAGGCGAAACCAAGGTGGCGGAACTAGCCCGATTATTAAGGGCAAACTCAGCCAACGGCAAGAATGTCACCCAATCGTCCTGATCAGCAGAGACAAAACACCTCAAATAAGCCTCCAAAGTCTGATTGGTTCGCTCCGTCTGTCCATTAGTCTGAGGATGGAAAGCAGACGAAAACGACAAATCAATGCCCATCCTACTACAAAAGGATCGCCAGAATCTGGAAACGAACTGGGATCCTCTGTCTGACACAATATTCTCAGGGATGCCGTGCAAACGAACCACGTTCTGGAAAAACACAGGAACCAGATCGGAAGAGGAAGGCAGCTTAGGCAAAGGAACCAAATGGACCATCTTGGAGAAGCGATCACATATCACCCAGATAACGGACATGCCCTGAGATAGCGGAAGATCAGAAATGAAATCCATGGAGATATGTGTCCAAGGTCTCTTCGGGACAGGCAAGGGCAAGAGCAAACCGCTGGCACGAGAACAGCAAGGCTTAGCTCGAGCACAAGTCCCACAGGACTGCACAAATGACCGCACATCCCTTGACAAGGAAGGCCACCAAAAGGACCTGGCCACCAGATCTCTGGTGCCAAAAATTCCCGGGTGACCTGCCAACACCGAGGAATGAACCTCGGAAATGACTCTGCTGGTCCACTTATCCGGGACAAACAGTCTGTCAGGTGGACAAGACTCAGGCCTATCAGCCTGAAATCTCTGCAACACACGTCGCAGATCCGGAGAAATAGCTGACAAGATAACTCCATCTTTAAGAATACCAACAGGATCAGCGACTCCAGGAGCATCAGGCACAAAGCTCCTAGAAAGAGCATCGGCCTTCACATTCTTTGAACCTGGTAAATACGAGACAACAAAATCAAAGCGGGAGAAAAACAATGACCAGCGGGCCTGTCTCGGATTAAGGCGTTTAGCAGACTCGAGATACATCAGATTTTTGTGATCAGTCAAGACCACCACACGATGCTTAGCACCCTCGAGCCAATGACGCCACTCCTCAAATGCCCATTTCATGGCCAACAACTCCCGATTGCCCACATCATAATTTCGCTCGGCAGGCGAAAACTTCCTAGAGAAAAAGGCACAAGGTTTCATAACAGAGCAACCAGGGCCTCTCTGCGACAAAACGGCCCCTGCCCCAATCTCCGAAGCATCCACCTCAACCTGAAAGGGAAGTGAGACGTCAGGCTGGCACAAAACAGGCGCCGAAGTAAACCGGCGTTTCAACTCCTGGAAAGCCTCCACGGCAGCAGGAGCCCAGTTAGCTACATCGGAGCCCTTCTTGGTCATATCCGTCAAAGGTTTCACAATGCTAGAAAAATTAGCGATAAAACGACGGTAGAAGTTAGCGAAGCCCAAGAACTTCTGAAGACTCTTAACTGACGAGGGCTGAGTCCAATCAAGAATAGCTCGGACCTTGACTGGGTCCATCTCCACAGCAGAAGGGGAAAAAATGAACCCCAAAAAGGGAACCTTCTGCACACCAAAGAGACACTTTGAGCCCTTGACAAACAAAGAATTTTCACGCAAAATTTTAAAGACCAACCTGACCTGCTCCACATGCGAATCCCAATTATCAGAAAAAACCAAAATATCATCCAGATAAACAATCAAAAATTTATCCAGATACTTCCGGAAAATGTCATGCATAAAGGACTGAAAAACTGAAGGCGCATTGGAGAGCCCAAAAGGCATCACCAAGTACTCAAAATGACCTTCGGGCGTATTGAATGCGGTTTTCCATTCATCACCTTGCTTAATGCGCACAAGGTTGTACGCACCACGAAGGTCTATCTTGGTGAACCACTTGGCACCTTTAATCCGGGCAAACAAGTCAGACAACAGCGGTAAAGGATACTGAAATTTGACAGTGATCTTATTTAAAAGCCGATAATCAATACAAGGTCTCAAAGATCCGTCCTTTTTTGCCACAAAAAAGAATCCCGCACCAAGAGGGGAAGAAGACGGACGAATATGTCCTTTCTCCAGAGACTCCTTGATATATGAACGCATAGCGGTATGTTCAGGTACCGACAGATTAAACAGTCTTCCCTTAGGAAATTTACTGCCTGGGATCAAATCTATAGCACAGTCACAGTCCCTATGAGGAGGCAGTGCACTGGACTCAGACTCACTGAAGACATCCTGATAATCAGACAAATACTCCGGAACTTCCGAAGGCGTAGAAGAAGCAATAGACACAGGCAGGGAATCCCCATGAATACCACGACAGCCCCAACTTGAGACCGACATAGCCTTCCAGTCCAGGACTGGATTATGGGTCTGTAACCATGGCAGCCCTAAAACAACCAAATCATGCATTTTATGTAAAACCAGGAAACGTATCACCTCGCGGTGTTCAGGAGTCATGCACATGGTAACCTGTGTCCAATACTGCGGTTTATTTGCTGCCAATGGTGTAGCATCAATACCCCTAAGAGGAATAGGATTTTCTAATGGTTCAAGAGTAAAACCACAGCGCTTAGCAAATGAGAGATCCATGAGACTCAGGGCAGCACCTGAATCTACAAACGCCATGACAGGATAAGATGACAGTGAGCAAATCAAAGTTACAGACAGAATAAATTTAGGTTGCAAATTACCAACGGTGACAGGACTAACAACCTTAGCTATACGTTTAGAGCATGCTGAGATAACATGTGTAGAATCACCACAGTAGTAGCACAAGCCATTCCGGCGTCTATGAATTTTCCGCTCATTTCTAGTCAGGATTCTATCACATTGCATTAAATCAGGTGTCTGTTCAGACAACACCATGAGGGAATTTGCGGTTTTTCTACCACATTGCACCGAATTAGGTGTCTGTTCAGACAACACCATGAGGGAATTTGCGGTTTTGCGCTCCCGCAACCGCCGGTCAATTTGAATAGCCAGTGCCATAGTATCATTCAGACCTGTGGGAATGGGAAAACCCACCATAACATTCTTAATGGCTTCAGAAAGGCCATTTCTAAAATTAGCGGCCAGTGCACACTCGTTCCAATGTGTCAGCACGGACCATTTCCGAAATTTTTGGCAATACACTTCAGCCTCGTCCTGCCCCTGAGACATAGCCAGCAAGGCCTTTTCTGCCTGAATCTCAAGATTGGGTTCCTCATAAAGTAAACCGAGCGCCAGAAAAAACGCATCAAGATCAGCCAATGCCGGATCTCCTGGCGCCAGCGAAAAAGCCCAATCCTGAGGGTCGCCCCGTAAGAACGAAATAACAATTTTTACTTGCTGAGCAGAATCTCCAGATGAACAGGGTCTCAGGGACAAAAACAATTTACAATTATTCACGAAATTCCTAAACTTAAACCTGTCTCCGGAAAACAGTTCAGGAATCGGTATTTTAGGTTCTGACCTAGGATTTCTGATAACATAGTCTTGTATGCCCTGCACACGAGTAGCCAGCTGGTCCACACTTGTAATCAAGGTCTGGACATTCATGTCTGCAGCAAGCATAGCCACTCTGAGGTAAAGGGGAAGAAGAAAAAAAAAAAAAAAAACTCAGAATCTTCTTTCTTATAATCCCTCTTCTGCAATGCATTAAACATTTAATACGGGCCTGGCAAACTGTTATGACCCCAATGGCGAGGGTCTCAGAGGAACGTGGAAGTCTGCAGAATACAAAAATCCAGCTCATAGGGCAGTGGTAACTGGGTTGACCATATATCTACTCCTAACGCCAACACTAGAAGTAGCCGGGGATCATACCTACGTTGATTCTAGATGACACGCGCCAGCCGGAGAATCTAGCTACCCCTAGTAGAGGAAAACAAAGACCTTTCTTGCCTCCAGAGAAGGGGACCCCAAAGCTGGATAGAAGCCCCCCACAAATAATGACGGTGAGGTAAGAGGAAATGACAAACACAGAAATGAACCAGGTTTAGCACAGAGAGGCCCGCTTACTGATAGCAGAATAAAGAAAGGTAACTTATATGGTCAACAAAAACCCTATCAAAATCCACACTGGAAATTCAAGAACCCCCGAACCGTCTAACGGTCCGGGGGGAGAACACCAGCCCCCTAGAGCTTCCAGCAAAGGTCAGGATATAGATTTGGAACAAGCTGGACAAAAATACAAAACCAAAACAAATAGCAAAAAGCAAAAGGCAGACTTAGCTGATATAACTGGAACCAGGATCAGTAGACAAGAGCACAGCAGACTAGCTCTGATAACTACGTTGCCAGGCATTGAACTGAAGGTCCAGGGAGCTTATATAGCAACACCCCTAATTAACGACCCAGGTGCGGATAAAAGGAATGACAGAAAAACCAGAGTCAAAAAACTAGTAACCACTAGAGGGAGCAAAAAGCAAATTCACAACACTCGTCTGTTCCAGAGTGGGAAAGAAGATCCGGCGCTCCGGAAGAGAAGGTAAGGGGCATGACCCTGACCCCGTGAGCGGAAGGCCCGACAGCTAGGCCCGATACACCACCACCGCGGTACAACCCCAATCAGGCCGTCAGCCCCGCAGCAATCCCTGGCCTAGATGACACCCTGCTGGGCCCCTTACCGACCCCGCCAACGCTGAGGCCTGGAGGAGCAGACCAGCAACTGTATGGGGATTGAGAGGACAGCAGCCTGGGTAAGATGGCAGCCCCACTTATCTCAACCTGTGGGCCCCAGATTAGCTCCCCGGAATCCATGATATTCGTAGAGGAACCTGAGGAGGAGGACATGATTGCGCTGCAAAGCGAAATCCCTATGATAACCTGGAAAGAGCATTGCAGACGTCGGGAGGAACAGGAGAGACAGCAATTCCTGGCCCAGCAAGCATAAGAGATAGTAAAGAGCTAAATAACTGTTGCTGAGAGTTTAAAATGATTGTTATAATTGTTGAAGTTTGAAAGTTTGTTTAACCTGACCAGATTTCCATTTAAAGGGATCATTTGTTTAAAGACATTGCGGCCATGGGCAGTTAATGGTCCATAAACTCTTTTGTATATAGTTGGCACCCTCAAGGTGCACCCTGGTTCTACCCACATTGCCAGCATGGGTAGGGCCTTGCTTGCTTGTTTATAGACCTGAAGAAAAACCCGCATGACGCCGCAGAACCTCGGGTCTGGATATACGCCTTGTAGCCCACCCAAGACCCACGTTGGGGGATCATGATGGGTCCCTCGCTTGTTGCTGTTTTACTGATTGACTTGAATATTAATTGCACCCTTAAAGGGAATGTTGACTTGTTTCACTTTATTGAAGTGATAATGTTTGTTAGTATTCAAGATAGTATTGTATGCAGAAAATACTAGTGAGAGATAGTGACTAAAAATAAAGCTAATGATCAGCTTTGCACTTTGAATAAAGAGAAATATAGATAGTATATCCATAGGGGTAGTTGCTGTTCCATAGTATAATATAGCAAAAGTTCTATATTTTTGAAGAAATGTATACCATGTAAATATGTTTAGTAACGTTAAAGAAATTAATTCCTCCCAAATAGGGAAGCCACAGTTACTATTAATTTGTTTTATAACTGTTATTAAGCATTCAAAAATGTACTGCATGTCTTTTAATGCCTGTTTGTTTATGTTTTCCTTTCCCAGTCTGGGAGTACTGGAGTTAATAGGGGGGAGAACAGCACCCCCAGGTAACCAGTTGCTGCAGTGATGTTGCCTTCCCTTCGGGAAGGGTGATGTCACGCTTGGAGGCAAAGGGGATCCTATCTATCAGGTAAGGCACTCGCATTCAAAACAATCTACTACTGACCGAACACCACAGGTGGCGTCACAAACATAGACATTACAAATCCTCTTAAAGACCTTTCCCTTTAATTGGGTGCCCAGGGCCATGGACCGGGTCGCAGCCACCTTGACATCCTCTTTAAGACCAGACTCTGTACCGAGTACCCCGCTGCCCTGGTGGGGCGCTTCAGGTGACTGGTCACTGCACCAGAAAATCAGCAGCACTATGGATTTATATGAAGAAATGGCGACTTGTGGCTGCACCACAAAATTAGCGCTCCAGATTTATATGCTGGAAGGTCGATTTGACACAGGATCCCATTTATCTGAGCTAGCTGCGAATACACTGCCTAGCTAACTATCTGACTACTTGCAGCATCACTGCGCTGTTACACTTACAAAATGGTGCCGAAGCCACATGTCCGCTTTTTATATGGAGAGGGACATGTGACTTCGACAGCCAATGACACAAGCCCTTGGGTCTGGACGTTGTGGATAGTTTGTGAGCCCTGATTGGCTGCTGGAATCTCCACACAATAGTTAATTAAAAAAAATAGAAAGACAGTCAGCCGCTCCTCTGGAATCTCCCCACCCCCTGCCTTCATCAAATACGTCCCCACTACTCATACAGCACCACTATCCTAGCCAAAGATCTAACAAAAGCATTAGTGGAAACTCAACCATTTACCGAACTTTGGCTGAATTTCACCGATTTTGAGGAAAATGCTCAGGAATCCGAACGCGAATCTTAATGTGCAAGGTCTGTGCTGAATTTGAGGTAGGCAAACCTTTTCCGAACAAATTCGCTCATCTCTTCTTAGATTACAATTGTTATGTCTTGGTCAAAGTGGAGAGTGGATGAGGATGCTATGTGCTCTGAATATTGTTAAAGCGGTTGAGTAGTGCCTATCATTTCTATACCAAGCAATAATAGACACTTTTGCACATTAGCAGCTAGTGGCATAGTTACAGAGACCATTGCCAGATACTTTCTAGGTATCATTCTATTAATTAGAATAGGATGCAATACATGCCAGACATTAGATGGTTGCCTCAACAACTGTTCCAGCATGCAGGAGTGTCTCTTATTGCCGAACAAGGAATTATTAGTGCTGCACAACCACTTTTTGATATTTTTCCAGAAGAGAGCATTGTCCAAAGCAAGGAACCCCTGCCACCCCCTACTACTGGTCCTCAATGATTCCTAAACTAAAAAAAAAAAAAGAAAACCTTTATGTTACTCAGTTTGGAGTGCCTGATTCAATTACATTTCTAAAATTCATGGGCACTCTTGGAATTTGAAGATAATTAGGATTTATCCTGCAGGCCTGGCTGGTCTAAATTAAAGACCATACTGTCTGGGTCTAAGGTTAATGAGTAAAATGCAAAATCTTAGTATTGGAGAACATCAGTGATTACATGTTTGTAAAATGCAGGTTGGAAGTTTAAGACTATTGCTTACTCAGTGTTGAACAGAATGACAGCATGGAAGAGATCTTAGTAGAACCAGATGTCAGCTCAGGGAAGTTGACCTCAAGGATCCAAAAATGGTCCAGTGCCTCAGCTCACGAAGAACATCTTGTCCTCTATAAATTACAGTACAGCACACTTTCTGGTTAATTGCAGATTTCCACACTCATTTGCTCTTATTTAAAGCACTGCTTGAAATGTGTCTTCTTTCACCTGCATGCCAACGTATTTTGCAGGTATATCAGTAGATCAGGTTGTCGGACCACATGACTTACTGTTTTGGATTATCCCCAACTACATGTACCTAGAAGTATCAGGAACTACTTAGTACAGTGCAATGAACTTACCATTCATTGTGCAGAGGTCTGTTTTGTTTCATTTAACAAGAGGAGATAAAATGAAATTAAAAAAACCAAAAAAGACAAGTTATGTCCTGTGTGACTGCACATCACTTGACAGCTCACCATCTTACATTATGAAACTAATTGTCTGGATAAAATGGTTCTGTAAAAACCTTTTTATAGCTTACTTATCCATAGAAGAGATCATCAATATCAGATGGTTAGGGGTCAGACATGCCACATACCCACTAATCAGCTGTTAGGCTACGTTCACATTAGCGGCGGGCGCCGCAGCGGCGGGCGCCGCAGCGGCGCCGCATGCGTCATGCGCCCCTATATTTAACATGGGGGCGCATGGACATGCGTCGCACTTGCGTTTTGCGCCGCATGCGTCGCTGCGGCGCCCGCGTCCGGCCGCAGAGGACGCAGCAAGTTGCATTTTTGCTGCGTCCAACTTTCGGCCAAAAAGGACGCATGCGGCGCAAAACGCAGCGTTTTAGCGTGCGTTTTGCCGCGTTTTTGTTTGCGTTGTGCGCTGCGGCGCCGACGCTGTGGCGCACAACGCAAATGTGAACGTAGCCTTAGCTGTTCCCCCATGGGCTGTATAGAGCAGTACAACACAACTCTGTACTTTGTACAGAGAGTGATCTTGGGTGCTCCAGCTTAGCTCATGTTGAAGTAAATGCCCACAATGTTGCTACCAAAGTCCAAGTTTAGTAGCTTTTGAATTGGAAAACAAACACCAGAACTTATTATGTAGTTTATCCTCTTTGTATTCTGCAATTCCGTCTACACTTGAGAGGCCTTACCATATTGGTTAGTATCAATAAACTTAGATTCTTGTGTTCTACTCATCCATCCTTTGAAGTCTACACTTCACCATATTTTAGCTGACATCAGTGACTGTGCCCTGGTGTGTAAACGGAGGAGCCTTTGCTCATAACTGACAGCCTAAACTATGGCTGACATCATGTTCAGATGAGTTCAACAAGAAATCCTTTGCCATGTCCCACCATTGGCATGATACTATAGATAAGGATGTTACACACCTGTGCCAGCTTCCTTTAATCCTGGTAATCAGATGCACACCTGTAAAGGAAGGGGTGATGGAACCACTGTGTCATGGTCTGAGGAGAGCCTGGAGGGGCATAACTAAGTGAACACCTGACTCTTCGCTAGAGCCCCTGATGGTCGAGTTAGACTTGGCTCCAGATGGACACCAGGTGCTACTCTAGGACAGGCGTCAGACAGATGGCAGCTGACCCCCAAAGGCATAGAGCTGGAGTGTGTTACGTCATTGCCACTGCCGCTCCCCTCACCCTGTCATACTCACGTGTCCTCGGCATCCCGGTGCTCTTCCACCAGTCAGTTCACCTGACCAGGTATCACAGTCACACACTACACTTCACACTCTACTCCACCAGGGGGAGCAAAGGTTCTATGTACTAGGCCACTCCTCACAGATGGGTAAAAACTGGTGGGTTGGGTAGGAAGTTAGTCAGAAAGCTACCTGGGTTTGACCCAGAGAAGACCTGTCAGACAGACAGGGGGAGAAGGAGGAACATCTGAGCTGCAGACAGAGGGTCTCTGTCAGGGGTGGGATCCTGACAGAGGCCAAGCACGAGATAGAACGTTACGGAACTGCGCCTGCACTTCATTGCGGCAGCATCCTAAGAAAGGACATGAAGTGAAGTATATTGTGGAGAGTGAGAAACGAGATCACAGCACAAGGAGATAACACCGGGAGGAGTCCTGCCTTAAGACCGGCCACATCCTTCCGAGGCGCGTAGCTGGTGGCCGGAACACTGAGGGAGTAATAGGCTCTACGCATTACTTCAGAGACCGGCAGGATAGTTAATTCCAAGTTGGCTGCCCGACCTTAATACCTATGAAGACAATGGAGGCAAATTGTGGGAGAGGGGTGACTCTAGCTCCAGGCCTACCCCGTCATACGGGTTGTCCTATCCATATCATCTGGGGGACAGAGAGAGAGAGAGAACATCAGAAACATCCACGAAAGTTGTGAGGACTATCCGTGGTACTCAGCAGGGAGGTACTACAACATACAGGTGCTAGTAGGAAGGCTACTGATTTCCACCTGCAAAGGGAACTCTGGATGTGCCTTCGGACCGACCGGATTCAGCCAGCCCTGTGAACAGTACTCTGGACTGTGGATGCTGAATGTTGTGAATTCTGCTTTTGGGTTCCCTCCGGTGGTAGTAGGTGGTAATGCAGTTGTCCCTGGGTTGCAGTCCTGGTCAGGTGTGTCTGCTGATTGCAGTTCTGACTGGGGTATTTAGGTGTGCAGGATTCATTAGTCCTTGCCAGTTGTCAATTGTTGTTGGGAGGTGTAGGACCTCTGCCTGGTTCCTCCTGCCTTTCTGCCAAATCAGCAAAGATAAGTGTCTGGGTTTTTTTTCCTGTGGCACACATGCGGTGTGCTTCACAATTCAGTGCTATTCTTTGTGTTTTCTTGTCCAGCTTAGATTGTGTCAGTATTTTCTCAGTCTTGTTGGATTCTCTGGAGTGGCAGATATACATTCCATGTCTTTAGTTAGATTGTGGAACTTTTTGTATTATCTGCTGTGGATATTTTTGGAAGGGTTTTAATACTGACCGCCTAGTAATCTGTCCTATCCTTTCCTATTTTGCTAGAGTGGCCTCTTTTGCTAAATCCTGTTTTCTACCTGCGTGTGTCTATTCTTCTCCTACTCACAGTCATTATTCGTGGGGGGCTGCCTATCCTTTGGGGGTCTGCTCTGAGGCAAGGTAGCATTCCTATTTCCATCTTTAGGGGTATTTAGTCCTTCGGCTGTGTCGAGGTGTCTAGGGTATGTTAGGCACACCCCACGGCTACTTCTAGTTGCGGTGTTAGTTCAGGATTTGCGGTCAGTACAGGTTCCACAGACTCCAGAGAAAGTTTCATGCTGCTCCAAGGTCACCAGATCATAACAGCTGAAATCTTCAGTAAAAGGTAAAGAGACTGCAACCTTTGTGTCCTCATTATTCATTGCGCCTTATGACATCCACCATCACCACCTATACATCTGGGAAGCCCTGGGGATATACTTCACCTGTGGGAAGGTACACCATCTAGCTGCCATTCCATCACCCCAGCGGACCCCTAGCAGCGTCGGTCACCCTGACCGAATACCACAGGTGGCGTCACGAACACCGTACAAACCACTACACCTTTAATTGGGCGCCCCTTAGAAGGGCCATGGACCGGGTCAGGCCACCGTGACATCCCTAGAACCGAGAGAGACAGACCTGGTACCGAGTATCCCGCTGCCTTTCGCCTGGGGGCGATCCAACTTGGCGTCATGAACAGGATCTACTTAAGCCCGAGAATCGGGTCATGTGTTCCTAAGAACTGTGTCAGAATTGTATTGGAACTGTGATTTGCTTAAGGACTGTGTATTGCCATTTGCCGCCAAAATTCCCACCAAAACCGCCTCCATTACAGCGCCACGAGGAGCGCAGGAGAAGAAGAAGGGCGGAAACTACCGAAGCGGCGCCAGAAGTAACGACCGCCCCCTCGGACTACTGTTGCAAGATGACGACGTGCCCCGAAGCAGAGGAGAACCGCCCCCTGATTTTCAACAGCGGGAACGAGAGGAAGAAGGAGCTCCACCCCGAGAAATTGGAGGAGCAGTGTGCATGTGCAGCCGTCGACCTCGAGGCAGTGAACGACGACGGAGTGATCCAGGACTGTACCCGCCGACCGGAGGTGGACTTGAACCTGCCGCAGCTGGAGAATCCGGACTCCTTGGATCCGCCGGTGGAGGAGCCGAGTCCCCCACTCTGGGACGTGGAGCTGAAAGCAGCGAGGAAATGGATGTCGGAACTATGCCAGAAGACCGCATGGGAAGAACCGCGGTCTGAGCCGCAGCTGATTCCAGCGTCCTCATCAATGGAACAGATCAGCATCAGTGGAACCACATCAGACGCAGGTATGGAAAGCGCCCCTGCTCTACCGACCGATCCTGCTCCCGTGACCGCTCCCCGTCCCGGCAGTAACCGATCCACCGCCTCTGAGATCGTTGTAGTAGCCCCTGACACCATGGAGAAGATAGTGCCTCTGTTACCGACAACTATGGGAGAACCACTAGACGTGAGCTCTGAGGGGGTGATCTTCAGATGGGACGCTCCAAAGACTAGACCGGACGGGTCCAAACAAGAAGGTACCTATATTGCTGCGCTCACCTGGGAGCAGTATAAACAGTGCCTAATTTCGCACTAGAAAAACAGAAAAGAGACAGAACAAAATGACCCACCTAGAGTACAAAAGCCAAAGACCGAATGTGGTAATAAGAACCCGGTGAAACAAGGAACCGTACTAGCCTTTCACCCGAAAAGGGGTTGGGGCTTAATACAGGAGCCGGGACTACCGTCTGAGGTCTTTGTTGCCAGCTATGACGTAGAAGTTCAATTCCGCAACGGTCATCGGAACCGCATCTTACGCCGAGGGGACCAGGTGACCTACAATCGCCATCGGGGTGCACAAGGTTGGTGCGCATGGAACGTTAAGCGATGTGAACCTACTGTAGCGCCACCTGCCGTCCTGACTGCGACTAACTCTGAACTGACAAATCCTAACACTACCACCACTGTGTGCATTATTGCCGCTACTGAACTGGCTACCAAAACTAACATTCGAATCCAGACTCCTAGTGACTTGACCGTACCTGAGAGATGAACCAATGACATGGACACCGCATCAGCCGAGAACAAGGGGCCAAAGCTTTCCCGGTCAGGAAGTGTTCATTACCGACTGATGCCTTGCAGCTTACTATGAGAATAAACCTCGGAGAACTGAAAACTGTAAATAGTTAACTGTTTGTTTTTCTGTTTTGCTGCTTTAAACCCGTTTAGGGTCATTTCTCTTAAAGGGATCCCTTTTTTGACCCGGGTTCCCTATTGTTTCTAAGTTTTGCACAAGTTTTCTACGTTTATCAAAGGACTGCCAAATCAGGGACGGTGAATGGTTCACAAACTGTCGCTGTACATAGTTTGCACCTTCTTAAGGGTGCTCTCTACTGGTTTTACAAAGAAGAGCTTTTTGAAGAGACTGTTCCTGATTACAGCGTGAAAGCTCTTGCTTTAAACTGACTTGTTGATTGTTTGCACTACCTCAGAAGAGACTTAGTTTCCTCTTAAAGGGAATGTTAGTTGTTGCACTTCGCCTAAAAGTGATAATGTTGCCTTAAATAGTTAGATAGTAATAATGTTCTTACATAGTGATAGTATGTAGTTAGAAGTAGAAATGTTAATGATGTTCTTTGAATAAAATCGAAGTTAAAGTAATTATTAGAATTGATGAGAGGAAGCTAAAGAAAGATGCAGTAGGCCCGTAGGGGTAGACACATAGTCCTGTATACGTGAAAGTGAAAGAGAAATAAAGAGAATGTGGATTTGCACTTTTGAATTTTATGGTATACCTTTAGTGGGTACATGCCCTTAAAGGAAAAGTACTGTTTTCGTAGATAGTATACCCGTATGGGTAATAACGGTTATTCATAGTTAGTTAATTAATAGGTGTTATTTAAAATCATAAGCACAATGTAAATATGTTCTTGTTTGTAATGTTCAAGTGTTCTCACCTCCCATAAAGGGAAGCATTGTTATACTTACTTGTTTACAGCATTCCAAAAATTTTGTATGTCTTTTGCTAACATGTATCGTTGTTCTTCTTTTCCCAGCCCGCGAGTGCTGGATTTAACGTGGGGGGAGTGCAGCGCCCTAGAGTCCTGGTCGTTGCAGTAATGTCGCTCTTCCACCAGGGGGAGTGATGTTACATCTGATTGTACTAAGGGAGTTCACCTGACCAGGTATCACAGTCACACACTACAGTTCACACTCTAGTCCACCAGGGGGAGCAAAAGTTCTATGTTCTAGGCCACTCCTCACAGATGGGTAAAACTGGTGGGTTGGATAGGAAGTTAGTCAGAAAGCTACCTGGGTTTGACCCAGAGAAGACCTGTCAGGCAGACAGGGGGAGAAGGAGGAACATCTGAGCTGCAGACAGAGGGTCTCTGTCAGGGGTGGGATCCTGACAGAGGCCAAGCACGAGATAGAACGTTACGGAACTGCGCCTGCACTTCATTGCGGCAGCATCCTAAGAAAGTACACGAAGCAAAGTATATTGTGGAGAGTGAGAAACGAGATCACAGCACAAGGAGATAACACTGGGAGGAGTCCTGCCTTAAGACCGGCAACATCCTTCCGAGGCACGTAGCCGGTTCCCGGAACACCGAGGGAGTAATAGGCTCTACGCATTATTTCAGAGACCGGCAGGACAGTTAATTCCAAGTTGGCTGCCCGACCTTAATACCTATGAAGACAACGGAGGCAAATTGTGGGAGAGGGGCGTCTCTAGGGTCCCTATAAAATAGCTCCAGGCCTACCCCGTCATATGGGTAGTCCTATCCATATCATCTGGGGGACAGAGAGAGAACATCAGAAACATCCACAAAAGTTGTGAGGACTATCCGTGGTGCTCAGCAGGGAGGTACTACAACACACAGGCGCTAGTAGGAAGGCTACTGATTTCCACCTGCAAAGGGAACTCTGGATGTGCCTTCGGACCAACCGGATTCAGCCAGCCCTGTGAACGGTACTCTGGACTGTGGACGCTGAAGTCTTCAGTAAAAGGTAAAGAGACTGCAACCTTTGTGTCCTCGTTATTCATTGCGCCTTATGACATCCACCATCACCACCTACACATCTGGGAAGCCCTGGGGAAATACTTCACCTGTGGGAAGGTACACCATCTAGCTGCCATTCCATCACTCCAGCGGACCCCTAGCAGCGTCGGTCACCCTGACCGAATACCACAGGTGGCGTCACGAACACCATAAAAACCACTACACCTTTAATTGGGCACCCCTTAGAAGGGCCACGGACCGGGTCGGGCCACCGTTGCATCCCTAGAACCGAGAGAGACAGACCCGGTACCGAGAATCCCGCTGCCCTTCGCCTGGGAGTGATCCATCTCCACTGCTGCAGCGTCTTCCTCTCAGCATCGCTCCCAGTTCCTGCTGCTCGTCGGGTGCGCACGCACGCTAGGCTCAGCGCTGCACTCGCACATTTCTGAACTCCGTTCTGGTACCGCCTTCCTGTCCTCTCTATTACCTTGGAGGACTCCTAAACTGGAAGTGCTGCACAGCGCCGCTTTATTACCCTGCCTCTTCCTTTCCCCTGTGCATGATGCTCATTTGTTATTACAAGTGGTCTTGGCCGCATGCCTTTCTGTGTACTTTGTTTCCTGACTTGATTCTGCAGCGCCCCAGAGTCCTGGTTGTTGCAGTAATGTCGTTCTTCCACCAGGGGGAGTGATGTTACGTCTGAAGGCAATAAAGGAGATCTCTTTACCAGGTATCACAAACCACACAACACACTTCACACTCCAGCCCACCAGGGGGAGCTACGCTCCTATCTATTAGGGCACTCCTCACAATTAGGTAAAACTGGTGGTCTGGATAGGAAGTTAGATAGAAGCTGACTGGGCTTCACCCAGGCAGCACCCTGTCAGGCAGCCAGAGGGGAAGGAGGAACATCAAAGAGCTGCAGACAGAGGGGTCCCTGACAGGGGTGGGATCCTGTCAGAGGCCTAGAAAGAAGGCCATGGAGCTGCGCCTGCCCCACGTGCGGCAGCATCCTAAGAAAGGACACGAAAGAGAATTGTATTGCGGAGGGTTGAGAAACGAAGTCATAGCACAAGGAGAGGAAACCAGAAGGAGTTCTGCCCTGTAAAAGGCTGCCCCCTTCTGAGGAGCAAGAATCCGGTAGCCAGAATACCGTGGGAGTAATTGTCTCCAAGCCTTGCTCCAGAGACCGGCAGGACAGGTAATTCCACGTTATACAAGCAGGTGCAGGCAGGTATGGCTGGTATATAGGTAAGCATGGCAGGTGCAGGCAGGTACGGCTGGTATACAGGTGGGCACTGGCAAGTGCAGCAAGCTACAGCTGGTATATAGGCAGGTACAGCTATCATACAGGCAGGTTCTGGCAGGTGTAGGCAAGTACAGCTGGTATATAGATGGGCACAGCAGGTGCAGGCAGGTACAGTTTGTATACAGGCAGGCACAGGTAGATACAGGCAGACACTGGCAGGTACAGGCAGGTACTGGAAGATGAACTAAAACAGGGACCTGAGATCTAGCAAGCATGCAAACAGGCAGAGTATACACGTTGCTAAGGCACCTCCCAACAGGCAGAGGTGCATAAAATAGTAAGTATCTCTCAGCCATTGACTGGGGACACTTTAGGATGGTGGGAACTGTCCTTTTAAGAGACTGAGAGCATGCATGTGCTTGACCTAAGCACAGTACCCGGGGGCAGCAGCAGGAAAAGGAAGAGGGAGTGTGGGACAGGGGCCATGGTAGTGAGTAAGTTGGCATCGCAACTGGAGAAGAGGAGGATTGGAAGTGTGCGTGGACACCAGCGCTACACTCATGCTTTTCATGTTAGGTTATAGGTTGAACATGATGAACTTGTATTGTCTTTCAACCTTAAAACTATGAAAGTTCTCTGCCTGGTTCAATTGCATTAGTCTTCTTGAGAATCTCCTTATTGTCTAGTCGGTCACCTGAAAAATCCAGCTATGTAATGCAACTGTAATTCTCTTCCCTCTCCTCTCCAGCTGCACAATCCCCACTCCACAAACCTGCACATCCTAGCAGAAATCCCAAACACCTCAAACTATACTCACTCTTTGAATCCCTTCACCCTCTTACACACATAAGCTCCTTAACCCCTTCCTGACATGCGCCGTACTAGTACTGCTCTGAGGGAGGTGCGTACTAGTACGGTGCACCGATCACGCGGCCTCACGCTGAATGCTGTAGCGATTGGGTGCGGGTGTCAGTTGTATGTGCTAGCTGACACCCCACAGCAATGCCCTAGATCGGTGCTAGCACTGATCACAGGCATTTGAACCCTCTGATGCCGCTGTCAGTAGTGAGGAGTAGTGGAGCGCCTCCATGGGGCCATGGGGTACTCGGTACCAGGTCCTTCGGTTCACAGGGGGGATGTCACGATGGCTGACCCGGTCCGTGGCCCTGGGATGTCCATGTAAAAGGGAAAGGTCTTTAAAGGGGGAATGTTCGTGACGCCACCTGTGGTATTCGGTCAGGGTGACCGACGCTGCTTTAAGGGGTCCGCTGGGGTGATGTTATGGCAGCTAGATGGTATATCTTCCCACAGGTGAAGGGCTTCCCAGTGTGTAGATGGTGAATGAAGAATGGCGCAGTGAAGAACGAGGACACAAGGTTGCAGTCTCTTTACCTTTTGTGAAGACTTCAGCATCCACAGTCCAGGGCACCAGATCACAGGGCTGGCAGAGTCCGGCCGGTTTGGAGGCAAGTCTAGAGCCCCCTTGTCCAGGTGGAAATCAGTAGCCTTGCTCTAGCGCTGCAGTGTTGTAGTCCCTTACTGCTAAGCTTCTCATAAGGTCCTCACTGATGTTGTAGATGTTATGTCTCTCTCTCTCTCTGTCCCCCGGATAGGACAAACCCGTATGACCAGTGACTTGAGGCGGTTTATAGGGACTCTATCATGTCCCAGCCTCTAAGGGGTGCCACCTTGCCTCCTGGGTGTAGGGCGGACAGGTAACGTGAAATTAGCTGTCCTGACGGTCTCTGGAGCAAGGCATAAAGGATCGTTGCTCCCTCGGTATTCCGGCTACCGGGATCCTGCGCCTCAGAAGGAGGCTGATCCCCTCCTGGTGTCCACTCCTTTGCTACGACTTCTTCCACCCTCTCTGCAATACAGTTCTCCTTCAGTGTCTCTTTCTAGAAGCTGCAGCTCTCAGGGCATGCACAACTCCATGTCCTTCTTCCTCGATCTCTGACAGGATCCCACCCCTGTCAGGGACCAACTACCTGAGCGAAGCTCAGCCAGCAACTAACTTTCCCTACAGGTCACCAGTTTTACCAAAGTGTGGGGAGTGACCTAATAAATAGGAGCAGAGCTCCCCCTAGTGGCCTGGAGTGTGAAATGTGTTGCATGTTTGTGATACCTGGATGCAGCTGTCCTTCTTTGCCTCCAAACATAACATCACTCTCCCCTAGAGGAGAATGACATTACTGCAACGACCAGGACCCTGGGGCGCTGCAACAGCGGCACAGAGAAGCATCGCACAGGGAGTGGGCTCCCTGCACGCCTTCATCAGGCCAAGTCGATGTGATCGCGTTGGCCTGATGGTCTCCATGGAGACCCCTGACACCAAGATTGGCGTGGGGTCCTTCCGGGTCATGCCTCCTTCCCTGCCTGTCAGATCTCTGATCTGATATCTGACATTATATAGTGATGTCCCATACTGGGACATTTAAAAAAAGTTAAAAAAATATATATTATAATGTGCAAAAATAATTTTTTTAAAATTCCTAAATAAAGAAAAAAAATACATATTTTTCCAATAAATACATTTATTTATGTAATAAAAAAAAACAAACAATAAAAGTACACATATTTGGTATCGCTGCGTCTGTAACGACACACTCTATAAAACTTTACAACTAGTCAACCCCTTCAGTGAACACCATAAAAATAAAAAAAACGAGGCAAAAAATGCTTTATTATCATACCGCCGAACAAAAAGTGCAATAAAACGTGATAAAAAAGACAGATGTAAATCGAAATCATACCACTGAAAATGACATCGTGTCCAGCTCAAAACAAGCCTTACACAGCTCCATCAGCAGAAAAATAAAAAAAGATATAGGTCTCAGAATATGCAAAAATATTTTTTCTATAAAATAGTTTTTATTGTGTAAAAACGCCAAAACATAAAAAAATATAAATGAGGTATCGCTGTAATCGTACTGATCCAAAGAATAAAGCTGTCTTACCAATTTTACTACACGTGGAATGGTATAAAAACAAAAAGCAATTCCTGAATTGCTGTTTTTTTGTTAATTCTGTTCCCCGAAAATCAGAATAGAAAGCGATCAAAAAAATGTCATGTCCCTGAAAATAGTACCAATAAAAATGTCAGCTTGTCCGACAAAAACCAAGCCATAACATGACTCTGATGGCCGAATTATGAAAAAATTATAGTTCTCAAAATATGATGATGCAAAAACTAGTTTTCGCAATAAAAAGCGTCTTTTAGTGTGTGACAGCTGCCAAACATAAAAACCCAATATAAATTTGTATCGCTGTAATCGCACCGACCCAAAGAATAAAGTTGCCTGATCACTTATACCACACAAGGAATGGTGTAGAAAATAAATAAAACCAATTCTTAACCCTCTGTTGATTTTTTTCATTCTGCCTCCCAAAGATCGCAGTAAAGCTCGGCACTAGTGATGAGCGAATATACTCGTTACTCAAGATTTCTCGAGCATGCTCGGGGGTCCTCCGAGTATTTTTTAGTGCTCGGAGTTTTAGTTTTTCTTGCCGCAGCTGAATGATTTACATCTGTTAGGCCGGCCTCACACTCAGCGTATGTAAATACGGTCCGTTTTTTACGGCCGTAATACGCAGAAAAGTCCCCAAAATAGTGATCCGTATGTCATCCGTAGGCAGGGTGTGTCAGCGTATTTTGCGCATGGCATCCTCCGTATGTAATCCGTATGGCGTCCGTACTGCGATATTTTCTCGCAGGCTTGCAAAACCGACATCTAATGGATTTATGTGCTCAAATGTTCGTTAAAACATATATACAGTATATACACTCACCGGCCACTTTATTAGGTACACCATGCTAGTAACGGGTTGGACCCCCTTTTGCCTTCAGAACTGCCTCAATTCTTCGTGGCATAGATTCAACAAGGTGCTGGAAGCATTCCTCAGAGATTTTGGTCCATATTGACATGATGGCATCACACAGTTGCCGAAAATTTGTCGGCTGCACATCCCAAAGATGCTCCATACAAGGCAGGATGGATCCATGCTTTCATGTTGTTTACGCCAAATTCTGACCCTACCATCCGAATGTCGCAGCAGAAATCGAGACTCATCAGACCAAGCAACGTTTTTCCAATCTTCTACTGTCCAATTTCGATGAGCTTGTACAAATTGTAGCCTCAGTTTCCTGTTCTTAGCTGAAAGGAGTGGTACCCGGTGTGGTCTTCTGCTGCTGTAGCCCATCTGCCTCAAAGTTCGACACACTGTGCGTTCAGAGATGCTCTTAGGCCTACCTTGGTTGTAACGGGTGGCGATTTGAGTCACTGTTGCCTTTCTATCAGCTCGAACCAGTCTGCCCATTCTCCTCTGACCTCTGGCATCAACAAGGCATTTCCGCCCACAGAACTGCCGCTCACTGGATTTTTTTTCTTTTTCGGACCATTCTCTGTAAACCCTAGAGATGGTTGTGCGTGAAAATCCCAGTAGATCAGCAGTTTCTGAAATACTCAGACCAGCCCTTCTGGCACCAACAACCATGCCACGTTCAAAGGCACTCAAATCACCTTTCTTCCCCATACTGATGCTCGGTTTGAACTGCAGGAGATTGTCTTGACCATGTCTACATGCCTAAATGCACTGAGTTGCCGCCATGTGATTGGCTGATTAGAAATTAAGTGTTAACAAGAAGTTGGACAGGTGTACCTAATAAAGTGGCCAGTGAGTGTATATATATATATATATATATATATATATATATATATATATATATATATATGTCATTGAGACACATATATATATATATTCTGTATTTATATTTAATTCAGCGCGATATATGTGAAAAGCCGGTAATTCCACTGCCAGCTTTTCATTTCTCCTTCACAAACCCGACATGTTATGAGACATGGTTTACATACAGTAAACCATCTCATATCCCTTTTTTTTTGCATATTCCACACTACTAATGTTAGTAGTGTGTATGTGCAAAATTTGGGCGCTGTAGCTGCTAAAATAAAGGGTTAAATGGCGGAAAAAATTGGCGTGGGCTCCAGCGCAATTTTCTCCGCCAGAGTGGTAAAGCCAGTGACTGAGGGCAGATATTAATAGCCTAGAGAGGGTCCATGGTTATTGCCCCCCCCTGGCTACAAACATCTGCCCCCAGCCACCCCAGAAAAGGCACATCTGGAAGATGCGCCTATTCTGGCACTTGGCCTCTCTCTTCCCACTCCCGTGTAGCGGTGGGATATGGGGTAATGAAGGGTTAATGTCACCTTGCTATTGTAAGGTGACATTAAGCCAGGTTAATAATGGAGAGGCGTCAATTATGACACCTATCCATTATTAATCCAATTGTATGAAAGGGTTAAAAAAATACACACATTATTAAAAAGTATTTTAATTAAATAAACACACAGGTTGTTTTAATATTTTATTGCTCTCTCAATCCACCTGAAGACCCTCGCTCTGAAAAATAATAAACCAACAATATACATACCTTCAGATGATCTGTCACGTCCCACGAAGTAAATCCATCTGAAGAGGTTAAATCATTTTACAGCCAGGAGCTGTGCTAAAGCACTCGCTCGTGCCTGTAAACCCCCGGGTACTGAAAGGAAAGCAGGATGATCTGTACTTACCTTGAGTTGCGGTGATGCGCCCTCTGCTGGATGTCCTCATGAACTGGAGCCTTGGAAAAGTTCCCACTTTGATGTACTTATGATGGCTAACAGATGTAAATCATTCAGCTGCGGCAAGAAAAACTAAAACTCCGAGCACTAAAAAATACTCGGAGGACCCCCGAGCATGCTCGAGAAGTCTGGAGTAACGAGTATATTCGCTCATCACTACTCGGCACACATTTATTCTGCGCTCTGCACTGAGCGTTTACACCGTGTTTTTGTGTAAATCTCTGAAATACTTGATTCAGACAGAACCCCCAGCGGAAGATTCCCTATAATGAGGCAGATGGAGGCACTGTGGGTGCCATAGGACCTATGATCCGGCGGTGTCCGTCTTTTTAGAATTGCATAAAAGTGCCGTCGGCCACAGTTTTGTGCACTTCTGAAAAGGACACCGCTGAACAGAGGACAGACAGAGTCCAGAGTAAATCTGCTGCCTCATTATAGTGAATGGATCCCTCAGGGGTTTCATCTGTCACGTGACTCAGAAATTTAGATGGAAACCCCAAAGAGCTCAGCTTAGAGCGACGGTAAATGTGATCCCTAATGTTATGTAAAGTGTTCCCAATAAAAGCTTCAACTCAATCCACAAAAAAAGAAAGTCCCCACTCAGGTACGTCATCTGTTAATGGAAATATGGAAGGCTTCCACCTTACTGGTATCACAAAGGCTCTGGAAAAGCTAAATGGCTTCATGCTCCCCAAAAGAAATTCAGCAAATTCTGCGCTCCCAAATCCAAATGCCCCCCCTCCCTTCTGAGCCCCAGTGTGCCTAAACAACATTTAGTGCTCACATGTTTGGCATTTCTGTAGTGATGAGAGCCCGCCTAACTTACAGGTGTGTGTCTCTAGAAACATGAACTGGGCATAATGTACTGGTGACTGCAACATACTGGTCACTACAGCGTACTGGAAACTACAGCGGCAGTTTGCAATTTTCACTCAGCAACTTCCGCTGCTGCTTGCTTCTGGAAAACACCCATGGAGTCAAAATCTTCACTACATCTGTATATAAATTCCCTAAGGGTATGTGCACATGCTGCGGAATGGTGTGCGGATTTTTCCACACTGATTTTGATAAATTCGCAGGGCAAAAGCACTGCTTTTATCCTGTGGATTTATTGCAGATTTACAGCGGATTACCGCGGTTTTTGTGCGGATTCCACTGCGGTTTTACACCTGCGGTTTTCTATTATGGAGCAGGTGTAAAACCGCTGAGGATTCCGCACAAAGAATTGACATGCTGCGGAATGTAAACCGCTGCGTTTCCACACGTTTTTTTTCCGCAGCATGTGCACTGCGGATTGCGGTTCCCATAGGTTTACATTGTACTGTAAACGCATGGGAAACCGCTGCGGACCCGTAGCTGCGGAAACTCTGCGGATCCGCAGCAAAATCCACAGCATGTGCACATGGCCTAAAAGGGTTATAATTTCCAAAATGTGGTCACTTGAGGGGGGTTTCCACTGTTTAGGCACATCAGGGGCTCTCCAAATGGTACATGGCATCCACTAATTATTCCAGTAAATTTTACATTCAAAAAGTCAAATGGCGCTCCTTCCCTTTAAAGCTCTGCCGTGCACCCAAACAGTAGTATTTCCCCATATATAGGGTATCAATGTACTCAGGAGTAATTGCACAACAAATTGTATGGAGCAATTTCACCTGTTATCCTTAGGCCGGGGTCACACTAGAGAGGAATACGGACGTATGAGAGGCGCAAAAAAGACACATTGTACACTGACCAATGTTTCTCTACTGGGCAGCTCCTATTATTTCTCGTCTGTATTTTACAGTCTGAGAAAATCGCAGCATGCTGCGTTTGTCAGCGTATTGCACAAAATTTCCACCATTGAAAGTCTATGGGTGCGAGAAAAATACGGATTACACACGGACCATGCATGTGACTTGCGAGAAATGCGCACCAGTGTTCTATAGAAAAGCTGGCAATTCAGTGTGGCGTACAGTAAAATCACACTGACAGGTTAGAATAGAATAGCTAAAATAAATGTCTACACATAGTATAGGTATATATATATATATATATATATATATATATATATTTACAGTATATATATATATATATATATATATATATACACTGTATATGTAAGTGAGACACACGTATATGTAAGTGAGACACACATATATATATATTTATATTTAATACAGAGCTAGATAGCAGAAAAGCCGGTAATTCAATTGCTGGCTTTTGCTATCTCCTTATCAAACCCGACAGGATATGAGACATGGTTTACATACAGTAAACCATTTCATACCCATTATATTTTTACATATTTCTCACTAATAATGTTAGTAGTGTGTGTGCAACATTTGGGAGCTCTAGATGTTAAAATAAAGGGTTAAATCTTGGAAAAAACTGGCATGGGCTCCCGCGCAATTTTCTCCGCCAGAGTGGGAAAGCCAGTGACTGAGTGCAGATATTAATAGCCTAGAGAAGAACCATGGTTATTGGCCCCCCTGGCTAAAAACATCTGCCCCCAGCCACCCCAGAAAAGGGTGGGAATTTTTCAGAATATTTTCCCACGCTAGAGTTCATATGAGGTTATGCCAGCAGGGGGCGCAGCACCGCAAGTCTAGGTAGCTGAGGGCAGCTAGATGGCAGATATTAATAGCCTAGAGAGGGACCATGGTTATTGCCCCCCCTGGCTAAAAACATCTGCCCCCAGCCACCCCAGAAAAGGGTGGGAATTTTTCAGAATATTTTCCCACGCTAGAGTTCATATGAGGTTATGCCAGCAGGGGGCGCAGCACCGCAAGTCTAGGTAGCTACGTTCCCCTGCATTCCATTCATTCCCCAGTTTTTACAGCCAGGGGCAGCTGCATTAGCAGGCTCCTGGTTGTAAAATTATTTAACCCCCTTCAGATGGATTTATATCGTGGGACATGACTGTACGGCAGACAGGTATGAGATATTGTTGTTTTTTTATTTTAACTTTTTTTAATGACAAGGGTCGTCATTTGGATTGAGAGTATAATAAAGCTATTACAACACCATGTGTATTGTGTATTTATTTCTTCATTAAAATACTTTTTTCCTAATGTGTGTTTTTTAACCCTTTTTTAATATTGGATTAATAATGGATAGGTGTCTTATTGACACCTCTCCATTATTAACCAGGCTTAATGTCATCTTACATTAACCCTTTATTACCCCATATCCCACAGCTACTCGGAAGTGGAAAGAGAGAGGCTAAGTGCCAAAATAGGCATCTTACAGATGCTCCTTTTCTGGGGTGGATGGGGGCAGGTGTTTTTAGCCGGGGGGGCCAATAACTATGGTCCCTCTCTAGGCTATTAATATCTGCGGTCAGTCACTGGCTTTCCCACTCTGGTGGAGAAAATTGCGCGGGAGCCCACACCAGTTTTTTCTGTGATTTAATCCTTTATTTTAACACCTAGAGCTCCCAAAGTTTGCACACACACACTACTAACATTATTAGTGAGGAATATGTAAAAATATAAGGGATATGAAATAGTTTACTGTATGTAAACCATGTCTCATATCCTGTCGGATTTGATAAAGAGATAGCAAAAGCCGGCAATTGAATTACCGACTTTTCTGCTATCTAGCTCTGTATTAAATATAAATATATGTATATATATATATATATATATATATATATATATATATATATATACAGTCTATCTATACACTGTACATATGTTTTCACGAATATTTGAGCCCATGGATCCATTCTATGTCCATTTTGCAAGCCGGCGAGATTTTCGTACGGATGCCGTATGGATGTCATACGGATGACACAAGGATAATTTTTTGAGAAAATATCGCATCCTTGCGTTGAATCACTGTTCAGGAACTTTTCTGCATTTCTCGGCCGTAAAAAAAAGGACCTTATTTTCCTAGGCTAGGTGTGACACCAGCCTTATGAAGATGCAAAATATGGAGCTAAAAAAGATTTATTTTGGAAAAATTTGATTTTTTTTTATTTCCAGGGCTCTACGTTATAAACTTCTGTGAAGCACCTATGGGTTCAAGGTGCTCAATATACATCTAGATAAATTCCCTAAGGGGGTATATGTTATGAACTGGTGGCCTAGGAGCAGCATGGATGAGCTCTGGAGTAGGTAGCCTCTATACTGACCGCAGACCCTGAACTTAACACATCAACTAGAAGTAGCCGTGGAATGTTCCTGTCACTCCCTAGACACCTCGTCACGGCCGGAGGACTAATTACACCTAAAGAAAGAAACAGGAATACTATCTTGCCTCAGAGAAAATTCCCAAAGGAAAGGCAGCCCCCCACAAATATTGACTGTGAGAGGAGAGGGAAATTACAAACGCAGACTGAAAACAGAATTTAGCAAAGGAGGCCAAGCTACCTAGAAAGAAAAGACAGGAAAGAGTACTGTGCGGTCAGTATAAAAAAATACTACAAAATCCACCACAGAGAATACAAAAATCTCCACACCTAATTAAAGGCATGGAGGGTAACTCTGTGACTCCAGAGCTTCCAACTTGGCTGAGTAAATCTTAACACAGACAAAGCTGGACAAGAAAAAACATAGCAATTCACAGAACTATTAAGTCCACCGCATGTGGACTGCAAAAACAGAGCCAGGACTTATCTTTGATGATTTGGACAATCCAGAAGGAGAAACCAAGCAGAGATGTGGATCCCTAGAAAACAATGGACAACTGGCACTCACTAAAGGAAGGAGCCAGACTAAATAGCCCCATCCAAAGTGGAAGCAGCTGATGACTGTTGTGAAGGACAAACAGCAGCACTACCACTTATAACCACCGGAGGGAGCCTGAGAGCAGAACCCACAACAGAATTCACAACAGGTATAGTTGTCACTTCAGGACTGGCGTATAGCAAATGTGGTGCCAATATTCAAAAAGGGGACAAAAACTGAACTCGGAAACTATAGGCCAGTAAGCTTAACCTCTACTGTGGGTAAAATCCTGGAGGGTATTCTAAGAGATGCTATGCTGGAGTATCTGAAGAGGAATAACCTCATGACCCAATATCAGCATGGGTTTACTAGGGACCGTTCCTGTCAGACTAATCTGATCAATTTCTATGAAGAGGTAAGTTTCGGACTGGACCAAGGGAACCCAGTGGACGTAGTGTATATGGACTTTTCAAAAGCTTTTGATACGGTGCCACACAAAAGGTTGATACATAGAATGAGAATAATGGGGATAGGGGAAAATATGTGTAAGTGGGTAAGGAGCTGGCTCAGGGATTGTAAACAAAGGGTGGTTATTAATGGAGCACACTCGGACTGGGTTGCGGTTAGCAGTGGGGTACCACAGGGGTCAGTATTGGGCCCTCTTCTTTTCAACATATTTATTAATGACCTTGTAGAGGGCATACAGAGCAGAATTTCAATATTTGCAGATGACACTAAACTCTGCAGGGTAATCTATACAGAGGAGGACAATTTTATATTACAGGATGATCTATGTAAACTAGAAGCTTGGGCTGATAAATGGCAAATGAGCTTTAATGGGGATAAATGTAAGGTCATGCACTTGGGTAGAAGTAATAAGATGTATAACTATGTGCTTAATTCTAAAACTCTGGGCACAACCGTCAATGAAAAAGACCTGGGAGTATGGGTGGATGACAAACTCATATTTAGTGGCCAGTGTCAGGCAGCTGCTACAAAGGCAAATAAAATAATGGGATGCATTAAAAGAGGCATAGATGCTCATGAGGAGAACATAATTTTACCTCTTTACAAGTCACTACTTCGACCACACTTAGAATACTGTGTACAGTTCTGGTCTCCGGTGTATAAGAAAGACATAGCTGAACTAGAGTGGGTGCAGAGAAGAGCGACCAAGGTTGTTAGAGGACTGGGGGGTCTGCAATACCAAGATAGATTATTACACTTGGGGCTATTTAGTTTGGAAAAACGAAGGCTAAGGGGTGATCTTATTTTAATGTATACATATATGAGGAGACAGTACAGAGACCTTTCTAATGACCTTTTTTCTCATAGACCTGAGATGGGCACAAGGGGGCATCCTCTACGTCTGGAGGAAAGAAGGTTTAAGCATAATAACAGGCGCGGGTTCTTTACTGTAAGAGCAGTGAGACTATGGAACTCTCTGCCGAATGATGTTGTAATGAGTGATTCATTATTTAAATTTAAGAGGGGACTGGATGCCTTTCTTGAAAAGTATAATGTTACAGGTTATATACTGTACACAAGTTTCCTTGATAGGGCGTTGATCCAGGGAACTAGTCTGATTGCCGTATGTGGAGTCGGGAAGGATTTTTTTCCCCAATGTGGAGCTTACTCTTTGCCACATAGATTTTTTTTTTTTTTTTTGCCTTCCTCTGGATCAACATGTTAGGGCATGTTAGGTTAGGCTATGGGTTGAACTAGATGGACTTAAAGTCTTCCTTCAACCTTAATAACTATGTTACTATGTTACTTTTTTTTGCCTTTCTCTGGATCAACATGTTAGGGCATGTTAGGTTAGGCTATGGGTTGAACTAGATGGACTTAAAGTCTTCTTTCAACCTTAAAAAACTATGTTACTATGTAAAAAAAACTATGTTATTTCTACCCTATCCCTCAAAACTACTGGAACAACATGTCCATTTTGAACTGTCCTCCCACCTCTCCTCCTACTCCTTCCTTGACTGCCTACAATCTGACTGCACCATTCTACTGAAACTGCCCTGACAAAAGTCACCAATGAACAACTAACTGCCAATTCCAAGCAACTCTACTCTGTTCTCTTCCTCCTTGACTTGTCATCTGCCTTCAACACAGTGGACCAATCCCTCTTACTACAGATTCCCTAATCTCTTGGCATCACAGACTTGGCCCTATTTTGGATATCCTCATACCTAACAGACAGGACATTTAGCGTTTCCCAGTCACACACCACCTCCTTACCTCGTCCCCTATCTGTCAGTGTCTCCCAAGGTTCAGTTCTAGAACCCCTCCTCTTCTCCATCTACACTTTCGGCCTGGGACAGCTCATTGAGTCCCACGGCTTTCAGTGATGACACGCAAATCTACCTCTCTGGACCCGATATCATCTCCTTACTAACCAGAATCCCACAATGTCTATCCACTATTTCATCTTCATTCTCTGCTAGATTTCTTAAATGTAACATGGATAAAACAGAATTCATCATCTTTCCCCTGTCTCACTCAACCCCCCAACAGACCTATCCATCAAAACCAATGGCTGCCCACTCTCCCCAGTCCTGCAAGCTTGCTGTCTCGGGGTAACCCTTAACTCTGATCTCTCCTTCAAACCACATATCCAAGCCCTTTTCACTTCCTGTCGACTCCAACTCAAAAATATCTCCAGGACATTCTTCAACCAAGAATCTGCAAAAGCACTAGTGCATGCCCTCATCATCTCCCGCCTCAACTACTGCAACCTCCTGCATTGTGGCCTTCCCTCTAACACTCTTATACCCTTCCAATATATCCTAAACTCTTTTGCCCGACTAATCCACCTGTCTCCTCGCTATTCCCTGGCCTTTCCACACTGTCAATCGATTCACTGGCTTCCCATTGTCCAGAGACTCAAGTTCAAAACCCTAACATTGGCATACAAAGCCATCCACATCATGTCTGCTCCATACATGTGTGACCTAATCTGCCTAGTGTGTGCATGCCATGTCACATTGGAAAAGACCCTGAGATTCCAGAATAAAAGAAACCAGGCAGCGCAACATCAGTAATGGCACCGCTAGTCTCTTCATTCACCAGTGGTTTTCAGTGAGAGCAGTCGCAACCCCAGACCTACTGTCTCCCTCCCCATAATCCTGTTGCATATAAGCCCGCAAGGGGGCAAGGTCCTCTTCCATCTGTATCAGTCTGTCATTGTTAGGGTACGTTCACACAGGACTTTTTTGCTGCTTTTTTTTATGCTAATTTAGGTGCGTTATTTTGGTGCGTTTTTGGTGTGTTTTTTGGGTACGTTCACACAGGACTTTTTTGCTGCAGATTTTTGCTGCTTTTTTTATGCCAATTTTCAGCTGCTAGGACACCTCACAATGGCTCTTCACACCTCACAATGGCTCTTCACACCTTACTACCAGGAACTCCCTCACAATAGATCACAATCAGGACACCTCACAATGGCTCTTCACACCTCACAATGGCTCACAATGGCTCTTCACACCTCACTAACCACACCCCTAAGCTCTTGGCTGTGAGATCCCTTCCTGCTGGCCATGATTTTCTGCACAAAAAACGCAGCAAATAATGCTACATGCGTTTTTTCAGCGTTTTTGCAGCGTTTTTTTCATCACCCATTTAAGTCAATGGGTGAAAAAACGCTGCAAAAACGCAGCAAAAACGCTGAAAGAAGTGACATGCCCTATGTCCAAAAAAAGCAGCAAAGCAGAAAATACTGATCAAACAAAAAACCAACGTGTGTGCATGAGATTTCTGAAATCTCATAGGCTTTAGGGTATGTGCACACGTTGCGGATTTCTTGCAGAAATTTCCTGAAGAAAACCGGAAATTTTCTGCAAGAAATCCGCATTTTTTTTTTGCGTTTTTTTTCCGTTTTTTTCGCGTTTTTTTAGCATTCTGCAAGCGTAATTAGCTTGCAGAATGCTAAAGTTTTCCAAGCGATCTGTAGCATCGCTTGGAAAACTGACTGACAGGTTGGTCACACTTGTCAAACATAGTGTTTGACAAGTGTGACCAACTTTTTACTATAGATGCAGCTTATGCAGCATCTATAGTAAAAGATAGAATGTTTAAAAATAATAAAAAAAATAAAAAAATGCTTATACTCACCCAGACATCTCATCAGCGGCGTCCGTTCGTCTTCCTATAGCTGGTCTGTGCGCACAGGACCTTCCGTGACGTCACGGTCACGTGAGCGGTCACATGACCGCTCACGACCAATCACAGGACAGTGACGTCATCGGCAAGGTCCTTCGCCGCACATCAGCTACAGGAACCGAAGCGACAGCGTGCAGTGGAGGCGGGAAGACATCGAGGGTGAGTATATCGCTATTTTTTATTTTAATTCTTATTTTTTGACCACTTATATGGTGCCCAGTCCGTGGAGGAGAGTCTCCTCTCCTCCACCCTGGGTACCAACCGCACATAATCTGCTTACTTCCCGCATGGTGGGCACAGCCCCGTGCGGGAAGTAAGCAGATCAATGGACCCCTAGGTGTGCGGAATCCCCTGCAATTCCGCATTTTAATGAACATGTTGCTTTTTTTTCCGCGATGCGATTTTTTCGCGGAAAAAAAGGCTACATTTGCACAAAAAATGCGGAATACACTTAAAATAATGGGAGGCATATGTAAGCGTTTTTTTCGCGTTTTTATCACGTTTTTATAGCGATAAAACGCGAAAAAAACGCGAAAAATACTTAACGTGTGCACATGGCCTTACTGGTACTGTAAAAAGCAGCTGAAAATTAGCATAAAAAAAAGCAGCAAAAAAGTCCTGTGTGAACGTACCCTTAGTTTGTTTACTGTAAGGGATACAGTATTTGTATTTTGATGTAACCGGTAGTGAGCCCGCATCAAAGCCGGGACATGTCAGCTGTTTTGGACAGCTGACATGTGCCCGCAATAGCGGCAGGTGGAATCGCAATTCACCCGCCACTATTAACTAGTTAAATGCCGCTGTAAAAGGCTGACAGCGGCATTTAACTAGCGCTTCTGGCCGTAGGGTCAGAAATGCGTGCATCGCTGACCCCCGTCATGTGATCGGGGGTAAATGATGCGTCGGCATGACAACTATGGGTCTATTGAAGACCTCTATGGTTGTTGATGCCGGCTTACTGTGAGCGCCACCCTGTGGTCGGCGCTCATAGCAATGCAGCAATTCTACTACATAGGAGCGATCTGAGCTTCGCTCCTATGTAGCAGAGCCAATCAGGCTAGGCCAGCTTCTAGCCTCCCATGGAGGCTATTGAAGCATGGCAAAAGTAAAAAAAAAATGTTTTAAAAAATCTGAAAAAAAAATAAGAAAAATATAAAAGTTTAAATCACCCCCCTTTCTCCCCATTCACAATAAAACAAAATAAAAAAAGGATTAACCTGAACGACGTAGCGAGAAAAAAATTTGAAACACCAGAATTAAGTTTTTTGGGTCTCGGCGACATTGCATTAAAATGAAATAACAGGCGATCAAAAGATCTTATCTGCACAAAATAGGTATCATTAAAAACGATAGCTCGGCTCGCTAAAAATAAGCCCTCCCCCAATCCGAGATCATGAAAAATGGAGACGCTACGGGTATCGGAAAATTGCAAAAAATTTTTTTTTTTAGCAATGTTTGGAATCTTTTTTCACCACTTAGATAAAAGAGAACCTAGACATGTTTGGTGTCCATGAACTCATAATGACTTGGAGAATCATAATGACTGGTCAGTTTTAGCATTTAGTGAACCTAGCAAAAAATCCAATCAGAAAACCAGTGTGGCATTGCACTTTTTTGGCAATTTGACCTCACTTGGAATTTTTTTCCCATTTTCTAGTACATGACATGCTAAAACCAATGATGTCGTTCAAAAGTACAACTCGTCTCGCAAAAAATAAGCCCTCACATGGCCATATTGACAGAAAAATAAAAAAAGTTATGGCTCTGGGAAGGAGGGGAGCGAAAAACGAAAATGAAAAAACAAAAATACCCAGGGTCATGAAGGGGTTAATGGTGCTATATAAATAAATAATAATAGTAATAATAATAATAATAATAATAATAATAAACTGTATATACCCCAGATATGGATTGCGGCATGAGACAAAACGATGGACAGGTATGGTATATTGTTGGTTTACTATTTTATTGGTATTACAGGAGATCAAGGGTGTTGCATGGATTAGCTGGATAATAAAGATGGCAAACTGTGTTTAGTTTTATTTTTCATTAAAATACTTTATTCTGGCTGTGTTTTTATTTAACCTATAACAACTACAGGATTAGTAATGGATAGGTGTCTTATTGACACCACTCCATTACTAAGCCGGGCTTGATGTCTCCTTACAATATAAAGGTGACATCAACCCCACAACTATTACCTCACTTGCCACTGCTACAGGGAAAGTGGGAAGAGCAAGTCTAAGTGCCGGAATTGGTGCATCTTAGAGATGTGCCTTTTCTGGGGCGGCTGAGTGCTGATGTTTTTAACCATGGGGGGTGTGAGGCAGTGACCCCTGTTACAGCTAGGGGGCGCTGTTTGTGCTCTCTGGATTGTGCATGGAAGCGTAGTGAGGCCATGAGGGCATACTGCAGACACAGGTGTGGCTGTAATTAGAATAGTGAAGCAGTGACTGATTAAAAGCCCTGTAGTAGAGGGGGACGTGTGTCAGTGTTGGTTTGGAAGGAGACAGAGAAGTTGTCTTCAGAGCTCTTTGTGTGTGGAGCAACACAGGAGCAAAAGGAACTGACACCCTGCATCCCGGGCTGTCTTGTGTTGCCAGGCTAGCTTGATGTGCACGGCATGAGTAGAGACTTGGTATTTGTGGGTGGTTGCCCCAGGGAACCTGGACAAAAGGAAGTCTGGCCTGTGTAGGGACTGCAAAGGTATAGCCGGTTACTGTGTATTTCTGATGGACTATGTGAAGAAGCTGTGTACTGTATATTTTCCTTTGGCCTGGATGAAGTAGCCATTTACTATGTATTGCTAAAAGACTGTGTGAAGTAACGCAATAAAGAAATGTTTTGTTTGAACTTGCTTGGGTCAGTGGGTCAGTGCCGTTTCACTGCGTATGGTCCTACCGCTGCATCTGCACTGTAGATAGTTATGCAAGTCTGCTTGTGAAATGGAGGAGTTTTTGGAGCAGGTTGCGCTCAATCAGCAAAGGCTTCAGCAAGAGATGCTGCAGTTTCAGCATTCGCAGCAAGAAGTTCTGCAGCAGCAAGAGCTGAAGTGGCAGCAACAGCAAAAGGTGCTACAGTGGAAGCTAGCAGAGCTTCAGCATCTTAAAATGGAGATCACTAAAGTGAGGGGTGAACAGCAGAGTCTGGAAGAGACCCCAATGGTAATCATTGGATGTACCAGTGGTCCTATGTAGAGACTCGGTCTGCCAGGTTTCAAGCAAATGACTTATTGCAATTGGTGGAGGAGTGACTCTAGCCTGAGTTCTGTTCTCCATATGAGATGATGGAAAGAATCGTGGCTGACCGGATGGCGAGGGCTCTGCCAGCCGCCATGCAGCGTTGGGTCAGGCTGAGGGACCTAGGCCACCTGGAACTGCTGATAAAATTGATTGAGTGGTATAAATCCACTCAGGACGTGGCACCAGAGCCCGGGCATGGAGCTAGTAACTGTTCGGTGACATCTAAGCCCATGGACTGTGGGAACACTGGTCAGGAGTCTATGTGTGCCGTGCCTGTCTGAATTACCACTACGGGCACAGCCAGCAGCGAACCAGAATTGTGCCAGGTACTTGTGAATGGGTGCCGAACAGAGGCTCTCCTGGACACGGGGAGTAAAGTGACTCTGGTCCATCGGTGCCTTGTTGCCGGGGACAACCCCAAAGGACCAAAAGTAGAGGTGATGGGTACCCACGGGGAAATCCGGGAGTACCCGACCGTGGAGGCTAATTTTTCCACACTATATGGGGACATTAAGCATGTGGTGGGAGAGGCAAAGACCCTTCCATATGGGGCTGTGTTTGGGAGAGATTTGCCCCTGTTTTGGTCCCTGTGGGAGATGTGGTTCAACCCTCCCAAGGAAAGTGTTGCACCAGGTGCAGAGCCCAAAGATATTGAGATACCGGCCATAGGGGTCGCCAACCTAGGGACAGAGTGTAATCCCGATAGGCTCCCCCTAGAGGTAATGGCAGGAGAAACTAAAGATGTTGTTTCGGGCGTAGAACCCAAATATCCTAAGATGTATGCCACAGGGGTCGCCAATTTAGGGTTAGAGAGTAATCCGATAGGCTCCCTCTAGAGGTTGTGGCAGTAGAGGTTGTGGGGACCCTATTGAACCCTGAGCTGGAGGTGTTCCCTGGTAAGGGGACAGCTCGGATCCAGGGTCCCACACGGAGACGCAGATATAAAAGATGCAGGTATGAGAAGAGCCGGGAGTGTATCCAGGAGTGTATGGTCGCGGAGGCGACTGGGGACATGCGCATGAGGAACCCTCTGGCACCGGTCAAGGATGGGTCCGGGGGTCAGGGTAAAATAGATAGAGTGCTTGCTAGACAGCAGTGTTGGGAGGCTCAGGTTCGGGTGCGGCGTAGTACAGATATATGCTCGGAGTTGCCAGCGCTGTCCACGGCGTTTCAGCGTGATATAGTCACTGAGGCACAGGTAAGGGTACAGAGGAAACGGTAGCAGGGGTCCGAAAGCAGATAGTTAGGTGACAGGATGACCCGTGGGGTTAGTGTGCCCAAAATAAACAAGGTTGAGACCACCCAAAACTGGGCCAAATCTGCAGATAATCAGAAAAGAGGGCTTGGCTTCTGTAATGGAGAACGAGGGGGGTGGTCCCATAATGAAGTGTGGAGGAGAAATGCAAAGGAGAGGGACTCATGCGCCGATTGATAGTTCCAGTCCCTACTTTGGTTTCTTAGTATAGTGTTGGATAGTGGGGATGTCACAGGGGCATACTGATGCCGAGTCTCGTGCCCTTATGGGGTAACAAATGTTCAACCCCACAGGTATAAACAGGGGGGGATATGTGAGGCAGTGACCCCTGTTACAGCTAGGGGGCGCTATTTGTGCTCTCCGGAAAGTGCATAGAAGTGTAATGAGGCCATGAGGGTGTACTGCAGACACAGGTGTGGCTGTAATTAGAATAGTGAAGCAGTGACTGATTAAAAGCCCTGTAAAAATCAAACAAATAACCCCAGAATGGAAGGATGCTTAAAGGTGATAAATAAATATGAAACCACTAGTTATAGTAACATATAGCATCCATACCAATAATTAGTAAGCACCTGTTCTACGCTAAATAGATAGAATCATATGGAAACTGAAGCGTAAATTGAACAAGAAATATAGAAACTGAAGCGTATATTAAAAGCCCTGTAGTAGAGGGGGGGTGTGTCAGTGTAGGTTTGGAAGCAGACAGAGAAGTGGTCTGCAGAGCTCTTTGTGTGTGGAGCAACACAGGGGCAAAAGTAACTGACACCCTGCGCCCTGGCTGTTGCCAGGCTGCAATCCAGAGGATAGCGTGATGTGCACGGCGTGAGTAGAGACTTGGTATCGGCAGGCGTTCGCCTCAGGGAAACTGGACAAAGGGAAGTCTGGCCTGTGTAGGGACTGCAAAGGTAAAGCCAGTTACTAAGTATTTCTTATGGACTATGTGAAGCAGTGTACTGTATATTTTCCTTTGGCCTGGATGAAGAAGTTATTTACTATGTGTTGCTAAGAGACTGTGTGAAGTAACGCAATAAAGAAACGTTTTGTTTGAACTTGCTTGGGTCACTGCCATTTCACTGCATATGGTCCTACCGCTGCATCACAGGGGGGACAATATCCATGGCCCCTTCCTAGGCTATTAATATCAGCCCACAGCTGTCTGCACAGCCTTTGCTGTTATTAATTATGGGGAACCCCACGTAATTTTTTTGGGGTTCCCCCATTTTAATATCCAGTAAAGGCTAAGTATACAGCTGTGAACTGATATTAATAGTCTGGGAAGTTCCATATGTATTACCCCCTTCCCAGGCTAAAAACATCTTCCCCTAGTCGCTGGCTTTCCCTCTGCTGGTTGCAAAAATTGCACAGGAGCCAATGCCATTATTTTCCGTAAAATAATCTTTTATTAGTTAGATACATGTCTAGTAATTTGCACACACAATGTACTAATTGTATTTGTCACTGACATCTATATATCTACCTATTCTATATGTATTTACTGTATGTAATCCATCTCTTCTATCCTGTCGGCTCCTGCAGTGATTTTACAGATGCCGTCAGATGAATTACCGGCTTTTCTTCTATCTTTCTGTTCAATATAAATACATATATATATAAGTGTGTGTTACTGACATATATATAAGTCTGCAAGGACAGGGTTCTCTCCCCTCTGTACCAGTCTGTCATTGTAAATTTGTTTACTGTAAACGATATCTATAACTCTGTATGTAACCCCTTCCTCATGTACAGCACCACAGAATTAATGGTGCTAAATAAATAATAATAATAATATATATGTATTCTATGTGTATATATCTATTCTAACCTGTCAGTGTGATTTTACAGTACCCGCATATGAATTGCCAGCTTTTCAAAGGACACATGGTCCGAGTGCTGTGCGATTTTATTTTTTATTTTTTTTCTAGCACCCATTGACTTCTATTGTGGGATACGATCCAATTTCTGATTATAATCGCAGCATGGTGTGATTTTTTTTCCAGTACGATCATGATATAATACAAGCTGGAAAAAAAAAATCGCAGATGAAGACACGATCATAGAATAACATTGGTCCGAATTCAATGCGATTTTTTTTATTTTTATCTGATTGCATGCATCCGATTTCATCGCAAGTGGGCATAAGCCCTTTCAGTGAAGAAATCAATAGCCTGGTTTTTATGAAATCATCATCAGAGGTTTTAGTCTCCGTGCATTGGGGTGGGACTGTGGGTAGGGTCTTTGGCTCTGCCATGGCTCCTCTGGTGTCTTTCTGCTTTCTTATTTTAATTATGCGCCAGCTCCTTCAGAGCCGCTGGTGGCATTGCGCAGATTGATTTCTCGATGGGCTTTAATAAAATGGTGCCAGTAAGTGATCTTCTTCTATGAGTCTTCGGGAAAATGATGGCCGTGGCAGCGCATGAACAGATCTCGGCTCGTCAAAAAACTGTAAAAAGCTGCCTAAAATCTGCATCCAACATGCATCAAATAAAGGGAAGAGGCATAAAAAATACAGCAAAAATGCAATAATCAGAGAAGATTGTTACTGTGTCATGTGGTGTGAACATCTGCAGAAAAGGAAAAAACAGCAGAAAAATTGCAGCATTGATGCTGCTTGTGAACACAAAGTCAGAGTTACATTTTTAATTAGATAAGAGGGTATCCTATTCATATACAGTAGGTGGTCTTTTGGATATGTTTCCTAAACCTTTTTAATCAAAACCTATACCTTTTTAATTTTAATTGTAAAATTATTATTTTATTTTACCAGTCCTTTATTATTATTATTATTATTATTATTATTATTATATGCCTGACAATAATCTTCAGTTTCTGACCTTTACTGATCTTTGCTGTATACAGTCTTCCCAAGCTATCTCAGGCCGGTTTCACACGTCAGTGGCTCCGGTACGTGTGGTGACAGTTTTCTCACGTACCAGAGACACTGACTCACGTAGACACATTAAAATCAATGTGTCTCTGCACATGTCAGCGTGTTTTCACGGACCGTGTGTCCGTTTGAAAAACACGGAGACATGTCAGTGTTCGTGGGAAAGTCAATGGGTCCATGTAAAACATGTACCGCACACGTATGCTGTCCGTGTGCAGTCCGTGTGCCGTGCAGGAGACAGCGCTACAGTAAGCGCTGTCCCCCCAGCGTGCTGCTGAAGCCACTATTCATTTCTTCTCTCCAGCAGCGTTCGCTGGAGAGAAGGAATGAAAAATCATGTTTTTTTCCCTATGGGAGGTGGAGCCGCATATTCATCACTGTAATGAGCTGCACCACGTGACCGCTCATACAGGACAAGCTGCGGCGCTGAGAAGAAGCATCGAGGGAGCCGGGTGAGTATTTTATTTCCAGCGGGCGGGCGCACAGGGGGTGGGAGGGGGGTGGTGACAAGGATCTTTATTTAAAAAAAACAAACAAAAAAACCCCATGATTTTTCATTCCTTCTCTCCAGCGAACGCTGCTGGGGAGAAGGAATGAATTCCGGCTTCAGCACCAGATGCAGGGGACAGCGCTTATCTCTAGCGCTGTCTCCTGCACGGTCCGTGTGGTACCCAGTTGGCACATGAGCGGCACACGGCTGCCACACGTGTGCCACACTGATGTGCCACGTGAGCACACGGACACACGGACACGGATAACTCCGGTACCGATTTTTCCGGTACCGGAATTATCTGGACGTGTGAGACTGGCCTCATGGTGTATGAGTGTAGAGAATGCACTGTGTGTTTCGCAAGCCTTTAAATAACACGTTATGCAATGTGTAAAAACAAATCCTCCATACAACATTTTTTTACAAGATGCAGGTGCTACACAACAAGCAGCTCATAGATCATTTCCCAGAAGCAATTTCATTTGTTTCCTTGTTCTGAAAACAATTAGGATAGTAACAATTACTCTTTTCAATTGAACCGAGTTTAGCTGAACCCATAATGATTGCTAATTCACGTATATGATACACACTGACTGACTAGTGCTGGGCTTCAGCCTTTAGTAGCTGAAGTTAAATAAGATTGTTGTAGATGTACAAATATCAGACACATTTTCACACATACCGCAATTTAAAGGGAACTGGTCAGATTATGTTAAAGAGCTGGACCATCTGAAGAGATTGATAAGAATGTTAGTGCGATAAGATTCAGTATCATTTGCATTTCATTCATTTAGATCTCTGCTCTTTCTATACTTTTCAGTCTAGTGGATTGTTCTATTCAGTTGAAAGGGGTTTTTCAGTGCAGTTTGCCGTAACGCACTCACCACATGCGCTCTACTGCAGGTAGTGCATTCCTACAAACCACAATACATATACGGCTCCGCTTTTTCCAGTCACCGCACTGCCTTTGACAGCAGGCCTTCTCTACAGGTTGCCCTGTGAGGCTGTACTGCCCTCCCCACGTCAGATATCGGTATGATTGGCTGATCAATTCTGACCAGCCAATCACAACAATGTGACAATAAAGTGGTTGAAAAAAAATCACTGTGACACTCTCTTTCCGAGACCTGAGAGAGAGAAAATCATTGGTGGCCATTGCGATCCTCCTGTGATCTGCATGCTGGCAGCTGTGTGACCGGTCTGTAATCACAGCAGCAGCAGTTTCCAAATTCCTTTTCCAACTTGTTAGCTAGTGCATTAGGGGAGCGTACTTCAGTGTTACTGACCTCTGTTTTTATTCAGCAAAAAAAAAAATTGCATTGGGTAGCTTCTTAGCTAGCCCATTAGGGGAGAAAACATTGCAGTGTTAGTGCCATCCGCTTCTCACCCGCAAAAAAAGAATAGTTAGCACCGAGTAACTTTATAAATCGGGCATTAGTGTAGTGAACGTTGCTGTAATTTTTTTTTTTTATACAAGCTTTTTTAACTTCTACTGATTTTTCTTTTCATTTTTTTCTTCAAAGTGTTTCTTCTAATTGTTTCCTGTTTACTTTTTTCCCCTACATTTTTCTCTCTCTTTTTCTTTCTATTCTCTATTTCTCTTCCTCCTTCTCATCTAGTGAGGAGGGACTCCCAGCAAGGTGCCCTAGAACCAAGGCAACCCCTACAGCAATCAATCCCATATGGACTCCACTCCCCGAAAATTATCTATCTGCCTGCTATTCCTGATTTCATGGGCAGCTTAGGAATCCAATTTGATACTACAGGCCTCACTGAAATTGACTTTTTCAAATACTTTTTCAGTGAGGATACAATGAATATTATGGTGGCCAAGACAAAATTATATACCCATAAATAGCGTAGTGCATAAAAATAATATATGGTACTAGTTAACATGTTTTTTGATAAAAAAAATGCGAAAGCCATCCCACCACTCTACGGTGACTGTAATTGGGACAGTTCTAACTCTAAGACTGGGATCACACTTGCGAGAAATACGTCCGAGTCTCACATGGTAACACTCGGCATTGCCGCTGTCTCTCTGGAGCGGAGCGTGCGGCTGCATGTATTGCTATGCGGCCGCACTCTCCGCTCCTGAGTGATGGCGGCAATGCCGGGTATTACCATGTGAGACTCGGACATATTTCTCGCAAGTGTGATCCCGGCCTTATACTAAAAACCTTACAGTTTGCCAAGTGTCAATCATGTGGATAAGGGCTGAGAAGGACTGAACCCAGCTAGTGGACACACAGCCATGGGAGACCACATCGATATAATATCCAGCTCAAGGAAAGGCAGGCTACAACTTTATATGCACGTGGTGCAAACAGACTGAAAAAATCCCAAAAGTATGAACTGGGATACAGACTGGTGTGTAAGCACATGTTCACACTAGCCACTGAACAGAAAAAAAAAGATAGAAACATGATGATTAAATACCCTACAGTAAATAAATAAAAATCATAGTGCATGAAAATAACATACGGTACTTAACATATTTTTTTATAAAAAAAAATCTGAAAGCCATCCCACCTCTTCACGGTGACCTTAATTGGGACAGTCCTAACTCTAATATTAAAAGCCTTACCGTTTGCCAAGTGATAAGCATGTGGATAAGGGCTGAGAAGGACTGAGCGCAACTAGTGGACACACAGCTATGGAAGACCACATCAATATATTGTCCAGCTCAAGGAAAGGCAGGCTACACCTTTATATGCACATGGTGCAAACAGAATGAAAAAACCCAAAGGTATGAACTGGGATATAAACTAGTGTGCATGCAGCATGTAAGTTGGGCTGAGCCGTGAAAATAAAAATTCTTTTTTTTCCACCAAAATTATATTTTAGCCCCCATTTTTGTATTTTCCCAAAGGTAACAGGAGAAATTGGACCCCAAAGGTTGTTGTCCAATTTGTTCTGAGTATGCTGATACCCCATATGTGGGGGGAACCACAGTTTGGGGGCATGGCAGAGCTCAGAAAGGAAGGAGCACCGTTTGGAATGCAGACTTAGATGGATTGATCTGCAGGCGTTACGTTGCATTTGCAGAGCCCCTGATATACCTAAACAGTAGAAACTCCCCCACAAGTGACCCCATACTGGAAACTAGACCCCCCAAGAAACTTATCTAGATGTGTTGTGAGAACTTTGAACCCCCAAGTGTTTCACTACAGTTTATAACGCTGAGCCGTGAAAATCAAAAATAATTTTTGTGGAAAAAAAAGATTTTTTTTAGCCCCCAGGTTTGTATTTTCCCAAGGGTACCAAGAGAAATTGGACCCCAAAAGTTGTTGTCCAATTTGTCCTGAGTACGCTGATACCCCATATGTTGGGGTAAACCCCTGTTTGGGAGCACGGGAGAGCTCGGAAGGGAAGGAGCACTGTTTTACTTTTTCAACGCAGAATTGGCTGGAATTGAGATCGGATGCCATGTCGCGTTTGTAGAGTAATTGATGTGCCTAAACAGTGGAAACCCCTCAATTCTAACTCCAACCCTAACCCGAACACACCCCGAGCCCTAATCCCAACCTTAACCATAACCCTAACCACACCCCTAACCTGAACACACCCAAAACCCTAATCCCAACCCTAAACACACCCCTAATCCTAATCCCACCCATAACCCTATCCATACCCCTAACCCTGACACACCCCTAACCATAATCCCAACCGTAAATGTAATCCAAACCCTAACCCTAATTTTATCTCCAACCCTAACCCTAACTTTAGCCCCAACCCTAACCCTAATGGGAAAATGGAAATAAATACATTTTTTTATTTTATTATTTTTCCTTAACTAAGGGGATGATGAAGGGTGGTTTGATTTACTATTTATAGCGCGTTTTTTAGCGGATTTTTATGATTGGCAGCTGTCACACACTAAAAGACGCTTTTTATTGCAAAAACTAGTTTTTGCGTCTCCACATTTTGAGAGCTATAATTTTTCCATATTTTGGCCCACAGAGTCAAGTGAGGTCTTACTTTTTGGGGGACGAGTTGATGTTTGTATTGGTACTATTCTTGGGCACGTGACTTTTTTTGATCGCTTTTTATTCCGATTTTTGTGAGGCAGAATGACCAAAAGGCAGCAATTCATGAATTTCTTTTTTTAAATCTGTTAGCCAGCATAAGTACATGTGGGGGTTGACTGGTTGCTAGGGAATCCCCACATGTACTTATGCTGGCTAACAGATATAAATCATTCAGCTGTCGCAAGAAAAACTAAATCTCCGAGCACTAAAAAATACTCGGAGGACCCCAGAGCATGCTCAAGAAATCTCGAGTAACGAGTATATTTGCTCAACACTAGCGTCAACACTACATTTAGGAGCCTGGTCTCAGCTGTCTCTTGGCTATTTCATTCCTGAAGGTATTTATAGCACATATCACTGCATAATTGCTATTGCCCCTGATGAAGCCAGGTCACCTGGCGACATGCGTTTGGCACATCCTGTGCCCTTGTCTGCTCCACTGCATCATTTGCAGCACAGCTTCCTTCGCCTCCAAGACTTTATTTCCTTTTGCCGGGTCCATTCTGGCCTAATCTTAGGCAGCAGTATGGTTTGGGACCCATTCTTGGGTACTGTTATGTTTGTGTCTAATCCCTTTTCATATAGGCAATACTATTGCGGATGCTTTAATTATTTGTACTATTATAGATATTTGTTACAGTTGGCTTTTATTGGTTATTTGCCAATATATACCCTAGGTACTTTAATTGCTAGTGAAATTGATTTGATTTGTGTGGGGGGGACAAGGGCGTAGCCCTATTATGGGCTGTTCTGTTAGTGCTTATTGTTTTTAACTAGGGTTTTTCTCAGTGTTGTTACTATAATAAAGTGTTATTTTGTAATATTTTGGTGATCCCTGTTTTTTGCTTGCTACTTTTTCTTTTTTTTCCCATCTAGACTGAAAAAAACTGAAATGTAGCAATTTTTGCAAACTTAATAAAAAAAGAAAACTGAAATATTAAATGGTCATAAGTATTCAGATCCTTTACTCAGACACTCATATTTAACCCTGCTGTTCTGTTTAATTTTCACATACACTTGTACTGTTCTGTCATTTTTAACAAAAATTAAAAAAAAAAAAAATTCCCACAGAGAGTACCCCCCTAATGACGAAAAGTCAGGGAGCCTCAAGTCTCAGAATCACACGCTGAATTTTTATAACATTATAGAATTTCAAAAACGGTCATTTTTGACCTAACAGAACAGCAGGGTTAAGTCACATGCTGTCCATTTCCTTGTGATCCTCCTTGAGATGGTTCTACTCCTTCATTGGAGTCCAGCTGTGTTTAATTAAACTGATAGGATTTGATCTGGAAAGGCACAACCTGTCTATATAAGACCTCACAGTGCATGTCAGACCAAATGAGGTCATGAGGTCAAAGGAGCTGGTCAAGGAGCTCAGAGACAGAACTGTGGCAAGGCACAGATCTGCAACAGAATTTTTGCAGTACTCCAGGTTCCTAAGAGCACAGTGGCCTCCATAATCCTTAAATGGAAGAAGTTTGGGACCACCAGAAGTCTTTCTAGACCTGGCCATCCAGCCAAATTGATCAATCGTAGGAGAAGAGCCTTGGTGAGATAGGTAAAGTAGAACGCCAAGATCACTGTGGCTGAGTTCCAGAGATGCAGTAGGGAGATGGGAGAAAGTTTGACAAAGTCAACTATCACTGCAGCCCTCCACCAGTTGGGCCTTTATGGCAGAGTGACCCGATGGAAGCCTCTCCTCAGTGCAAGACATATGAAAGCCTGCATAGTTTGCTAAAAAACACATGACGGACTCCCAGACTATGAGAAATAAGATTCTCTGGTCTGATGAAATGAAGATAGACCTTTTTGGTGATAATTCTAAGTGGTATGTGTGGAGAAAACCAGGCACTGCTCATCACCTGCCCAATACAATCCCAACAGTGAAACATGGTGGCAGCATCATGCTATGGGGGTGTTTTTCAGCAGCAGGGATCAGGACAACTGGTTGTCATTGAAGGAAACATGAATGTGGCCAAGTACAGGGATATCCTGGATGGAAACCTCTTCCAGAGTGCTTTGGACCTCACGCTTGGCCGAAGGTTCACCTTCCAACAAGACAATGATCCTAAGCACACAGCTAAAATAACAAAGGAGTGGCTTTAGAACAACTCTGTGGCCATTAATAATAATAATAATAATAATAATAATAATTTTTATTTATATAGCGCCAACATATTTTGCAGCACTTTACAATTAAGCGGGGACATATACAGACAAATTCAATGCAAGTTAAGACAATTTAAACAGTGACATTAGGAGTGAGGTCCCTGCTTGCCAGCTTACAATGGGGGGGACACAATAGGTGAAAAGTGCTTGTTATTTCAGGTCTGGCAATTATAATAAATATGGATTTTCATATAAAGCTGCATGATCCGGTCATCAGCCCGTGTGTTTAAGTGCAATAGTCAAGTATCAAGTGCAGTTATCATGTGCATGGAGGGTGTGGAGACAGATGAATAGTAGGGTGCAATAATATTTGGAAGGAGGGAACAGGGCAAAGTTAGTTTACTGAGTAGTTGATGTGGTAGGCTTGTTTGAAGAGATGGGTTTTTAGAGTGCGCTTGAGTAGGTCAGGGCTAGGTATCAGTCTGATCGTCTGGGGAAGTGCATTCCAGAGAGCTGGCACAGCACGAGAGAAGTCTTGGAGACAGAGGTGCGAGGTTCGGATTACGGGGGATGTTAGCCTTAGGTCATTTGTAGAACGGAGGGCTTTGTGGGTGAGAGAGATGAGTTTATACTGGACCCTGTAGCGAAACCCCTTTTGAAGAAGCAGACCGCGAAATGTGCGTCAGGGGGTGGCGTGTGGAGCTAGGAGGGACATCCAGACTAAGATGGGTAAGCCTCTATATATGGCAATATCTGAATAGCTTAGTTACCACTATGGCATTTCATCTGCTGACTTAGTTTGCATTGTTGCACTTTAATAGCTGATTCTGCCAGGCGATTTGAGTCACTGCCATAAGTGTCCTTATATTATATTATGGATCTTACATTATGGACCTTATAGTGGCAGCCCTTGTGATGTGATAAGTTCCCTGCCTGCTCCGCCACTATCATTTGTTTCCTCCTCCACTTATCCTGTGATACATGTATTATATTATTGTTGTTAACTCATTTAATATATATTATTGAAATAATAAAATTATATACATTTTTAATAAAATGTGTTTTGGGATTTATATACTCCGTTCTTTGGTTTTATACCTGTAGCGAATGGGTAGCCAGTGTAATGACTGGCACAAGATGGAGGCATCGGTGAAGCGGGTGGACAGAAATATGACCCTGGCTGCCGCATTCAAGATGGATTGGAGAGGAGAAAGTTTGGTAAGAGGGAGACCGATCAGAAGAGAGTTGCAGTAGTCCAGACGGGAATGAATAAGAGCGACAGTAAGAGTCTTAGCAGTTTCAAAGGTGAGAAAAGGTCGGATTCTGGAGATGTTTTTAAGATGCAGGTGACAAGAGCGAGTGAGTGATCGGATATAGGGAGTAAAGGAAAGATCGGTGTCGAATATGACCCCAAGACAGCGGGCATGCTGCTTGGGAGTTATGGTTGAACCCTCCAGGGTAATTTCGATGTTGGGAAGAGTGAGGTTAGTAGAAGGGAGAAACACAAGAAGTTCCGTTTTGGAGAGATTTAGTTTCAGATAGAGGGAGGACATGATGTTAGAGACAGCAGACAGACAATCCTTGGTATTTTGAATTAGGGTAGGGGTGATGACAGGGGAAGAAGTGTATAATTGGGTGTCATCAGCATAGAGATGATACTGGAACCCAAATCTGCTGCTTGTTTGTCCAATAGGGGCCGTGTATAGAGAGAAGAGGAGGGGGCCTAGGACTGAGCCCTGCGGAACCCCGATAGTAAGGGGATGAGGAGAGGAAGAGGAGTCGGCAAAGGATACAGTGAAGGAGCGGTCAGAGAGGTAGGAGGAGAACCAGGAGAGGACTGTGTCCTTGAGGCCTATGGAGCGGAGCATAGTGAGAAGGAGCTGGTGATCCACAGTGTCAAATGTGGCAGAGTGATCCAGGAGAATCAGCAGAGAGCAATGACCTTTGGATTTAGCTGTTATTAGATCATTAGAGACTTTAGTGAGGGCAGTTTCAGTGGAGTGTAAAGAGCGGAAACCAGATTGTAAGGGGTCGAGAAGAGAGTTATCCGAGAGATAGCGGATTAGACGGGAGTGGACCAAGCGTTCCAGGAGTTTAGAGATGAAGGAAAGGTTAGAGACTTGTCTGTAGTTAGCAGTGCAGTTCTGGTCCAGGGATGGCTTTTTAAGTAAAGGGGTTATGATGGCATGTTTAAATGAGGAGGGAAAGATACCTGAAGAAAGAGAGAGGTTAAATATTTTAGTCAGGTGAGTGGTGACCACTGGTGAGAGAGACTGCAGGAGAGGTCAAGGAATGGGGTCACTGTTGCAGGTTGTAGGCCGAGCAGAAGCGAGGAGCTTGGAAACTTCTTCTTCTGAGACAGGCTCAAAGATGTCTAGTGAGCTTGATGTGTGGCAGGGAAGGGGATCCAGGCACTGAGGAGATTGGGCTGAGATATCCTGATGGATGTGGTTGATTTTTTCTAGGAAGTAAGTGGCCAGATCCTCACCACTGAGATTGGTGATGGGGGCCTGTACTTTAGGTTTCAGGAGGGAGTTTAAGGTTTCAAAAAGACGTTTTGGGTTGTTGGATAGTGAGGTGATGAGGGTGGTGAAGTAGGATTGTTTGGCCAGATAAAGGGCAGAGTTATAGGTTTTGAGCATGAACTTATAGTGGATGAAGTCTTCTGCTAAGAGAGACTTTCTCCACTGCCGCTCTGCACACCTTGAACAACGCTGAAGAAAGTGTGTTTGCATAATGTGCCAGGGCTGCCGTTGTCTGTGTCGGGTCTTTCTGCATGTAGAAGGTGCTGCTTCATCTAGGGCATTCTTCAGTGTATTATTGAAGCTAAGTCTTGACAGGAGAGGGAGGAGATGGGGGATAAAGATGTGTGGAGATTTGTTATGGACCTGGTGGTTAGGAGCACCCGGAATGACCTGATGAGTAAACTAGTAATCGGAACAAGCTCTGGGAAAGTGGGAACTCTGCTGACCGCAAACCCTACTCCTATCACACAAACTAGAAATAGCCGTGGAGCGTACCTAACTCTCCCTAGACGCCTCTACACAGCCTAAGAGCTAACTACCCCTAAAGATAGAAATAGAAGCCTAACCTTGCCTCAGAGAAATTCCCCAAAGGTAAAGGCAGCCCCCCACATATATACATATATTGACTGTGAGTTAAGAGGAAAGTCACAAACACAGGAATGAAACAGGTATTAGCAAAGGAGGCCAGACTTCACTAAAATAGTCAGAGGATAGAAAAGGGAACTATGCGGTCAGCACAAAAGACTACAAAAAAACCACGCAGAGTAAGCAAAAAGACTCCCCACACCGACTCACGGTGTGGAGGTGCCACTCTGCACCCCAAAGGTTCCAGCTAGCAAGGGAATATGGATGGAAACTGTCCCATTTAAGGTATGTTGGACGGTCAATTGGCTTCTGATACAGGGATGTCTCTATTTTATTGTTCTGCAGCTTAATGATGGTGTCCAAAAAGTTAATTTCAGTACAGGACTAGTTGAGTGTCAAGTTGATGGTAGGATGAAATTGATTAAACTGTTCATGGAACGTCTTTAGTTGTGGCTCAGACTCTGTCCAGATGATTAAATGTCATCAATGTAGCGGTAGTACGCCAGAGGCCTGATGGGACATCAGGACAAAAAGTCGCTTTCAAGCTTCGCCATGAAAAGATTTGCATACTGTGGGGCAATTTTACTTCCCATTGCTGTGCCAGTCTCCTGTAGATAGATCTTCTCAAATTCAAAGTAATTGTGGGTGAGGATGAATTTTATAAGTTTCACTACAGAATTTTCATCAGTCCCTGTGTTTTCCAGGAAGAATATGCAGGCATTTAATCCATCCTGGTGTGGGATATTGGAGTACAAAGATTCCACATCCATGGTGGCCAGGATGGTTCCTTCTGGTAGATGACCTATTGCTGATAGTTTATTCAATAGGTCAGTTGTGTCCTGAATTAAGCTGGGTGTATCCTTTACCAGGGGTTTAAGAATACCTTCTACCCATCCAGATACCTGCTCAGTAAGGGTGCCCACACATGAAATAATTGGTCTTCCTGGATTTCCAGATTTGTGGATTTTGGAAAGCATGTAGAATGTCCCTGTTCTTGGACTTTCTGGTATCAGGTCATTGGCTCTTATGGATTTGTCGGGCAGACAAGATACCAACTTGTTTAGTTCCTTGTAATAGTCCTGTGTAGGATCCGACTCCAATTTTTTGTAGTAGCGTGTGTCCATAAGTTGTCTGTTTGCTTCCTTCATATAGTCTGATGTGTTAATCATGACTATTGCACAGAGGTGTATCTAGCGTTTCTGGCACCCGGGGCAAGAATTCATTTTGGCGCCCCCCCCAAGGACATATGCCCCCCGTCAGCCCCATCATTGCCCTCTCCTCCCCCCACACGCACACCATTCACTTCTCTGCACATTCCCCTGCAGCACAATACACACACACACACACCCAATACTGAGCCACACACACACACACATACACACACACACACACACACACACACACACACACACACACACACACACACACATACACACACACTCACATATACACACACTCACACTCACACACACACACACATTCACACACACACACACATTCACACACACACATACACACACACACACACATTCACACACACACACACATTCACACACACACACATACACATACACACATTCACACACACATTCACACACACACACACACACACACTCACACACACACACATTCACACACACCTCTTACCTCTCCTGGCGCTCTGCCGCAGCATCTCATCGCCTTCCTCTGACACAGCCGGCCGCTGAATGATGACGTCATCCAGCGGCGCGTCTGTGTGAGAGGAAGCAAGAGGAAGCAGGAAGACAGATCGCTGGGCAGCAGAGCTGCAGGGATTTGTCCCTGCCCACCGCAGCCACTCTGCAGGGGCTCCTGTTGTGAACTGTGTTTCTGGGCTCCCTCTGGTGGTCACTAACGGTATTGTGTTAGGTATGTATTGTTGCAGGCCTGAGCTCCAGCTGTGTCGTTAAGCAGCGGGTGTTTCCTATTTGAGTCTCCTCTGGACTCAGTCTCTTGCCTGGCATCGTTGTATCCAGACCTATTTGGTCTCCTCCGGATTCCTTTCAGTCTGCCTCATGCAAGAAAAGCTAAGTCTGTTTTGTACAATTTGTATCGTTTGCATTATTCAGTGTTTTTGTCCAGCTTGCTTTACATTTGATTTTTGACTCGCTGGAAGCTCTAGGGGGCTGATATTCTCCCTCCACACCGTCAGTCGGTGTGGGGGTTCTTGAATGTTCAGCGTGGATGTTTTGTAGGGTTTTCTGCTAACCGCATAGTCCACTATCTATTTTCTGCTATCTAGACTATTGGGCCTCACTTTGCTGAATCTAGTTCATCTCTACGTTTGTGTTTTCCTCTTGCCTCACCGTTATTATTTGTTGGGGGCTTTCTATATCTTTGGGGTTCAATTTCTCTGGAGGCAAGCGAGGTCTTATTTTTTCCCTCTAGGGGTAGTCAGTTCTCCGGCTGGCTCGAGACGTCTAGAACCAATGTAGGCACGTTCACCGGCTACTTTTAGTTGTTTGTGTCAGGATCAGGTATGCGGTTAGCCCAGTTTCCACCTCCCTAGAGCAGTATTTATATTTTTGCTATCTTGACGGAATATCAGAGATCCTCTGCCATTGGGATCATAACAGAATGCCAGGCCAAAAGAAAATGTTTAATGCATCGCAGAAGCGGGATTAAAAAGAAGTTCTGAGGGTTTTTTTTTTTTTTTTTGTTGTTGCTGCAGTTTGCCTAGCTTCTTCCATCCCCTTTTTCTCTGAGTGGCTGAAACTCTGCTGCAGATATGAATGTCCAGACTCTGACTTCTAGTGTGGATCAGCTTGCTGCTAGGGTGCAAAGCATTCAGGATTTTGTTATCCATAGCCCTATGTCTGAACCAAAAATACCTATTCCTGAGCCGTTTTTTGGAGATAGATCTAAATTCCTGAATTTTAGGAATAATTGTAAATTGTTTCTGTCTCTGAAACCTCGTTCCTCTGGTGATTCCGCTCAGCAAGTTAAGATTGTTATTTCCTTCTTGCGCGGCGACCCTCAGGATTGGGCCTTCTCTCTGGCGCCAGGAGATCCTGCATTGGTGAATGTTGATGCGTTTTTTCTGGCACTTGGTTTGCTTTATGAGGAGCCTAATCTTGAAAATCAGGCTGAAAAAATGTTGCTGGTTATCTCTCAGGGTCAGGACGAAGCTGAGGTATATTGCCAAAAATTTCGGAAATGGTCCGTGCTTACTCAATGGAATGAGTGTGCACTGGCCGCAAATTTCAGAAATGGTCTTTCTGACGCAATTAAAGATGTGATGGTGGGGTTTCCTATCCCTACAGGTCTAAATGATTCAATGGCTCTAGCCATTCAAATTGATCGACGTTTGCGGGAGCGCAAATCTGATAATCCTTTGGCGGTGCTGTCTGAACGGTCACCTGATTCTATGCAATGTGACAGAATTCTGACCAGAGCCGAGCGACAAAATCATAGACGTCAAAATGGGTTGTGTTTCTACTGTGGTGATTCAACACATGTTATCTCAGCATGCTCTAAACGTTTAAAGAAAAAAGTTAATCCTGTCGCCATTGGTACTTTTCAGCCTAAGTTTATTTTGTCTGTGACTTTAATTTGTTCATTATCTTCTTACTCAGTTATGGCTTTTGTGGATTCTGGTGCTGCTTTAAGTCTGATGGATTTTTCGTTTGCCAAGCGCTGCGGTTTTGTCCTGGAGCCTTTGGAAAATCCTATTCCTCTTAGAGGAATTGATTCTACGCCATTGGCAGAGAATAAACCTCAGTATTGGACGCAGGTGACCATGTGCATGACTCCTGTACATCAGGAGGTGATTCGTTTTCTGGTACTGCATAAAATGCATGATGTTGTCGTTTTGGGTCTGCCATGGTTACAGGCCCATAATCCAGTTTTAGATTGGAAAGCTATGACTGTGTCTAGTTGGGGGTGTCAGGGGATTCATGGCGATTCTCCATTGGTGTCTATTGCTTCTTCTACTCCTTCTGAGATCCCTGAGTTTTTGTCAGACTTTCAGGATGTATTTAATGAGGCCAGGTCCAGTGCCCTTCCTCCTCATAGGGACTGTGATTGTGCTATAGATTTGATTCCTGGTAGTAAGTTTCCTAAGGGACGACTCTTTAATTTGTCTGTGCCAGAGCATGCCGCGATGCGGAGTTATATAAAGGAGTCTTTGGAGAAGGGACATATTCGCCAATCCTCGTCCCCTCTTGGTGCAGGATTCTTTTTTGTGGGCAAGAAAGACGGGTCTCTGAGACCTTGTATTGATTATCGTCTTCTGAATAAGATCACTGTTAAATTTCAGTATCCTTTGCCATTGTTGTCTGATTTGTTTGCTCGGATTAAGGGATCCAGTTGGTTCACCAAGATAGATCTTCGTGGTGCGTATAACCTTGTGCGCATAAAGCAGGGAGATGAATGGAAAACGGCATTTAATACGCCTGAGGGTCATTTTGAGTACCTGGTGATGCCTTTCGCATTATCTAATGCTCCTTCTGTGTTTCAGTCCTTCATGCATGACATCTTCCGGAAATATCTGGATAAATTTATGATTATTTATCTGGATGATATTTTGTTTTTTTCTGATGATTGGGAGTCCCATGTGAACCAGGTCAGGATGGTGTTTCAGGTTTTGCGGGAGAATGCTCTATTTGTGAAGGGCTCAAAATGTATCTTTGGGGTACAGAAGGTTTCTTTTTTGGGTTTTATTTTTTCCCCTTCTACTGTGGAGATGGACCCAGTTAAGGTCCGTGCCATTCATGACTGGACTCAGCCCACGTCTGTTAAGAGCCTGCAGAAGTTCTTGGGCTTTGCTAATTTTTACCGTCGTTTTATCGCTAATTTCTCCAGCGTGGTTAAACCTTTGACGGATATGACCAAGAAGGGTTCTGATGTTGCGTATTGGTCTCCTGCGGCCGTGGAGGCCTTTCGGGAGCTGAAGCGTCGGTTTACTTCAGCGCCAGTCTTGTGCCAGCCGGATGTCTCTCTTCCCTTCCAGGTTGAAGTTGATGCTTCTGAAATTGGTGCAGGGGCTGTTTTGTCGCAAAAAAGTTCTGATGGCTCCGTGATGAAGCCATGCGCCTTCTTTTCAAGGAAATTTTCGCCTGCTGAGCGGAACTACGATGTTGGTAATCGGGAGTTGTTGGCCATGAAGTGGGCATTTGAGGAGTGGCGACATTGGCTCGAGGGAGCTAGTCATCGTGTGGTGGTCTTGACTGATCATAAAAATCTGATTTACCTCGAGTCTGCCAAGCGCCTGAATCCTAGACAGGCCCGTTGGTCGTTGTTTTTCTCCCGTTTTGACTTTGTGGTCTCGTACCTGCCTGGTTCGAAGAACGTGAAGGCTGATGCACTTTCTAGGAGTTTTTTGCCTGATTCTCCGGGAGTCTCTGAGCCGGCTGGTATTCTCAGAGAGGGAGTAATTTTGTCTGCCATTTCCCCAGATTTGCGACGAGGGCTGCAAAAATTTCAGGCTGATAGGCCTGATCGTTGTCCACCAGAGAGATTGTTTGTCCCTGATGGATGGACCAACAGAGTTATTTCTGAGGTTCATTCTTCGGTGTTGGCGGGACATCCTGGGATTTTTGGTACCAGAGATTTGGTGGCCAGGTCCTTTTGGTGGCCTTCCTTGTCGCGGGATGTGCGTTCTTTTGTGCAGTCCTGTGGGACTTGTGCTCGGGCTAAGCCTTGCTGTTCTCGTGCCAGCGGGTTGCTTTTGCCCTTGCCTATCCCAAAGAGGCCTTGGACGCACATTTCCATGGATTTCATTTCGGATCTTCCGGTGTCTCGGAGGATGTCTGTCATCTGGGTGGTGTGCGAACGTTTTTCTAAAATGGTCCATTTGGTGCCCTTGCCTAAGTTGCCTTCCTCCTCTGATTTGGTTCCTTTGTTCTTTCAGAATGTGGTTCGTTTGCATGGCATCCCTGAGAATATTGTATCTGACAGAGGATCCCAGTTTGTGTCCAGATTCTGGCGATCCTTTTGTGCTAAGATGGGTATTGATTTGTCTTTTTCGTCGGCTTTTCATCCTCAGACTAATGGCCAGACCGAGCGAACTAATCAGACGTTAGAGACTTATTTGAGATGTTTTGTTTCTGCTGATCAGGACGACTGGGTTACCTTTTTGCCACTGGCCGAGTTTGCCCTTAATAATCGGGCTAGTTCTGCCACCTTGGTTTCACCCTTTTTCTGCAACTCTGGTTTTCATCCTCGTTTCTCCTCGGGTCAGGTTGAACCTTCTGACTGTCCTGGGGTTGATTCTGTGGTGGATAGGTTGCAGCGGATTTGGAACCATGTGGTGGACAATTTGAAATTGTCACAAGACAAGGCCCAGCGGTTTGCCAACCGCCGCCGCGGTGTGGGTCCCCGACTTCGTGTTGGGGATTTGGTTTGGTTGTCTTCTCGGCATGTTCCTTTGAAAGTCTCCTCTCCTAAGTTCAAGCCTCGCTTTATCGGTCCTTATAAGATTTTGGAAATCCTTAACCCGGTGTCTTTTCGCTTGGACCTTCCAGCGTCTTTTGCTATTCATAATGTGTTCCATAGGTCCTTGTTGCGGCGGTACGTGGTGCCTATGGTTCCTGCTGTTGAGCCTCCTGCCCCGGTTTTGGTTGAGGGTGAGTTGGAGTACGTGGTGGAGAAGATTCTGGATTCTCGTATCTCTAGATGGAAACTCCAATATTTAGTTAAGTGGAAAGGCTATGGTCAGGAGGATAATTCCTGGGTTGTCGCCTCTGATGGTCATGCGGCTGATTTGGTTCATGCCTTTCACGCTGCTCATCCTGATCGCCCTGGGGGTCTTGGTGAGGGTTCGGTGACCCCTCCTCAAGGGGGGGGTACTGTTGTGAACTGTGTTTCTGGGCTCCCTCTGGTGGTCACTAACGGTATTGTGTTAGGTATGTCTTGTTGCAGGCCTGAGCTCCAGCTGTGTCGTTAAGCAGCGGGTGTTTCCTATTTGAGTCTCCTCTGGACTCAGTCTCTTGCCTGGCATCGTTGTATCCAGACCTATTTGGTCTCCTCCGGATTCCTTCCAGTCTGCCTCATGCAAGAAAAGCTAAGTCTGTTTTGTACAATTTGGATCGTTTGCATTATTCAGTGTTTTTGTCCAGCTTGCTTTACATTTGATTTTTGACTCGCTGAAAGCTCTAGGGGGCTGATATTCTCCCTCCACACCGTCAGTCGGTGTGGGGGTTCTTGAATGTTCAGTGTGGATGTTTTGTAGGGTTTTCTGCTAACCGCATAGTCCACTATCTATTTTCTGCTATCTAGACTATTGGGCCTCACTTTGCTGAATCTAGTTCATCTCTACATTTGTGTTTTCCTCTTGCCTCACTGTTATTATTTGTTGGGGGCTTTCTATATCTTTGGGGTTCAATTTCTCTGGAGGCAAGCGAGGTCTTATTTTTTCCCTCTAGGGGTAGTCAGTTCTCCGGCTGGCTCGAGACGTCTAGAACCAACGTAGGCACGTTCACCGGCTACTTTTAGTTGTTTGTGTCAGGATCAGGTATGCGGTTAGCCCAGTTTCCACCTCCCTAGAGCAGTATTTATATTTTTGCTATCTTGCCGGAATATCAGAGATCCTCTGCCATTGGGATCATAACAGGCTCCCCTCCACCTCTGCACACATTGGGAGCCGGCACTCTGCAGCTTCTCTGTGCCGGCTGTCAGCTTGACAGTCGGCACAGAGAACAGCTGACTCCCAGACGGGGGGCGGCAGAATGCAGCCGCCGGGGGAGACACTGCGGACCGCCGAATTAGGCGGCCCGACTGCGACCCCCTGCCGGCTGCACCCGGGGCACATGCCCCGGCTGCCCCCCCCTAGATACGCCACTGCTATTGCACCTCCCTTGTCAGCAGTTTTGATGATCATTTCTTTGTTGGTTTTCAGAGACTGTATGGCCTTTCTCTCCTGGGCACTGATGTTGGATGCTTGTCTCCTGTTAGTACCTATGATGGTGGATTTTATCAAATGTCTGAAGGAGTCTATATATTTATCCAACTGAGGGTTGCGTCCAGGTGGAGGTATCCAGTCTGACCTCTTCTTTGTTGTTAGGATCCCTTTTCCTTCAGTCTAGGTGGGTTCTTAATCTTCTGTATCATTGAAATATTCCCTCAGGCGCAGTCTCCTGAAAAAATGTTCCATATCACTGCAGAGTTCAGTTTTATCCAGAGCCTTAAAATACCTGGGTTTATCCCCCATGATAATCTATCTCGGGAGGAGAGGATTAGGCTTACAGCCTTGCGTGAACTGCCAAATGTGGTGGTCAAGCCGGCGGATAAAGGTGGCAATGTCGTTCTGTGGCCCACAGATATGTATGAGAGGGAGGCTTTTCGGCATTTAAACAACTCTACATGTTATAAGAAACTGACATACAACCCCCTCTCTGCATACTGTGCTCAGCTGGATACTATCATTAAGCGGGCCTTACGGAGCGACATTGTCACCAAGGAGCTGGCTTCCACACTGATGGTGTCTGAACCCACCATTGCCACTCTATATCTCCTCCCGAAAATACATAAGAGTTCCACATCACCGCCCGGTAGGCTGATTGTTTCGGGTAGGGGAGGCTTTCTGGAGAATGTGAACAGATGGATCGATTTCCACCTTCAACCCCTGGTCTCCAATCTTCCCTCCTTTCTTAAAGACACTGGGGAGTTATTGCGCAGGGTCGACGGTTTGTGTTTTGGCAGTGAAACTCTACTGGTTTCAGCAGATGTTGAGTCCCTCTATACGAATATTAGACATTGTGACGGCATTACTGCCGTGAAATACTATCTTGAAACCTCCACATTATCTCGTGGATTGAGGGACCTTCTGCTGGAGCTACTAGAGTTCACTCTTACTCACAATTTTTTTGTGTTTAAGGGGTCTTTCTACCTGCAGCTCCAGGGAACAGCGATGGGGGCGTCCTTTGCGCCTTCATACGCCTATCTGTTCCTGGGGCTGTGGGAGAAGGACCTCTTCCTGTCTGACGAACAGGGGTCGGTGGACCGTGTCCCCCTTTGGACACATTACATCGACGATATCTTCTTCGTCTGGCAGGGCACATCCGTCGATCTTGCGCAATTTATTTCTACACTTAACAGCAACGACCGTAACATCCATTTGACATTTGTATGGAGCTCAGATAGTATAGATTTCTTGGATGTTACCATCTCCAGAGATGGTTCAGATATGGCTCAGACAGATGTTTTCAGGAAGAGTACTGCTACTAACACACTTCTCCACGCTTCATCCGGGCATCCACCTCACATGATTAGATCTGTCCCTACTGGGCAGTTTTTGATATTACGTCGCATCTGTTCTACAGATGTAGATTTTGAGAAGAGAGCTTCGGATCTGAGGGAACGTTTTCTAGCAAGGGGATACAGTGGTAGAGTAATCAAAAAAGCATATCATCGTGCTAAGTATACCTCTCGCCAGCAATTGCTGTATGGGACTAGATTGGATGCTAGACGTCAGGGTGATCAAGTGAGATTCATTACCACCTTTAACTCACAGTCGAGTAGGGTTAGGTCGGCACTTGAAAAAGGATGGCCCATCCTTAAAGTGGATCCCATAGTTAGCAGGTTTCTTCCGGATAAACCATTGATTACCTTTCGCCGTTCTAGAAACCTTAGAGATTTTTTGACACAGAGCCATTATGTGGGACCACGTCCATCTACGTTTTTGAATGTTGGCCCTGTTGGGGGTGGTTGCGTCCCCTGCGGTAGATGCATCGCCTGTACCAACATCGACCGATGTGCTACCTTCACGGACTCCAGTGGCAGAAAAACTTTTGATATCAGACAGCGTATCACGTGCACTACAAGATATGTAGTATATTATGCTTCTTGCCCTTGTGGCTTGATATACGTGGGTCTGACAACTCGCCAGCTGAAGGTCCGTGTTCGTGAGCACGTCTTAGGCATTCAGGCGGCATCTACGCAGGTGGACGCTTCCACCCTTAAGACATTGCCCAGGCATTTTAAGTCGTTTCATGCTTGCGACGGCTCGTTATTGCGGGTACGCGGCATTGATGCCCTCCGGATCAATATCCGGGGTGGCCAACTGTCTAAACGGCTGGGTATGATGGAGTCACACTGGATATGGATGTTAAAGACAGTCCACCCACATGGATTAAACGAGAATCTTCCCTTTGCTCCCTTTCTCTAGTCGCCCTGCCCCTGCGCACTTATCATGTTTGTAATGCTGCATTGCATTTTTTGTGTGGTTTTAATACATGTTTTTAATTGTAGTATCCATATGTTCTATGTGGGTTCATGATTGGAGGTATACTCTTTGCAAGGATGATGTTATCGGATATGTGAAGGACCATCTGAATCCATTGGAGTTGTTTTTTCATCTGGATCAATTACTGCTATGCCGGCTGGAATTGGTTCTCTTTGGACATTTTTCTATACATATAGTGATGCTGTTATATAATAGTTTTATTCATTTCCTTTTTGGATATATGCAGTATTGGTCCGACGACCCATGGATTATTATCTATATTGTTCTCCATATTTTGTGCATATCTGTATGTATATGTCTAGTTTTGTTGTCTGCCCTTTTTTATTTTTATTTCCAATGTTGATTGTTTGTATATGTGTATTTTGTCTTGATTTGGGATTAGTTATATATCTACATAGTTATTTGTGATACTACATTACAAGTTGATTATGTTTTTCCATCTTTTTCTTATTTTACATCCGTCTTATGTTTACCTGTTTGCTTCTGTCATGAGGCTTCCGTATGTGTTGGCGCTGGTACTCCGCCCCTTGTTGTCTGTCTGCTGCTTGGTCACATGGGGCCCCATGTGTTCCGGCACCAGCTGACTGGGGAATGGTATTCCAGGATTCTGCGGCCGTTTCTATGGCGACACTCTAACGCTTCCGGTTTATCTATGTCACGGGGTTATTTGATTTCTTCCCTGTTAATGCTATAACAGTGTGTTGGTAATTTTACTGCTACGGTGACGCCTTGTGTCTGGTGACACCCCAGCAATGTTTTGCTGACTTTTGCTTTAAGTTTTTTTAAAATTTATTACGGCACTACTGTTACTATAGCGACGATTGTAGCGACGCCTCACTACTTCCGGTCCTGCGCCATTGTAGCCTGATGGTGAATTATATCAGCAGGCGACTTCCGGTTTTGCTTTGTGACACTCAAACTATATAAGATGGCATTTTTAGTTCCTTGTTATGCCCCATGAGGAAGGTTTCTTAACCGAAACGCGCGTCGGGGACAGCGTTGGACGGCGTGATAACGGATACTGGACTCTGGTATGTTTCTACTTTAAGCGTGGATATTCTGCTGCCTTATGAACTGCACAAAATTAATACCGGGGCAGCGAAATATAACGGTATATATGGTTATGCCATGATATATCCTGATCTACCATTGCACTTTATATAACATTACTGCCGTCCATAGTTTGCTTTGGGCATTTGCTGTGCTGTGTTCTTACATGTGCTCCCTTGTTTTCCATTTACCTGTTTGTCTATTTTAATGATAAATAAAGTTATTTTGTTATTTTGGATAAATTAACTGCTTGTGGTGCTTTTTTCCCATTTTGATACAGGAAAGATATATGTCTTGGTACCGTGTTAGCCAGTAGATAGAAAAATGTTTAGTATTGAGAGTCCTCATGGTTGATACCTTTTAACGGCTAACTGAAAAGATGGTAACAAATTGCAAGCTTTCGAGACTACACGGGTCTCTTCATCAGGCTAAGACTAAAATAATTTCTGAAGAATCACATATTTATGCACAACACAGCACAGAAAAAAATAATAAAAAAACCATGGATAAGACAGGTGACATGGAGCAGAATTACCATGAGTGATAAACACTTATGTCCATAAATATTGGGCCAGTTCTTAGATAAGGAATGTTTTATTGTCCTCTGATTGGGGTCTGGTTCTGTTGTGATGACCCCTCATAGTCTGAGGGGCAAGTTCCTTAGTTGATGTAAAAAGACATAAATACATGCGACACATTCATTCCTCCAGTGAGACTGTCAAAGGTCGTCATCAGTTTATATTCCCATATTCTTCTGTCTCTCTTAGATTTGAAGCTACCTTTTAACACAAGTAATTTCATGTCCATAATGTTATGATTTGGGAGACAAAAATGTATTGCCACAGGTAGAGCCATTCTTTTTTTCTCTTAGGCTATGTGCACACGTTGAGGATTTCCTGCGGATCCGCAGCATTTTTTACTGTGCAGAAACGCTGCAGATCCACAAGCGATTTACAGTACAATGTAAGTCAATGGAAGAAAAAAATGCTGTGCTAATGGTGTGGAAAACTCTGCACTGAAAACACTGCGGGTTAAAAGAGAAGGAGCATGTCATTTATTTGTGCGGATCTGCAGTGTTTCTGCACCCATTGACTTGCATTGAGTCGGGCACATCCACAGCAAAACCGCAGATCTAAAAAAGATCTGCGGTTTTGCTGTGAGAAACGC